>NW_012267269.1:849650-867449 GCF_000151885.1 Dipodomys ordii
AAGAGTTGTCATGGCAATGAGTTTGGCTGATGCAAAGGTCATTGTGCAGGGTCAAAGGGCAAAATCAGTGGTCCATGTTACCCACCCCCCCAACTGCAGGGCTCCTCTCCACCCACACAATTTTAAGGAATTAGAAAAACAAGGGGAGGAGGGAACTACCAGAAAGTGCAAAATATGAAGAAGGCAGCTTTCAGCTCCTTCAGCATGAAGTAGGACATTCAATTTTGAACTTTTACTATTGAACTTGAATAGCCTGCACATTAAAAAAAAAAGTTTTCTATAGAAACCCAATTTCTTAAAAGTCTAGGAAGCATGCAGCTGGTTAATGTTAACAAAAGACCTTGACAGGAACATGTAAACTATATTGAATGTCATGCCTGGGGCCTATCTGCCAGCAATATTGGAGAGTTGTTTCATTAAGAATGAATACTGTACACTGAATATGGGATAACTTTTTGCAGCCTTCATCGTTTCCCATGGTACATAGACTCTGAGTCTAGGTAGAGAACATGTCCTGCTGTCATACGGCTGAAGATGTTCCTGTGCAATCTCTTCCGTTGAGTCCTTATGAAGCTACAAGTCACAAATCCAAGATTCTGCTCCCTGAGGACACATTTTATGAGACATAGCACTATTTTCGTTTTCTGCCTATCCTGAATGCTCTGTGAAACTTAACCTTAAATACCATCACGTAATAATCACAAAAAAAAAAAAACTTTTGCTAAAGGCCTTATATACTAATAAAAAGACAGTGGTGCTTCCAACATTCTGAAATGCTCTGAAAACCAACTTTTCCAATACTAAATACAACAAAATAACCTTCATAAAATATAACTTTTCTCCATTTACACTTTTTTAAAGGATTAGTGTCCCATGCTTTTCAAGCACAGGAATCTGTGAAATATCTCCTAACATGGACAGATTTTTTTTTAATACATAACTTAAGAGCCTGGAGAGTTTTAACTCAAGTCCAGTCTCTAAACAAGGAATATTCTTGTTTACTTTAAAAATGGAAACAACATATAGTTCCATTATAATTGTTAAAAAGTTAGCTTTACAAACATGGGAAATTTAATTTAAAAAAAAATCTTAACAAAACTATACAGTGTACAAATTACTGTCTACAAGGTAGGCGGTTCATTAAGAAGACCTTCCGCTCTTCTTGCTACTTTGCAGCTTCACAGATTCATTCACATATTCTTTAATGGAGCTGCCCACCCGAACATTACCCGATAACTATATTGCTATAATTAAGATTCTTGCCATGTCTTTATGTACAGTCTCCTTCACTGCCTTTCTGTTTTATTTTCCTTAGACAAGCCTCAAATGCTCACGCCACTCCAAGGGAACTATGTTTCTGAGGCACTGTGAGTGGTGGACTGCAAAGCATCACAATAAAGATTGGACAGTGCCACAAACTGGTGGCTGAAGACACCCACCCCGTACAGATGCCCTTGGGTGACTTTCACCCTCCTGAGCTCTGCAGTTCTGGATAAGGGAGGGGTGTGCAAGACCTGCAAAAAAGTGGGACCCTTAGTCAGAATATACTTCCCAGTAGAAGAGGAGGCTGAGAGTGGATTTGAGATTATATATATAGTAGTATTTTAATAGGTTTCTCTCAAAAGGAAAGAAGAAAAAAATGGGTTTAAAAAAATAAAAGAAAAAGAGAAAGCAACACTTGCACTAGGCCTTTCTTTATATTCAAGAGGCAGGCAGGAATACCCACAGTGCATCACTGAATTTAACTACAACTCCTCGTTCACTGGCAAAAATGAGAGCAAGTCTGCCCATGAAGAATACTGTGTGTCCTGGGAGGTTGAGTTGTTCACCTAATAGGTCAAAGATACATAAACAGCTTGGCTGAGAGGATCTGTTGTCTGACGCAGGGAAAGTATCACAGACATGGTGGGACTTCCTTTGGAACTTGTGCTCTAGGGTCCCACTGTGCCATCCAGCATTTAGGTTAATCAAATACAATTCCCTAGCCCATCAGCATTGTCCTAAAGTATTCATTATTAAATGATATGCTGAGAGAACAATTGACAGTTTATCTTATTAAGCCATGGCCTGGGGAACAGGGGGTCAGGGAGTTCTTCAAGACAGCCTACAGTGTGTCACTAATTCTGAAAGATTCTCCCTCTAGTAATGAATTCACTCAGTAGGACTGGGGGTGGGGTGAGAAGAGGGTAAAATAAAACAAACCTTCATTTACCCCTAGTCCTTAGGGGGAACTAAATCAAATATATAGATGTGAAGTACCATCCCTTTAATAGAAAATCCGTATTTATAGGCTTAATTTGTCCACAGGAAAATGACTTTCTAAAAATTCTAGATACCTCTCCACTCTAGTTTTTAGTTTAAAAGGGCAGGGAAAATAGAACAAGATTTACTTATTTTGTTCCTTAAAAAAAAGAACTTTGATATTAATCTATCAGTCCAAATACATTCAACAACAGTAATCCTACATTTAATCTTGTGGCTAGTTAAAAACTTTAAAAATCCAAGTGCACTGCGATCCATGGGAAGTAGGAAGACGCAGGTATATCCTATCCTATCATGAATCCAATGACATTGAACAGGGCAGACCCAGGGAAAGGATCCACAAACACTTCCTCCAGCTGGGCGAATGGGTTTTGCTAGAGAAAACATGTTGCTGTATGTTTAACCCTGAAGTGTGGTTTAAAAAAAAAAAAAGAATGTCTTTACCAAATATGAGACAGGCTCACTCTCCACTGTAGATCTAGAACTTTCAAGAACAGCTACCAACAACTAAAATAAGATCATTCTTGTGTCTTTAAAAGAAAAAAAAGGTCAAGCTAAGTCTGTCTCTAAGAGAATTTGTTGTGTTTGCTTGTTCTTACTCTTCTGTTGTTTTGAAAACCAGAAATGAGTTCAGCTTGCACCCCAGGTGGGAAATCAGAGAGGGAAAACCTGTGTAAGTTGAAGTTTGTCACAGTAGGCAGAAGTCGCTTTGCAGCCCAGGTCCATCTCAGGGTGCACTGCTTCACAGCTACACTGTAAAGTGTTAAAAAAAAATCCTCCCACCCACCCCAGAGTATATATATGTATAGAAAAAAAAATCCCCTGTCCATCTCTCAGTACACAAAAGGACCTCATCACACTGCAAAAATAGCAGTACCCACTTTGGTCAATTAAAACAAACAAACAAAAGAAAATGCATACATTATTTTTTTTAAATCTGTGTACTTACCTATAATAACCAATACAGCTAAAAGCACTACCTACATAGGCAAAACTTGGTATTGCATAATTCGTATAAATTTGAAACCCCTCCCCCCCAAATATTAATTGGAAGATGAAAAACATGAAAAGTTAATAGAAAAAACACCAAAATACTGAAAATATTGCTGGTCGATTACAATTTTTAAGCGGCAACTATACACAGCCATGATATGCTTTATAAATGTGAGATAAAGGTATAACTGTCTAAAAAATCCATGATGTCACACATTTTTCTTCGTCTGGAGTACAAAATATTTTGTCATAAAAATGGTAAAGATTTAAAATGATAATAAATGCAGCAAAACAAGTGTAGTGATGTCACTTTTTGTGGTTTTTTTCTTCTTTTTTTCTTTTTTGTTTTTTCGATTTCAAGGCAAGGCACGTAATGTGGACATTATATCTTCGTGCAAATTAGGATTACTGGAAAGAGTATTTTTTTAATTAAAATTTTAAGAGACAGAGGCAAAAATGTGTCTGCCCATGCACACTACGGATCTGTCAATACAAGAAATTTGTTGAACAAGGCTAATGTCTGAAAGCACCATGCAAGTTTTCAGCACCCTGATTCCATGTGTTTTCTCAAGAGTGCGTTTTTATATCCAACACCCTGGCATTCCCAGTTTGTAAACTGTAAGCTTTACCCTTGTGACATGGATTTGCCTGCCTCTTTGCCTCTAAAATGCAGATTTTATAGAAACTTTTGTACACCCTATGGGTTCTTGATGCAACCAGTAATTTTAAATAAATAAATTCTACCTCCACGGAGGCTGCAGCTAAACCAACATAAGTGCTGTGTTTTCATTCATTTTTTTTTCCTCAAGCACATGATTTGTCTTGATTTAATGCCTTTTTTAAATGCCCTCAAAAACTGAGGAGAAAATAAATTCGCTCAAAATTATTTTAAATTCTTTTTAATCCCCTCAATTTAGAGTCCAAGGGCTGAAGGACTTATAATCATGATTCCCCTTTAGATATAAATTTATAAATTGCACTTGCCTCTGTTAAGTGTTTCTTTTGTGGGGAAAATATTATATTAATTTTTACTGTTGCATGCAGAGATAACACTTCACCTACATAGAGGCCTTTCTTCCATAGAGCCTTTGTGTTCAAACTGGTTTTTTTTCCTTTTTTTTTCTTTTTTTTTTCCTTTTTTCCTCTTTTTTTTTCTTTTTCTTTTTTTAATTTTAAGATTTCAAACTGGGTTACACACTGGAAAAGGCTGGGTTAAGGGCCAAAATTTAATAAATCTGTACTGATAACTAAAGGCTACAGAGATTTTCTATATATATTTTTTTAACTTTTAGAAATCAGAGTGCTTATAAAATGGCTGGCTCATAGCTCTGTCACCCAGCACCTCTGATGTTGCCTCCTAGCCTTTGTTGGTGAGATAACCAGGAATAGTGATTCCATGCGTAAACAACAAGAAATACTAACCCATAAAACTAGCTTATCATGCAAATATTAAGGCATCTAGAAAGTCAGTTAAAATATATTGTCATAGAGACAGAACATCTATTTCCCAGCGGACTTCATGTAACAAAGGCTACGTTGCAGGGCTGCGATCTACCATCAGTGAAATATCATCGACCCTTTTGAATGTCATTATAGTTTCAACTTTAAGGGAATTAGTGATTGTAAGTGCTGCAATTGCTGGTCTATCTTCTTTTCTTCAGTTTCTTTCCTTTCTCCCTTTTTGTTTTGTCCAGTCTTCCTTGCTTCCTTTATATATATATATATTTTTAATTTCTGAAACTATTGTTGTATTTCTTTTTCCCTCAGTTGCTTGTTTCTGCTTGAAGGAAAGGTTCTCCAATTATGTTCAAACCATAATTTTGGACATTTGCCGGTAGGATGGGTGTCCTATTTGACACTTGGAAAGGAACCAAGCTAGCCCAGGTACCAGGACTGTTGAGAGGAGAGGGGTAACAAACAGGAAGAGAAGAAAGAAAAAAGAAAAACAAAAGTTAAAATATACAGCAGTTTTAGAAATAGCAATTCCAGATGTATCAAATTACTAACACTTTTTACAAAATGAAGGGCATAATATGACTTTATAATGAGATAATTAGCCAAACTATTAACATTTTATAACTATATACACTTTATATGATCTGCTTCTTTCATGAAAAGTTACATCTACTTGTGAAACAGTAAAACCTGGAGTAATACCCAGACATAGTTGCTAAATTCTAACTAAAGATATTCTCCCTAAAACATTTGACCCACTTCACTGTAAATATAAATATGTTTTTGTCCAAAGACCAAGAAGAAAAGCAACAATCTACAGTAATTCCAATATACTATAGCTCACCATTTATATTATTTAATATATTATAATTTCCGTTTTACTTTTTAATTCAAAAGAAATTTACTGGTAAAATAACTTTTAATTTTTTAACCTATTAGTTAAGCAAAATTAAAAACCATTATGAAATATAACTTCTTTCCTCTCACAAGAGGAAAAATTACATTTTCCAGGCAGGCTTGTGCATACTATGCAATTTGAAATGTTACTTGTAGAACAGAGATTTTTAGTTAAAGAAAAAAAAAGAAAAACAAAGAAATAATAGAACCAAAATAAGAACTTTCTTATTTTGTTCTTTAAAAATACTTATTGTCAGAGAACTTTATAGGAGCCCAAAGTCTCCAGTACTTAGCTCTGGGGCTCTTCAGTGGTTAACTTGTCCTCTATAACTTTATTTTCAAATACAACCAAAGTTTTCCTTTCGACTTACATTCCTTTAAATAGGCTGGCAACAGAAGCCTGAGCATTCCCTGATTTCACCACCACCAGCAAAAACATTGCATCTGGGCTGCTCTGAATTAGAGATGTCTGGAAGGGGTGGTGGGGAGGAGTGTTGGAGTAAGTAAGCAGATGAGATTTCCTGCCTCTCCCAAATCAGTACTTAACCTATGTTGGATTTAGGGTTGTTTTAAAACAAAATGCAATTGAAAAACAGTTCTCTACTGTGTTCCAGCCTAATCTCTTATAAAAGAAGAATCGCACGGAGGAAAATAACCCTAGATCTACATACCATGAGGCAACCCCATACTATGCATTTTGGGTACACCTAATTTGCTGTATTGCTTGTTTCAATATTCAACTTGGAATGAATGTCAGCTCCATAACAGCTGCATAAATAATCATGAACTAAGAAAACATCAAACAGACAATCCCATCCCCAGTTTAGTCATGGAAACATGAATGTCATGGAAACATACTTTCAATATTTTCAGTTTCGTTTATATTATTTACTTTACTTATAAACTGTAGGTGAGATACTGTCTTTTTAGCTCTTGATATAGATGCACTCATCTATTCATGTTTCATTTCCAAAGATACAAAAAGCATTGGGAATATTCATATGCAGTAACAATTTTAGAATTAAAAACTAAATATATAACTTTTTCACTCTGGTGATACCTCTATTTACAAAGTAGCTCTTTGCTACACATCTAGGTGTATATTTATGAGAAAATATTTTAATAAAATATTTAATAAAGTAATTCAATAGAGAAAAATCACAATGGTCTTTTCCCTCAGGGGATTTTATGATTACATGACAAACTCCATAACAGCAAAATACTTCTTTTTATTAATCATTTAAAGAGGACTTAATGCATGAGAGGTGCTTAGTAAATTTGGGGGGACAAACCAATTATTTCAAATCACAAAATAATTGTATATTTTAAAATGTGTGCCCATGATTACATATATTTATGGATATATTGTGATTTGATCCTTATTCGGAAAAAAATAGATTAATTTTGAAATTTAAAATGAGAGATACCAAGCATCAATAAAATGCAGGAAAAAAATCACAAACTAAGAATTATATTCTCATTTTCTATTGAAGACTTATAATTCCAAAGAAAGCATATTTTTAAATTGAAATCTTTACAAAAAGATGAGGCTATTTTCACACATTTCTATCTTCCCACACACATCTTCAACAATTATTTCTGTAGTCTGTACCACCGATCAGGAACAACATTATATAATGTATCAAGAAACTTATTTTCACTTTAACTTGTTTCCACTGAACTTTACACAATTGCATTTATTACTTCATATCATAATTATCTGTTATGTGCAATTGTCTTACTTGACTGAAAGGTGAACTCTGTAGAGAAAATGACTTAGTCTCATCTATCTTTTTGGAGTTTGGTCATAGCCAATACTAACTATTTCTTAACCAGAAAATAAATTACAAAACAGATGTTCATTATTTTTAACCTTTAATAAGAAGCATGTATAGAAAGCAATAACTCTAGCTTAGTAGGAAAATACAACAAGTAAATCATTTTGTGAAATCAACAAGAATCCCCAAATGAAGAAGCTCAAGAAAGTAACTTAGAAATGCTTTGGGAAATCAAGCCTACTTTAATCATTGAAAATAAGGAAGCTCCTTAAAGGACAAGCCTGCCAGTTAATCTAAGAAGAGACAAGAATTGAGGTACATTTTTCAATTGCTTATTTATCCCATTCTTATGGGATACTCATGCTTTAACCAAAAAAAAAAAAAAAAAAGCTCTATAAAAAGTAAATTGATGCTAGTCACAGGGAGGATTCTTGCTGTCCAATGTCTAGCAAATTTCATTTAAATGTTTATTTAAACCCTCTAAACCTCACATACTACATTATGGCCATACCAAAATTGCAACGTGTAATGTATTTGTCAATACTGTTTATTAACCTTTGGGGAAAATAAATCTCAAACATTAACACTATGCAGACCCCATATACAAGTTTTATAAGCCTCTTCTTACTAATCTGTAGGTGGAGTTCAGAACCATAATGTACATTCTTTAGAGCTTTTGTTGGCAGTCCCATTGAAAAAAAATAGCCTAATAATAGTAATTCATAACCTATGGTGACAATGTAAAGAAAGATATTTAATCAAATAAAATTATGTAGACCAATTCATTAAAAAATACGGCACCTAAAACTTCATATCAAGTAAAAGGTGTTTTTCACAAATCTCTCTGCATACACAGTATGCAAATAATCACATGTATGGATAAAATAAACACACATCTCCCTGTAGAAATTAGTTCTCTATTAGATAATTAATTGTTTTAACTCATGGTGGAATGAGAATTATATGAAATCATCTTATGTTCACTCCAACAATCTTCACTCTGTTGTTAGAAAGTTACTGAATTTTGAAGTATTCACGGTTAAATGCAGCTGCTTCCTAAATATATCTTCAGCTTGCATTTACTTTGTCATTAAATTTTCTGTTGTCAAATCAGCTCTCTTGGCAAACTAAAGCTCAACCTACTGAAAAATTGAAAGCATGTCTTTAGAAAATAAACTGGCCATAACCAGTTTTTTAAAAAAGAAAGAAAAGAACGTAAGTACTTTGTGAAAAAAAATCAGGCAGAAAAATGACTGTATCACCTAACACAAAGCACAACTCATGTACATGATGTACACAATGAGATAATTCATTATGAATATAACGTACAAGAACTAAATAAAAAATCCCACAATTAAAAGTGTCTCATATCATGGAGACAATTTCATATTATTTTGACAAAATATATGCTGTGTCTACACCCACAAGAGAAGGAGCAAATATATGATTTTGACCCTTGGATATATTAACAAGTAGGCAATGGGCCTGCTTCATTTTACTTTGAATTAGCCTATGTTGAAATAAGCACCTTGTTTCTTCTAGCTATGATTCTTCAACAGTGACAGAGTGGCATTTCTTGGTTGAAGATACTCACCAAATTACATCATTTAAGGAACGACTTAACTAGAGTTAAGTTGGAAAGAGACTCAGACTTCTATATCATTCAAATTGATAGAATTAACACAAAGGAAGAAATGTTGAGGTATTAATTGAGCAGAGGCAGACTAAGAGCAAGGTACTATCTGTGACAGTTTATATATGCTGCACTTAATGTGCTCTCAATGAAATAGCTATCATACCTATTTACAGTTAGGGAAACTAAGCCACTTTTTTTTGTCCAAAGTCTCTCATCTAGCCCTTACATATAATAAATTAATTCATAATGATATAATAAGTTAATTCTGTCTGATTCTCGTCAGCATATATACAAAGATTTATTGCCTTCCTAGGAAATCAGTTATAGACCTAACTTTAGAAAGAACTTAAATATATCTATCTACAACAATACATATAACATATATAAAACATATATAGCTATAGATATATTAATATATTATATTAATATTATATATTAATATGTTATATATTAATATATCTATAGATACACACATATATAACATCCATATATATGTATATCTATATATACATGTTATAAATCATTAAAAACTATATATGTAGATATATATAGCTATAGATAGATAGATAGATAGATAGATAGATAGATAGATAGATAGATAGATAGCATGGGGCCTCCCTCCTGCCCCAAGCCTTTTTTGTCTTAAGCTATTTTTCAGATAGGGCCTACAATTTTTACCTGAGTCCAGCCATGGACAATGATCCTTCTACTTATGCCTCTCCCATAGCTGGGATTATAGCCATGCACTACCACTCCCATACCTGGAAAGCATTTTTGACCAGAGTTTTCTAAAAGCAAACATACTTGCTTTGGGAAACAATCAATTTTTTGTGGACACACAGAAGAGACTTGTGCGTTAAATATATTAGTCTGGAGCCAACCAATTCTATGAAATTCTCTGGTTTTCTCTCCATCAGAGGGAAATGTAACTGAAGATCTATTAGGGTGATAATATGAAGAAGATTAAGAACCAAAGATGGTAGGAGAAAAACAAAGGAGGAGGCAACAATTCTCGATAGGAGATGTACTCATTACCTTGCTCATGTAACTGTAACCCCTCTGTACAGTATTTTTACAATAAAAATGTACAAAAAAAGAGAAATGGGTGGAAAATAAATTAGCAAAAGTAAAAAAAATGTTTACTACTTCCTTTAAAGGTGATACACCATTAATATATTTTTATCCTTGAAAAAATGCACTGGGCCTAGGAAGGTGGCTCAGTGGTAGAGTGCTTGCCTTACATGTATGAGGCTCTGGATTTGATTCCTCAGTACCACATAAGCAGAAAAAGCTGGAAGTGGCGCTGTGGCTCAAGTGGTAGAGTGCTCGCCTTGAGCTGAAGAGCTGAGGGACAGCGCCCAGGCCCAGAGTTTAGGCCCCACGAAAGACCCCCCCCCCAAAAAAAAGAAAAGCTGTACTAAACAGTTGGTCTTTGTTTATAAGGAGTAAGTAGACTATTTCAATGAAAGAGATGAACTCTTGAAATGGCCATCTAACCTGATGATTATGTGGTTTTTTTAAAAATTATGCATTCTGAGACTGTTCCTTCACAGCTAAGATGGATTGGTCCTTCAGCTTTTAACCAATAACTAACTAAGAAGCACATGGTGCCAAATAAATATATATTAAATAAGTAATCAAAGTAAAAATTTTACTTCATCTTTTACTCTTAGGTGATTAAAACAATAAGAGCTACTTGAAGATGGCAGAATTCCTTTATCATTAGTTAGTATTTATTTGATAATGAATTGGGCATTTATATCTGTTCCTTTACAAAATGTCAACATATTAATACTTTTCAGAGAAATAGTAATACTGCCCATTCAGATTTTACAGGTTGCATTTATTTAAAAAACAGTAAATATTCTTTCAAGAAGCTTAAAGAAACATTAAGCAATGAAACACAAAGAAGTGTATAGATTCATACATACGTAGACTGTGAGAGTAGGTCTATGGTAAAAATAGATAGCTGATAAAAGTAAGAAATGCTTCAGAAATCAAGGGACAAAAAGCATAGACACATTAAACTTTAAAGTATTGGTGTTTAGTTCCTCTGCCTCAGTTTTAGGGAGACATATTCTTAACTCTTCCAAAATGTACAGTAAGCTCTTTTCCTATTAACAGCAAAATCATGTCTGGAAAAAAAATCAGATGTATGTTAATTGTTCATTAAATCTGAAACCATACTGTCCTGGATTGTATATGTTACATCTGGATGGCTCTTTACTTCATTGAAACAAAAAAGCTGTAGAATGTGTCTTGTGAGAAACCACCATTTAGACCAGCGAAAAGAATGAGTAACATTAGAGTTAAACCAACTAATGTATTAGAACAAAGAAAATGGTACTCAATAAAAATCCTAGTAGTGTGGATTATTTGCCAGATACTGTTTTATGTGATTGGCCTACCTTAAAGCTTCCCAGCAAACATAGGAAAAATATCATTATGCTTAATTTTATAGCTGAGGAAAATAAAGCCAGGAAGTAAATCATCCTGTTCAACTCATATTGCTATGAATTTATAGAAACCAGAGTTTGAACTCCAGCAGTGTGATCCTAGCATTTATTTTCTTGCTCATACATTTTATTGGGCTTTTGCCTTTGTAAAAACCACTTGGTATTTATTTATTTATCCATTATTTAGCTTTTGCTGGATTAGAATTTATATCTCAACTGAATAATCCATACTGAAATTCCACTGTAAGTTTAACTCAAACTTCAGCATAAGTAACTTTTATTTTTCCAATTCCAGTTGCTCTTCAGCTGAATGCAACATGTGCCATCACTTTATGGATGTACACATGTGGCAGAATGTCAATAATTTGCTTTAGGATTTCTTTTCATAGGAAGACAGACTGGGAGTGAAATATACATAGATCTTGAGTTTCTTCGATTTATTTTTCCCAATTTTAAGGATCTTATTGCCATCTGAATGATCCCATTTGCATGCAAGATGATTTCTAATGATTATTACTATTTGTAATAATCTGTATCAGAAAGCTCCCTGACTAGCTCTTACCTGATCTACAAAGTACTCTTGAGGGCTCTCTGGGAAACACCAAATATCATAAACTGCAGGTGGCTCATGGAACTAGTTTAACTGCATGCAATAGCATTTCATAGTAATGAAAGAGAAACATATTTGTTTCTTAACTAAGTAGGTAAATAGCTTTCTTTATTGCTACTCCTTGGGGACCAACAGTTTTGAAAATAACATATCAAAGTGGTAGGTCGTCAAACCTCATTAGTTTATATTCAATTGTTTCAGATTTGTTTTGTTACTGTGGTATGCTGGGTTAACTTTTTTTGAGGGTTAACTTTACCCTGTGTGAATGCTAGCATTTTCTATGTTTAATTAAAAAAAAAAGGCCTATGCAATTGAAACATTTAATCTAATGAAGAGCACAAGGCAAGAAAAGCCCTTAAGTATGGAACCACTGCAACTAAATTACATTACAACTACTAGACTATTTTAGTATAAAAGCTCTTATAAATTCCTAAAAGACCCTTTAACAAGGCAATCTGTATAACTTACTTCCTTTGAATGTTTAAACATAAGTTTAAAAAAAACTTTTTCCCTCAATAGGCTAGATTAAGAAGGTATTTTAAAAATTATATTTGATCTTTTTGTATTTAAAGTTAACAAAAATGAAGAATTGTTATAAAGCTGTCTAACTATAAATGACAGTACATACATATATACTTGTACATGTATGTCTGTATCTCTCTCTATATAGATGTATATATATATATATATATATATATATAAAACAACTGTGAGCAGTTTAGCCAATTAAAATACATACGGGATTATCAAGCTCATAGTAGTTACTTTATCTCCTTCCCACAGGCTATGCTCTGATGGAAGAGAAGCCCCTACATTGGGCTTCAGCCTTTCTCTAGTCTGTATTCCTTCCCACCCCTAGGCTTCTTTGCAAGGCTATTGTCAGAGTGCTTGCTGCTCCTCTCATTTGCATATGTGATTCTTCAACAGCAGACAAAATTCTCTACAAAACTGGTGCTCCAAAGTAATGTCTTTCAGCAGAGAAACGCACCCAGGGCATACCAAGCTAAATTGAAATGTTTTCTATAAAAGCCAAAGGAGAATCTCCCACCAATGATTTTCCTTTAAAAACAAAAATTAGTATTTTTGCACACTTTCACCAGCAAAGGACAAAACTATTGTATGAGAATTCTGAAGTATAAAATGAAGGATTAAGGGACCAAATACTCTTGAGACGGGACCTTTTACTCTGCTCACATGTCCTAACATCTTTCTCCTCATAAAGCAAAGTGAACAAGGAGAGAATAATTGTGACTTTCTATAGTTTCTGAAAACATTTGTGTCCAATTTCCTGAACTTCAATGGGCTTTTGCCTTTTACATTTGTATTATATTTATTCATATATAGGCTTCATTATTGAAATTTGGCAAAAAACTTCACAGTACACCTAGCAAACAGGATCCAAAGAGGTAAATCCTATATGGTGCTTTGGCTGTGGAAGGAGTTGGGTTTCTTATGGATCTAATGCATATGCAAATATGGTACTTTACATCTTCAAGTAGGGTAGGTGTTTAATACCCTCCTTCCCCCCCCCACCCCCGTGAAGGGTTAATCGGCAAGGTTTACATCTGGGAATGTTCTGAATCATGCTCCTCCTCCTCCAGTAATGCTGCCAAAAATCATCTGACAGGAAACGTAAGATTAAGTTTGTCCTACCTAAGCGAACAAAGAGTGCTCTGAACAGGCCACCGGTTTACTGCAGAGCGGGAACTTTTCTAATCCTGCTGGAATCTGCCGTGCTGCTCAGAAAATATCGCAGGAAAAAAAAAAAGTTGTTTTCTTTCCTCTAACATCTTGTCCCTGGATCATCTCATTTTGGTCTCCCTACCGATCCTGCTGCTTCTCCCACAAAGGTTAACTTAAAGCTCCAAACATAATCATGTGGAAAATGGACATTATTGATTCCTATGGCCCATTGTTCCCCCATCCTAAGTCCCTGAAGTTCAAGTTCAATCTGGAATTACATCATGTCTGGTTTCTCCTGGTAACCAGACGGCTTGAGACGTGACCACAGCTACAGAAAAAACAAACAGCCTTCTTCACGCTTCGGCTCCCCTATCGATTCAAACGTAAACTTTTTTTCTTTCTCTCAAGTATGCTTCAAGTATGGAGCATGGTTAATTTAGAGATTAAGTTCCAAATTAGATTATCTAATGGCATCTTAATGGATTGCTGACCCATTTCCTGTGGGATGGCAGCATGCAGGTCTGGCTGGAATACAATTAATTTCTTAGGAAGTGTTCTGAAGAGTTTGCCTAGATAAAAAGGAAACGTCGTGTTGTACAAATCTTTCTTTGTAAACGGAGAAAGTTAGGCAAAAAAAAAAAAAAAATACGACCACTCCTAATATATTTTTCAACAGCCAGATCACAGGGATTTGTATCTGTGAAAACTACATCGAGTTCTTTAAAACAATGGTAATGTTTTTAGTTTTGCTATCATAACAGGTGCAAATAATTTTGATGGGACAGGAAAGTAATTCTTTGTTCAAGAACATTCAAGTACAAAGAGCAATACCAGCTAGCTGCCCTGTTACTAAACAATGGTCATGTGCAATTTTGGCTTTTGCAATTCTCTACCTTGAACCAAAGATTCTTTCATTCATCTCCCTTATCAGCATTTCACTCCCTCCCAGAGAGGTGCTAGGGGCTCAGAATGGTGTATAAAAAGTTGAGCATTCTGAACACACGTTAGAGCTAACAGCTGAAAAGGAAATTCAGCACTCTGAGAATAAAGCTCCCCCCAGGAACTTCAGGAACAACCCAGCTGTTGTACTATAGTTATGTGTCAAGATAACAAACTGAGAGCAGGAAATGCTAACCTAGTGAATTCAGAGAGATGGTCTAACACTGAAAGAAAGTTAACTCTTAAGTCCACCTAAGAACGGACAGTACTTCCCTTATCATGTACCTGTGGATACACTCACATACTTACAGACATATATAAACATACTCATGTACGGACATACAAAACATAAGGTTTACAATCCAATATTGAAAATTATTTCTGTTTAAGCATTCATTCTTAAGTCTTTCAGAAGCAAAAATTTTACAAAGCTAATGGTCACACAAGGAAAAATGGTCAATGGTAGTGGACAATGTTATGCAAATAGTTCCATGCATGAAATGAATGCTATTACTTTTTTTTTCTTTTTGGCCCTCTCTCTCCTGACCAAACACATCCAAATAACCTTTACTGGCTGCTAAATTTCTCCTGGGAAATCAAGCAACTCTCTAGAATAGCAGTAATAAACGACAATTTCTTACAAAAACACGTGTAAAGTAAGTACAGAATGAAGTATTCAACTCCTAGAAAGGAACTGCTAACACATGTAACATGGAAAATAGCTGATAAAAGTCTCTTTGGTGCCATTCAATTATGGCATCCGCAGGAACACAAAAAATCCTTCCAATTATTTCAGTAAAATCTTCATTTATTCATTATTTCAGAGGCTGAACAAATGGTTTGTGTAAACATATCCTTCAGTAACACGCACATGTTTATTTTAGCCATCTGAAGGCTTCTTCTATGTTTATATAAGCCTTCAGACACATACAACCGCTCACTTGTGGCTTTGCGTTTTCTTGAAAGGGGTGAAGGGAGAGCAGGGAAAATGAAACAATAAATCCTGTTTCTTTTTTGCATAAATCACTCCCTCCAATGTTTTAAAATAACTATGTTTGTGTTATTTTTGGATTGTTCTTCAGCTTTCTTTTTTTCATTCAATTATATTGTGCTTCCATATTTGATAGTGTAAGCACAGGCCTGGCTATAGTTGTAAGCAAGAAAGGCAGTGTGCAAGGAGCTGCTCTACATGTTTATGCTCGTATAATTCACGTGTGCAAAAACAATGTGATCTGTCCACACAGGAGTACAAAGTCCAAACACAAAAGTAACCAGTTTAAACAATTTGTCACCTATTATCCTAGAAGCCCGAATGCATCCCAAATGAAGAAGCCACAGCTTCAACGTTTCATACTGGGTTAACAATTGCAGTAACATAATTTTTCTTGGGCAGAAAACTTCCCTTTCTCCAAGTGCAAATAACTCCATAGTTCATATGCACACATATGTGGGGGAAGACATGGGGGTCAGAGAGAGAAGGACAGAAATGGATCATCAAACTCTAAAGTCAGAACAACAAAATACTTTTGGGATCGCAAACTAGAGATTCTGTGAAAGCTTTCTAAGGGAGTCAGCTTGGGTTCCTAGAGTGTGTCTGTCTGCCATGCTGGGGTGGAAAGGAAGGAGGAGGCCTCCAAGCATTGACTATAGTACTTGCACAGCTCCCTGGGCCTTGCCATCTTCAGTCCAGAACAAGGCACTCCATTTGACATGGGAACACTTCAGGAAGACCAGTTGCACAAAGCAAAAAAGAAGGCAACCATGGGCCAGTGGGACGGTGACAGGCAACCAATGATCCAAATAAAATAAAGCCAAACTGAAACACCTATTTTGCTTTACCCTTCTCTAACTACAAGTTTCCAGGGATTGTCTTTTGCTAAAAACCAAAAGCAACAACCGCAACAAAAATATCCTGTGAAATTTTCTTTATCCCAACAAGTGAAAAGTAAATCCTCTAATTTACGGGCTGAACAAACAGGTTCGAATTATTGAGATTAAAGCTGAAGATTTTAGATGCATAGGGCCTGCCTTCAAAGAGGCACTGCTACTTAGTTAGGATTTCCCTTTCTATCATTATATTGAGAAAAGAATGCCAAGTTTAAAAACCAATTATGGGCACAAACTATAAATTATGCATATACAATATAAAGTATACTGTACCATAGACATGGCATACTTGTGTTATAAAGTGTGTACTCTATTCGTGTCCATTGTTGAAACCAGTAACAAAGCAAACTGTTGTCTCAAATATATTTATTGTGAACTGTGTTACTGGGATTTAAAGAACTGTGGATGTGCGTTGCAGAGTCTAGGATGGTCCAACAGAGACTCAATAAATACCTGCAGAATGTATTGACCCTATATGGTCACCATTGATTATGTGCCTGTCAGTCATACTTCAGAGGGCAGAAACAAACTCAAAGCTACCTTTTAAAGCATTCCATTGGTTATTAGGGCCATTCCACATTTAATTATGTACTGATCTAAAGAAAAATTACTCTTTTTGGGAGGAAGGAACAAAAAGGAAATCTTAATAAATTCTGATTTTCTTTATTCTGACTTACTTTATGACCCAAGACTGACTGTTACATCAGTTTTCTTGCAAGCAAAGGGATCTGTAACATGAATAATACTTTCTTAAAAACTGTTAGATAACAGAGGACTTCACTACCATGTGTGTGTTCAGTGATTTCACCGGCCACTATTATTTTCTGACTCCAAAAATTACTAGGAGCTAGGAGAAGTTACATCTTAGTCAGGTGTTTTTGGCCCATGCCTGTCCCAGCTATTGGAAGGCAGAGACTGAAGAGGATCCAGGTCTGAAGCTAGCATGGGTGTGGGGGAGAGAGAGGCGTTGATGATATCCCAATCTCAATGTGTGCCTGTCATCCTACCTACATGGGAAACATAAATGGGAGGATAGCTGTCCAGGCTAGCCAGAGCATAAATGCAAGAAGGACCCTATTCAAAAATAGTTCACACAGAAGGTAAGGCTTAAGAAGTAGAGGTGAGCCGGGTGCTGGTGGCTCACGCCTGTAATCCTAGCTACTCAGGAGGCTGAGATCTGAGGATCGCGGTTCAAAGCCAGCC
>NW_012267269.1:867591-899383 GCF_000151885.1 Dipodomys ordii
AAAAAAAAAAAAAAAAGAAGTAGAGGTGCATGCCTACCAAGCCCCTGAGTTCAAACTCCAGTAACACCCCCCCACATACCCACACACAAAGGTTTATTAATTCAGACCTTAAAACACTTTCACTGAATTTAATTGGTATCACACATCAAGACTATTCAAACTAGATTCTAACGTTTAAAGCAGAAATAATACAAGCTTCTTGGGGAAAAAGTCACAATAGGTAAAATGTATCTACTTTTAAAGCCAATGTTATATCATTCTTCCGAAAGAGGAAGCGTCATAGAGTCATCATGTAAGGGTTAATAAAAGTCATTGATTTTTAAAAACAGAACCTCAATTATTTTCTTGATTTCTATCTGAGTAAAAGACATTCCACTAATTTGACTTGGCAGTTTCCAACAAAAATCTCACTTCCACAGACACTGTCAGTAAAGCAACAATATTAGTCCTAGCAGGGAAAAGGTTCCCTTGGTGAATTCAAGGACTACCTTATTCTCCGGCAAATTGTTATCACTTCTATCTGATTATGTCATGTCTTTTATCTATTTAATTTTAAGTACTTGACAAAATTAATTCTTTTTGAGATAGTGCATCACAAGCTACCTTACAACTATGTATTTTCTGAAACCAATACACGAGAAAATATCAAAACTACTTCTGAACATGAAGCCTTTGAGTAACTTTCCTCGCCAAATAAAGGAAGTCATTCTTCTGTGCATCATATCAGCACACAAAACAGAAATTACAACACTATTTAAGCAAAAGTCCTTCTTGAGCATTCCAAGAATGCTCCCTTTCCAGAATTTATGGGTACTGCCAGGAAAAATGGCTAAATTGCCTAACTTGAATTTTTTCCTCTAGTTTTTTCTCCTCTGACAGGAATAAATGAAGAGCAAGTAAAACAACTCAGAGTTAGCAGGAAAGAGTAGAAATAAGAAAAATGTATAATGTAAAAATAGTAACAATAATGCTTTCTCCTTGGAGAGCTAAAAAAGCTTGACTAGGCTGATTCTTTTTCTCCCCTCAGATTCTGAAACCTAAGTAACCAACTCCCTCCCCCCCACCAAGAATATTATAAGTTGAATCAAACATTTGACAATATCAAGAAATTTCAATGATTAATTTGCATAAAGCTATAAGTCCCAAATTAATTTGATGCTGCATTAAATAAGCAATAAAGGAGAAGGTAGAGGAAAGGAGTAGTAAAGCCAAAACAACTAAATTTTAACATATATTTTCTGCAAAACTAGTTAAACACAAACACTATAGGTCATGTAAATTTTAGGTGTAAGTGTAGGGTTGGAAATAATTAAAATGTTACCTTTGCCAAGTAATTCCCAATGTATCCTCACTGGTACTGGGGTATAAATGCCTGCCGTTTTGATTCATGGTCCAGTCACAAATCCTCAGCTGTCAATTGAAACCTAGCAGTCAGATATGGATCGAGCAGTACTACAGTTTTTAGTATTTAAATGAACACATGCAAAGTAGTATTGTATATGGCATTAACCTTACTTTCCCAAGAGGCAACTTAAATTTAAAAAAAAAAAAAGCAAAAGAAAATCTTATTCTGAAAAGCAAAATTCTTGGACTTTTTTGTCTTAGAAAAAAGCTACTGCAATATGCTTCTCTATTAATTAAAGCATACAGAGAAACAAGTGTTTAGAACATAACAATTAGCCATTATTAGAGTACAAATTGAGCTGAAATAAAAGCAAACACGTTAATGTTCAATAGAGATATATTTTAGAAAGAAAATAAAATGCTTTTTATGCAACATACGAAATAATCTGCACTGTGTGAAATAATCAATAACTTTAAGCATGCAGTTGGCAAAACAGAAGACATGCAGTTTAGAGGAGAAGGCCCTACCCCACAGACATTCGCCCTAACTGAAGTATGGAAACGTCCATGTAGTCAGTCTTAGATGTTCACTAATTGTGTTTTGCATGAAGGGGCCTTGAAAGGCTGGTAAAAATTTTTACCTTGATTTTAAATTCAGAGGGATTGCATCTGAGCTACTTTACTCGTCTGAAGAAAGTAAGGAATGCATTGAATACAAGCTGAAACAAATTCTTCCCAGATCTCCAGAACATCAGCTCTGCCCTTCAGAGATCTTTCGAGTAACCCTATCCAGCCAGCTCTGTTTGGTTAACAGCTGCCCTACAGTGCTAGCAGATTTATTGAAAAGATATATTGCTTATTTTTACGCTTAAGAAAGTAAACTTATCTGGCTTGGGGTGGGGGAAACACACTAGAAAATCATGGTTTTTAACCTTTAGAGGGCCAGGCTATAAATTAACTGCATGCTGCACTGAAATTCACTAGCCCTGGTTTGCTGCCCTGCAATGAGAACATTTAGATGATGATTGGAGCCAAGATGCCTGTAGACTTAGGATAAACTTTTAATCCATTTTGATAACAGTATGGGCAAAAAATGTTAGTGATTAAGAATCTTTGTTTTTCCTTTCAGATTCAAGTTTCTGTATACTCAAAATAATAGTGGCACTGGAGTTTCAGAATGATAGTTTTCCTATAAAAATACAACATGTAGTTGCCAAAAATGTTTTTATTACATTGGTGTTTCAGTAAACATGTTTTTATAATTTAAAGAACTGGAAAAAAATCTCCTTATGTAGATAGATTGGTAGGTAGGTAGGTAGTAGATAGATAAGTAGGTAGGTAGGTAGGTAGGTAGACAGATAGATACTGTTACTGTTCAGGATATATGTCATATGGAAGTCATAGGTAAGTAAACAAAGCAAATTAGAAAGGAAAATGGGTATTAAAAATACACTATAATATTTTCACAGAAGTAAATTTCCAGGATTCCATTCCATTCCTCTCCTCTCTTCTCCTCTCCTCCCCTCCCCTCTCCTCTCCTCTCCTTTGCTTTACTCTCCTTTCCTTTCCTTTCCTTTCCTCCCCTTTCCTCTCCTTTCCTTTCCTTTCCTACCTCCAAACCCCTCTACACTCTTTGGAGACAAGATCTATGTAGCCCAAGCTAGCCTGGAATTACAGATCTTCCAGGGTTAGCATCATGAGTTCTGGGATTTAAAACATGTACCACTATGACAGGCCCAAGATTATTTATTTCTCAAATAGGTCATATAATCAGAAATTCAAATGTGATAGGGTGAATTGCTTGTGTGTGTGTGTGTGTGTGTGTGTGTGTGTGTGAGTACATGCGTGTGCATGCACGTGTGTGCACACTCTGGTCTTAGAACTTGAACTCAGATCCTGGGCACTCTTCCTTAGCTTGTATACTCAAGGCTAATAGTCTACCACTTGAGCCACAGCTTTACTTTCATCTCTTTGGTGGTTAATTGGAGAGAGAGTCTCATGAATTTTCTTGCACAATCCTCCAGTCTCAGTCTCCTGAGCTAGGATTACAGGTGTGAGCCACCCGTCCTTGTCAAATTGCTTGTTTTGAACAAGAACTGAGTAACCTACTTGTATACTTTAAAATATGGGTTTTAAAAGATTTATGAAAATCTAAAAGCAATTTAAGAAACTAGAAGGTGTATAGATTACCTGAGGGAGCACTTAATTGGTTAGGTTCCTGCGAATGAAAACTGTTAGTTCTCAATCCATGAAGCAGTCCCAAGAAGGGAGGAACCTATTTAGGAAGTAGCACCTCTTACTTACTTCTATTAATTATTAGGTTCAGATTGTTTTCTACAAGGTTCTTTCTCTTAGACTGGAGTTCTCCAGAAGTGGACACACTTAAACTTGGGGATCCTGAGTGGCATTCACTGGTGTACTGCCTTTATAGACCTGCAGGAACATTGTCTCCCTGGAAAAATGCTTACGTTAGTTAGTGGATTTGTATTAATGTTCATGTTTTGTTTGTTTAACCATCCTTAAAAATGTCAAGTGGGCTATTTTTTGTCACCTGTTGACCATTTAAAATGGATATATATTTGCACTTTTTTTCCTAATTACTCTCAAAAGGGTCAAATATGACTCTAGCTATTCATGTGTGTGTGTGTATATATATATATGTATATACATATACATTATACGAGAAATACACTCTTCCCCACAGAAAAATGTACTTCAGTACATACAAAATGTCTAATAAATGTGTTTAGCAATACTTAATTCCAAAGAAATTGAAAGGATATTGTTATCAAATTTCACTTACTAAAGATATAAAATATAACTTAAATTACTTGCCTATTCAGATTATCACCAAGAATTATTTACAGAAGTATCTGAGTAGACATATTTGTATTTACTTTTATTTAATCAGATAAAGAAATTACTTGAGCAAGAGCCTCTGTGTTTTCTTTAAATTAATAAACTTCCCTTTGCATAAAACAGCTATTAAATTAACCAACCATATGATAAAGTGACTTTTAAAACAATAAGTGTACATAGGGGAAAGTAAATCATTAAAATAAAAATTACCTAGTTATCAAAGATTTCCATGATGATAGTTCTTTTTTAAATAAGATTCCCAGGAATCTTATTTAACCAGGATAGTCAAAATCAAGCAAACTTTGAACTGAAAAATTAACATTAAGTGTATTAAAATTTCTTTGGGAGTCATATTAAATATTTTCTATTATAATTCAGTGTACTTAATGAAAATAATTTTAAAAGATGGTTAGGATGGTGCACACTAGTCATTCAAATACTTGGGAAGCAGAGAAAACAGAATAGAGAGTTTGAAGCTAGCCTGGGATAATGAGATCTTCCCCCCCAAAAAATTAGTTTTTACTTTACATAAATTTAAAATAAAGACTCCTTTTTAGTTTAAGGTAATGATTTCTCAGATTATGTTCTAGGAGAGGATCAAGTGTTAAGCAGGTTAGCTGTTATTATTTTAAATTTAAGAAGTGGCACACAATACATGGCCTTCATTTATATATATTTTACCTCTGCTCAAAGCATCAATAAAACTAATGATTGTTCTCAACTATTTTCACTTAAAAACACAGGAAGTGGCTTCCTCTCTCAAGAAATAAAAGTTAAAACATCCAGTACAAGTTATTTAAAAAGTCTGTTAAGTCATATGGGTATGTGGAGATGAAAATAATTATTTTTCTAATAGAGAATCTAAGTCAGACTTGATAATGTGCATGTTATGAGACTACATATTCGTAAAACCATTATAACTCTTTATGTGTCCTTAGTGACATGAAATGAGATTGTCTACTACTAAAAAAGAAGTAGAGGCAAAGTGTTCATTCACATGTTCTTAGGGTGAAGGATCTATCACTTCTCTAAGAGGAGGATTGTGTTCCCAGCGTAACTCAAAATAAGATTGTGCCAGAAAAGCAAGGCCCAGGACTATCTGGTGACTCTCAGCAATCTGCATGAGGGAAGTACCTAAGATACCCTCAAATAATTATGTAAGTAGCTGACAGTCATAAAGAATCAATAATGTTAGTACTTTCAGAATAAGAGCTTATCCACTCAAAAGAGGGCCCTTCGATGTTCTTAACAGGGGCTTTTGTTAAATGCATAGCAATTAGCTTTGGGAACAAAAGAAAGAAGGTAAGCAAAATGTCCCACTCTGCCAGATTCAGCAAAAGGCTGATGTACAACAGCCTCTCCTGATGACAACAACTCTCAACTGAACCAATAAACCATTGAACTGTAACCAGGCTAATCAACATGGGCAAATTTACCTTTTTACTTTTTTTTCTTTGTAGGTTTACAATGACCCTCAGGAGACTATACTGAAATGTATTTTTATGTTCTTCTGAGTGTTTTTCTTTCTCTAGAGGCCTCAAGGAAACAGATTTTTTAAAGGATGGGTTTTTTTGGGGGGTGTTAAAAAGATTAACACCTCAACATTCATATTCTACTTAATGATTCATTTAATGGAGTTTTATTACTATTATTAATTATCAGCTATGGAACGAATAGAATGGCCTCTGAATAGTATATAACTTACTGAACAAGCAAAATAATCAGAATGAAATTACCAAAAAAGAGAGAGAAAGAGAGAAAAAAACAACATAACTTCTACTGTTTTCTGAATCCATACTTCTTGACATTTAATTTAATTAACAGAAAGTTCAATGAGCATGGTTCAAGAGCTTAATAAACATTATTGGCCATAAGATATCTGTTCATATTAGAAAATAAAAAGTTTTTTTCTTTTTTAAATGTTACTTATCATTAACTTGTAAACTTTAAGCTTTGAAGGGATGTTGGAAACCGTGTACTTCAATCTCTTCATTTTCATTCCCAAAATAAGGATCCAGGAGAACAAGGTTTAAGACCTTGTCCATCAGCACAAGACTCCAACCTTCTGACTTCAAATCCCTAGTTCTCCACAACTAGTTTCCTTGTCATTGTTGCTTTCCTATTCTATTTCTCATGGATAGCCCAAGAATATTTGATGATGAAATACCTATAAATATTGCTTTTAGAATTTCCTACACTTCCATGATTCAAAATGGATAGTTTTAATGGTTAAGTACTTTCAGGAAAGAAGATAATTTCCACCTTGTGTTTTTGTTTATTGAAATTTACTGTTACATTACATATAATTTTATTTTATATTAACTAGAAAAATTTATCTGTATTTTACCCTTCCAAAATCAGAAAGGTAAGTGAACAAATGAATGAATGAATGATAAAATATCTTTTTAATTTAAGAGCAAGCCAACAAGCTAAATATTTGCATAGCCACTATTTTGATTGAAACTTCCTTTAAATGTGCTTCCTTTCTAGCTAGCATATGTGAAAACTGACCTCTTACCATTTACATACCTACCTAGAAGTCATGTGATAGGGTTTTACATCAAGCTGTCAATTATGATAAAAGACACAATAAGAATGGCCCTAGTGTTGATAGCCTGCTTCCTGATTTGATGGAATAGTTTGCTGACAGTCCACTTGTATGCTTCCCATTGCTTGCCTCATTAATAAATGCCTAATTTTTCCAGGAGTTTCAATGTGTCAAACTTTGACTTTGTCATTTCTAGAAATATTATAAAGGGATCTCAACTAATATCTCAGTTTAAAAAAAGAAATAGAGAGGCAATTTTTAAAAGGTTATTTTGTGTAACAGAAACTTTCAATTTTGATGTTGAAACTCTAGCTTCAAATTCTATCAAGTGTGAAAATATTTTGATATAACTAAGCTCAGTAACTGAACTTGAAATAATAGCATTACACAGTCATGCAGGCAGTATAACATGCTGAAGCAGGGCACCAGTGAAATCCATGCAATTGTGATTCAAAGGACCTGAAGCTGTCAGGCTACTCATTCATTAGCTCTAGTCACTAGCTGTAGTCACAGGTAACATGTATATATAGTCTAGAAATCACCATTTTGGAACTTGTAAAAAGAAGTCTTATTACTTACAAACTAGACCTTATTTCTTTTGTTTCACTGGAGTGGGGGTGGGGGACAAAAGCGAGTTTACACTTACTCTGCCTAAAATCTTGAATGTCTATCAAAAGTTAACATGTGCCTCCATGGCTATGTTGAATGCGGATCTTTTATTACTCAACAAGAATCTCTTTGCTACAAACTCCTATTTATAATTTGCAATAAAAATATGTTGCATTGATGTGTGATAGCAGAGATTTAACCTTTAATATAAACTTATACTCAATTGCAATGGTGATAGTCAAATTAACTATGCCTCCTTTAAACTGCTAAAATTTATAAGATAGCAAATAAAGAAGGCCTGAGGCTGTAGCAAATTTATTATGAGGTGTAAATTTAAGTAACTTGCCTCATATTACCCATTAATGTTAAAATTGTTAGACTAGATGAATTTATAATTTATAAGCAACAGGAAACATTTTGCTAGTTTCATTTTCTCAAGGAGATAAAATTTGGTAAATGTAGTTTCTTCACTCTCTATAGAAAGAAACATGCACTTAGTTTATAAAGTCAAAAGTAGGTCAAGAGACAGTGTATTTTACTGAACTTCTATGAACATTAGAGATATCTTCCATGCTTCTAAAAATATTCCAAATCACAATAAGACCTTTCCTAGTAGAGTCTAAGAAAATTAAGTTGGCCAAAGCAGGACCCAAGAGTTCTTCATCCTACCAGCCATCTTCTAATAGGAAATTTTAAAAAAGACTAAAATTCTAATTGAAGTTCTGATTTGAAGATATTTTCCCCATGTCAACAGTAAATGCAATTAAGCAATAATCCAAAGGACTGACATGTTCCAAATCTTGAAAATCATTCAGGATCATGTTAAAAGATAAAGAGAAATTCTAAAGGCAAGCCCTGATTATCTGGCATGAGCTGGCTACTTTGACTAATTAGAAAGGATTACTTTTAATGGTAAGTTATCATGAATCTTTAAAAAACATTCTTCATAACCGTGATTTTGTTTTTTAGATTCAAATGAGGTTTCATAGTTACAATGAGAAGTGAAATTCAAATGTCAGACTAAGCTAGTATTCAAGACAGTTAAAAGCCAGCATTGAACATTAATAACAATTGTAAAAAAAAAAACACATGAATGTATAATTACTAGTAACAACTACATGCATCAAGTGTGAAAGCATGTACATATACTACTCAGATGTTATTCATTTTTTCAGATTATCATTCATATTACTCTTATAAGTAGAGGGTAGGGTAACATCTCAGTTTAGGAATACAGTATACTTGTGTGCTAAAAATGGCTATACTGAAACTTTACTGTCTTATCATTATGTGAAAAGATTAGTCAATAATTTAAAATGTATTGTTAAACTCCAATTTATGTAGGCTACATTAATGTTTTTTTGTAAAAAAAAATAGCACTCAACAATCCACATCAATACTTTTCATAACCTAAACAAATAAATCTTTATAAAGCAACTGCCATGAACTGGAGAATGTACCTGGTAACGATATTTATTCTTCAGGGGTCATGTATATTAAAGGTTATGGGGAATGTTTAAAAGAACGCTCTCAAAGAAAACCATTGCCTTTCTAATTCTGAATTTATCCTAGCTAATATAAAATGATTGATTACCTTTATTTCATGTACCCCTTGATTTTCCTTTTCATTCATCATTGAATGCTTTAAACCAAATGCATTTAGAACCTGCCGTTAGAAGAGTGTTCTCTTTTAAATCTTTGTAAAGTAATGAAAGGGCACAGTAAATCAATCTCATTTGTGCTGTAGGAAAGAATAACCCTTACTCTACTGAGTCATTCCAACTACTCTGTCTTTCCATATCTAGATAGGAAGCATAAAACTTCATCTCTACTAGTCTTAAAATGTAAAAGGTAAAATAAGCTTTTAACCAGAAATTTAGTTCATGTATACATATATATATGTATATATATATATATATATAATACATACACACACCCATACACACACAAAAAGCTATGCATTTATATTGTTCTGCATTATCTTAGAATTTGCAGTTCATTATAAATCTGGAGCACTGGGATTCTTCAGATTAAAAATTGGCACTAGCCTCATTCATTATACAAAGGATAGAGGACAAATGAGCTACCTGTATAGTATTTAAAAATTTTAATTGTAAAGCATACATAGACTTCTCTTCCAAGCTCAATATGCATCATGTATTCCATAAATACCAACTGCATTTAACTAAAAAAAACTATATTCATATGCTAAGTATATGCATTCATATTTTAATATATTCACTTAACATTGTCCACTTAAATAACAAGTGGCAATCCTTGATTTAAAATTTGTAGTTTAGTAATCACATGTGCCCAGATCTCTTATCTATAGTAAACTCATTTTCACATTACTGTTTCCTAAAGTTTTCTAAATTTCCTAAATTTTCTAAGTTTTCTAAATTTATCTTTAGATTTATGAAAGAAGTAACTTTTATATTAATGAACTTTTGTGATTTTAATTATGTGAAGCTCCAACATTAGTCACAGTGGTTAAAAAAATGCTGCTGTGGCTTAGGACAGGGAAGGAGGAAGATTGAGTCTATATATAGGCAATTGGACTATTGTAATATGGGGCTAAAGCCTTAAATAGTGGACACGTTATGTGAATTAAAAATTAATTGGAAATTAGAGATGTGTCATAAAGAATAATGCAAATCTCATGACAGAAATATTTCTCAAAAAAGGATAATAATTTATAAATTTCTGAACCTATAAATGCTGCATATGTTTGAAAAGCGCAATAAATACATACATTTGTCAAAGAGGGCCATATTATAGTAATTATAATGCATTTCATATTAAGTAATTTTAGAGGTGTAAAAAGCAATATTCCAGAGAATTATGTTGAAAGGCCAATGGCTGGCAAAACCACCTAATTACTTTTTAGTTTTTATAACTGTATACAGATGTTTTCAGTTAATGCTCAATCTGTCTTGGTTTTTTTTTTTTTTCTTTTTCTAAACATGGCAAAACATCAAGTATCCTGAATAAGCTATATCATTGTGGTTTTCCCTGAACTCTGCATGTGGTGACCTTTAATATACGCAGTCTGCCACCTTGGCCTGTGGATGGAAAGGATTCAAGAATTCCACATGAAGAGATAGACCACAGCAAGCATAACAGAGGAGGGCGGGTCTAGAACAAAGAACCTGTGTCACTTGCTACGTTAATAAAATCTCATCTATATACACAGAAAACTTACACATGAAGAGCAACTTGGTTAATATCAGCTCTTAATTATCCATTATGGCCTACATTTCCCTATGAAATACTTTGCATACTGTTAATTTCAAACTGCTCTCCTAGCAAAACTTGACAGCAGTAAACATATGCATCATAAAATATATCTAAATTCTGAAAGGTTTAGAATTATTTCAGATACCCTGTAACTAGAATCACGGGATTTCTCTATTGGTATTTTGAATGCTTTGACTGTGGCTAATTTGTTTATAAGCCACCATTAATCCTGGCTGTATATTTTCACAGTTTGGGTAAACACTTCATTTGCATTAAATTTACAACATTAATGAGATGTGAAATTTAAAATGCTACTTGAAACATAAATGATGTAAGAAAGCAGGACCAAAAAAAGTGTTTTATCACATCTGAAATCACTAAACCAATTTAAACCTATTAAAACAGGAATGATGTGGCGCCTGAGATTTTAGCTTCATAACTCATCTTCCTGGACTAAAGCACAAAAGTGAGGAGTAAAACATCTGGAAAATATGATATTGCTTCAAAAACACAATTTATGTACTGTTCCGACTCTAGTTGGCTTTAAAATTGGTTTTAGTGTTTGTATTTGAGAGCTAGAGGCTAGTTAAGTTCTCAATAGTCAGGAAGACTATTGAGGGTTGAAACAACAGTGTTCACGGATACTGTCAATATATACTACGGAGATGGAAGAAGTTGTAAGTCAATTTGAGAAATTCTGTTCAGAGAGATGAGAAACAAAGGATAAATGAGGGGGAAAAATTTGGAAAACAAAGTGATCAATTTTGATCTCAGAAGCCCCGTGAGCCCCATCCTGAGTCCAGATCTGAGAGGCAACATGGAGAAAAGCGCCGAAGCAAAGCGTGGCTACCCCAGTACACCTGTGTGAAACGTGCCCACCTGTTGCTGATGTAGGAAGGATGGGTCTCTTGGACTTAGTCCCACATATCGATTGGCTTGAGATGTGCCTGAGGCTGTGTAGGCTGATTAAGGAAGAACAAAAACAAAGATAAAAATTGTGAACTATCAGAATGAACACCCTGTCCATGTATAAGAAACCCAGAGAAGAGGGATTTGCAACCAAAAAGACGGGGTCTCCATTTCTCTTTTGTCGGAGTGAATATCAAGTGATAGAAAAGAAATGGTAACTCTATTCAACTCATCTAGTTTATCTCCACTAAAATATCTGAGTAAACCACATCCTGTCCTTTGGTGTCTGTATCTCTCACTTATGTGCTCCAAGTAGTCCTGCAGGGTTATCAAGGACTGACTACGCAGAAGGGGCACTTTCTGAGATATAGTTGTTGACTAGATATTAATGGCCTAATAATGAATGGAATAATCAATGATGGACGGTAATGCTAAATGTAAACTTAGACTGAAAGATTGTCAGGTAAAGTGTCAACTTTTAATGAGAAGTTTTAAGCAGTTGTGTTTGATGAGTACGAGTATAGATGAAACATCTTACTAAAAAGTTTCACTAAAAAGGAAAATCCAGTATTACTATTCTTAAAGATTCCATTGTTTTGCATTGTGAAGAATGTGTTATTTAAAGTGAATCAAGTCAGTACTTTATTGAATGTGATAGAAATAGTTTGATAGATAGTTTGATAGAAATGCTTTTGAAAATAATTTCCATAAATGTAAAAAAAAAAACAAAAACGTATCTTGTGATTGGCCAGGAAGAGAGTTGATTGCGCCTTCTAAATATTTGGTCACCTGATAGTAAGTAAACACTGAGGGTGACACTCCTCACAGTCCTGTGGTCTTGTTTGCAAGTGCTTTTTGCACCAAGTGTTTTTGATACAGACTGGTGAATTTTCTACTGGAAAGTTCTTTCTATCCCTAAAATCTTTTGCTTCTTTACAAGAAAATAAGTGTTTCTTCCTACCACTAACTGCACTGTTTCATGTTAGAATAGCAGAGAATGAAATTTCCACAGTATATTACACCTGTAAGTCCAAAGAAAGCTATTTGCTTGGTTTAAAAGTGTCAGATTAATGAGGAATTCAGACATTAATTTTAAGTAGAATAGTTTTTTTAAAAATCAATATATTATTCTGCAATTTAAAGAATTACAGAATTTGATCCTAGAGGTTTTTAAGGTCAACCTCATCTTCACAGCTTATCTTTTACTCCTAGCTAAAAGGTCCACATAAAGACAGCCATCAGCAACCAGTGGTCCTACTCCATTTCCAGCTTCTGGAATTCAACACAGGGCTGGACCTCCACAAAAGAGACTCATTCTTACAAAGTGAGCAATAAATCTGCACTGTTTTTTTTTTTTCTGTTTTCCAATTAGGAAAAGGAGGTTTCCATGACTTCTGTGCTTTCTTTAACATTACTGACTTATCAGGTCAATCATTGACCAGTGGCTCATATCAGTGGTACTTAGGCAGCTGGAACTAGGAGTTTGTTGATAAGGAAAAAAAATGACTCCGTAGATTTATGTAGGAGTTTGGAATGGACTGATGTTGTCATCTTAATATAATGAAGATACATCTTTTCATAGTTTACAATTTTATTAGTCAAATCAGGTCCCTTTTTGAACAACCTGTGAGTATTGAAGCAGTTCATTAACAGGCTGCAAGTACTGCCATTAATTGAGACTTAGGTCTGATCCTCTTATTGAACCTCATAGAACAGTACCACAATAAGAATTTCAGACATTTCTGGAACTTCATTTGCTCACTTATAATTGGTACTTTCAATTATCTTCTGAAAAGCTCTTTTTTTCTATGTGCTTTTGTATTTAAATTGCTAACCTTGCTTCCACAAAGATGCCATGATATTCATATTTTAAATTTGTATATAGTTTGTTTGTTTTTTTTATCAGGTATAATAGCATGGCTCAAGTGGTAGACTGCCTGTACAGCAAACTCAAAGTCCTGAGTTCAAACCCAGGACTTCCTGCTTCCAACTTGAAATTTGTAGGTAGTTTTTAGTAACTGTGATGTACATAGCAAAGCTATATACAAAGGAATTTTTAAATTTCCCTGATAAGGTTTCATCCATTTTCCCATTAGGGATGTGTTCACTTGTGTAGAACCTTATGCCAAAAAGTGAATTACTAAGCATCAGTGATTACTGATGGGCATTGAAAGACCTATTTGGATATATTAATTCATAGGGGCTATGAATTTTAAGAAATAAAAGCTGAGATTAACTGTACACTTAAAGTATTGCTCATTTTTCTTAAGTTTTTAAGGCATCATCTAAAAAAAGTTCCAATGGCCAAGAAAGAGTATATGATGGACTTCTGATTGTGTAATTCCACACAAGAATTTCCAGAGCTCTAGGATTTCTTGGCTCTAGAAAACATGGACAGCCTAACTTTAAGACATATTTGTATATAATTGTGGAAGTGTACGCTAATTCTTCCCAAATGGAACTGTGCCATTCTACTTCCTATTTGTTTATATTGGTTTCACTTCTAAGAAGCTAGTAGTTTGGGTGAAGCCAAATGAAAATTCATTTCTTATATATTTCTGAGTATTCTACATGAAGAAGCAATGGAATCATTTGGCTAACTGGTATGTGCTATTTAAGAGTAGAAGCTAAATCTATGACATTTAAAATGTTGTGAAACATTAATATGTATACAATCTAATGTATCATGATAGGAAAAATAATAAAAAGGTTTGAAGAAAAAGTTGTAGATAAGGATGTGCAGGTAACTTACATGTGCTTAATGCTAAGCTTTGAATGTTCTTGCTGCACTCAACATTGTGAGACTATTCCTAACAATTACATAACTTACAGCAAGGTAAACATACAATTATCTTACAGAGGCACTGAGTCAGTCTGTCTGGTGTAAGGACTTGGTTTCTATAGGAGTGCTCCAATAAGTACAATTATCTAATCTTTCTTTTGTGATATAAAACCTTGCACACTGTGTTATGTTACTCAGTGTGATTTCAATGTATACCTTGAACGAGCAGGCATGGCTTATTTTCTGTTATAGTTGTTTTCTCAAACAAATATGCCTCTCCCTTTTCAAATACGAAGCACAGATGGGAATTTGATAAGGGAGAGCATGTGACATCCAGGCCACATACATGCCTGCTTGTTCCACTTAAATGAGAAATCTCCATCGGGTCAGGTACCTGGAAAAGTTGCCGTGTTTTCCATCTTGGATCAGTTATCCAATGGTGGCACCTTTGATGGACATTTCTCATTTCCTACAGAAATACTTACTGGTTGCTGTAGGTGAAGCTGCCTCACCTTCAGTGGATGTAGTGATGGGTTTAGTATCTGTCATGGTCAGGGTCACAGGTCGCACTGCACTGGGATGGGGAGAGGGTGCCAAGACAGGAGTGAAATGGCCAGGCACTTTCCCTACTACTTGACCACTGCTGTTAGGCTACAAAACAAAAACAGAATGCCGGGTGAAACAATCCAAAAGACAGTCATCTTGTTCAACACATGCAGTCACGTGGATCCTGCATGCCGGTAACCACTACGCCCTCTCAAGTCTGAGTTGGAGGCCAGCCAATGGTTAGTAGTAATAAGGAGAAGCAGTTTTTTTCTTTAAAAAAAAAAGATTTTCTTCTTGAAAACACTTTGCATAGGTTGATTTTGTCTTTACAATATCCCTGGAAGCCAAGTAGACTTGATTCATTAATTTAGGAGGCCAAAAAACTAATAGGAGGCTCCAATCTTTAACTCAAGCTAAAATGAAATTCTTTCCTAAACTATCTATCTTTGGATCCCAATGATGCTGTATTCTCTGCTCTTCTAATCAGAGTCCGTTGGTTTTAAAAAAGAATTTTCCTCCTAATTGATAACATGATCAACGCAAGAGACACAAGAACATGTGGGATAGGAAACACATCTCTTTCCATTGCTGACAGTCAAGGATACATTCTTCATGCAAAACTCTGGCTTTCTCTCAAAAGCAGACTCACACATACAACAGGCAATTTAGACTCCAGGGTCTCCACTCAACTTCTAATGCCTCACTAGTACAAGCAGATGTCATGAGATATAAAGCATCTAAAATTTCAGATGTACACAATGATATAAAATACCAAACTAGCTCTGACTTTTCCTAAAGAAAATTAAAATGTACTGAAGTAAAGCAGAGGATAATGAAACATACTTTGCTATTTGAGTGAATCTTCTACTGCTGTGTATGGAGAGTTACACAGAACACTAAATGTTGTTTAGTGTTGACATTTGTGAAAAGTCGCTGAGAATTATCCTCTGGACAAAGACAGTAAAGACGTTATCTTACTTTTAACTCCTTGGTGGAAAAAATAGTTTATGTGGTAGGAAACAAAATCTTAAGGAAACACTCAAGGAATCTTGCAATAAATGACTCTAGACAGAGAATGCTACTTTTAATAACAGTTATGCTGCACTGCACAATGCTCATAACAATTTCATGGGAGGTTATTCTCTGCAAAGATCTAATCTTTATCATTTCAACTGTTAAAAGCAAATAAGCAATGAGAAAGAATATTTATCTAAATAGCTATATATAAATTACAAGCAGACACTTCTTTAAAGAAAAAGATAAAGAGCTTTTTGGACTCAAATGTTGTGACTCAAGAGATATAAACTAAGTTTCAGGACTCCATTGAGGCTATTTTCTTTATTTTGTAAAGAAAATGCACTTCTTGAATATCCTGACTATTCATCATGGGTAATTTTAAGTATTTAACTTGATGGCAGGAAAATTGACCAGAGTTTTCCTCTATGGAAACCTATGGGAGAGTTATATCTTTAAACTAATTTTATTCAAAATATTCCATTGAATAGCATGACTGTCTCACTGTAATTGGTGCAGCAGTAATGCAATTAATCTCCAAATTACTGTGAGGAGGGAAAGGCATCTCAGTTGCTTAACAATACAAATCAGTGCAGTGCTGCAGGAGGCTGGGAAGGAGCAGCTGACTGTGGGTGAACCTCCGACTTCTCCCCCATTTCTAGAGCTAAAAAGGTGAATAACAAGAGTTCTACTGAAATACAGTTCAGTTGGTTTTGAGCTAATCACCAAAGTAGATATGATGTTCCTAAAAGAACACTTCCACAGTATAAAAGATCCATTTTCCTTTCGGAGGGAAATAGTTTAGGTCTAAAGGAGTTCATCAGTTTTGGTTATTTGAATACTGCAAATGACTCCTTTATGTGTCTTATTGGAGGAAGAAGAAAGCTCTCCTTTTATCACTTGTGAAATATTCATTGGTAAAAGTGTTTCTGAATGGGGCTCACCAAAACAGTTTGATAGTACCTACCTTGAACGGAAACAGAATGACAAGCTTTGCAAGGAGATGCTGTAGCTGAATATATTAAGCTGCCTGCCTACTCTACAACTTTTCTACTGGACTTGAAGAAACAGAATCTTACAGATGTTTCTCCCTTTTATAAGCAATAAGATGGACAAAGACAGAATTCCCCAGCCAAAGCCAACTCTCCAGAGACAAAGGAATGTGAGTGTGTGTGTGTGTGTGTGTGCGTGCGTGCGCACACGCTCGTGTGTGCCTTCAGTTCTGCAGCAGTTTAAAAAGGTGAAGCTATGGTACAAAGCTTCTATCTTTTAAAGGTGCTATTGGAATGAAACTCTCATACTCTGAAAATGAAGAAGAGGTGTCTTACCTGAAGCTGAACCTGAACAGCATTGGGAAAGGATTATCCTACTTAGTACATTGTTCCTATTAGACAGAATCCTGAGAGAGTTTCTGCCTTTTGTTTTTTAACTGAGATGAGAGTGAGATACTAAGTGAGATTTTTACCTTGGAAACTTAAAAATCAAGAACAATAAGGCAGATTATCACCTAATATGCTCTCTTAACCTATAAAGAAATAGAAATATACGTAAAACAAGCACTGAATAATTAAAGAAATGCATAACACTAAAGGCCTGATTTTAATTTGCATAATTTTTCCCCTAACAGTGCCTAATTAAGACATCAGTTAAAAAAAAATCCAATGGAACTCTAAGATTTTCCACACTGAATTAACGTTAAGGACTTTTAATGGATGTCTTAATTAGACTTTGTTATTCAGAAAAATTCTACACAAATTAAAATCAGACCTTGTGTGCACTATTCCCAGCTGAGTCTAGCAAAATGCTCTATGGAACTGAGACTTTCGAAACCATCCTGTGACAGCAAATTCATTTTTAAATGAATCCACTAAAATCCCTATCTTACTTGGTTGTCAAGTGCATTATAGTTATTACACCAGCCTGACATTTTCTTCTAATATACAAATAGTAAGTTTAACTTCAAAATGCTTAGTTTAGTATATGAGTTAATGGAGCTAAGGTGAAGATATTTTTTTCTAAATAATCCAAAGGGGGCTAGATATGTCATTATTTTTTTAAAAAACCTTCAATAAGGACCATTTTGCTTCTAAAATTTGTTAAAATACAAATCAAGACAAAACTTTCCTTTCTCACCTTTCCTTATTAAGTATGATTGATATCACATATTATTCACTTCTATTTTAGTAACTTCATAGCAAGTAATGATAGAATGCTTAAAATTCCCCACAGCATAAAGGGTATAAGAAGAGGTGGACAGGAGTCTTGGAGGTAAAAGAGGAAAGCCAAATATTAGACAAAAAGATCAAAATTACAAAGCAGTCAATAGATAGCATAATAACTGATAGATACATTTTTGACACCGAGACTGTCTACTCAATTGTAGAAAAACCTCTTACACAATATCCCTACTTGAAGTGACCTCTCCCTAGAAGAATCATATATCTAGGAAGTAAGAAATGCACATGAGTCACTAAACTCATATAATGAATCTCTAAAACCACTGTACAATGTTTACCAGGAAAGAAAAGATGCTTCTAGTAATGCCACTCATTATTAAGTATAAGTCATGTCCCTGCAAAGAGTATTCAAGGTGTCATCCAACATGGAGAATGTTTACATTACAAAGCTTCTTTCAATACCTAATAACTGGTCTGTAAATACAACCCTAAGTTCTTCTGTGTGTGTTTATTTTAGCACATACCATGCTCCTGCCTATAATGAGCACTTTGACTCTGTGTCGAACCAGGTATTTCAACGGTGGCAACTCCAGCACAGAACGTTTTTTGTTTGTTTGGCAATGAATATTCTGCATAAACTTTCCCTTTTGTCAATGAAAATCCAAAAACATCTTCAGAAATGTACCCCTTTGGGGCAACACACTTCCTACCTGTCATTCATCCACCTGTACATACACACTTATTGAGTCACCAAGAATTTCCTGAAGATGGATTGCAAGGCTTGATGTTCTGCCAGACATAATGTCTGACTAACCTTCATGTCTTAGGGTTAGACCTGTCCCATCTCCCTTAGGCTCTAATCTTAGTTTTTTTCCTCTTATTTTTACCTGGCTGGTTTGCGGACTGGATGGATCATAAGAAGGTACATAGTTCTTCAGAGTATCCTGAGGATTCAGGTGGGGAGGATATCTGATTGTTGGGTGAGAAAAGTAGCTCGATGGGGCTGGAGGAAGGATAGCTTGTGTTGGAAATGGCAACGGTGAGGGTGGAGGTGGAGTTCGAGTTGAGATGACTGCAGAACACAGAAAAGGAAAGATTGACTTGTCAGCAGTTGCCTTCATGTTTCATTCCAGTCCTAAAGAATGCTGTGGTGGCTATTCATCACCACTGTCTATTTCTGTGTCCTCTTTTGATCCAAGTCAAAAATAAATACGAATAAACTAAGAATAAATGCTTAATGTTTTATGAGATAACTTAGCAAACAATATGAAACAATCCTTTTCACGACCTATAAATGAAAATTGTTTGCAATGACTTTTTCAGTCTTGTAATTATGCAAAAAAAAAGCTCCAGTGATAATTTGCTTGCAGGAAATACAAAAAAATTAAGAATGCATATTGTAAAACAATTATAAATATAATTTTATGATCACAACTGGTCTTTGAATATTCTGGGCACTGTTTCTGAGAGTCCTCTGAATTGTTAATACAATGAAGATTTTTCTAAGCCTAAACCTAGGCGAGGAGGTGAGGTAAGGGATGAGATGCCAGAATGTATATTTCATTCTAGTGCCCTACGTAATACTTCCCTGCACCGAAATATGAGCACCTTTTGTCAAAAGATGAATTTCAGAGAATAGTTGTATACTTCCTAAAACAAAAGTCCTTGTGGAAGTATTATGCATGTATACCTATTTGAAAGTACACCTTAAGGAAATATAAACATCTAAGTGTGACTGCATATCTTTTTATTTAGTATCTAAATCTCAGCTAAAGTTAATCATTGTCTTTGTTCATGAGATACACCTGAATCTCTATTGTGGTTCCTCTGTGTTTCAGTACCAATTTGGCCTGAGTACTTCTGGAAAAAGATCTCTATTTTATTATTATCAGAATTACTATTATTATTATGAATAATTTGCTGAGATCTCTTTCTGACTGAACTGACACTACTCAGCGTGGTACTGTGTTTGCACGGGCTATAGCTGGCCTGGTATAATTTGGTAGAATATGATATTTCAAATTTGAAAGTAAAAATTGGCTACAGGATTTATCTATAAAAGTCATTCTAGTCCATTAAAAGATGAGAGAAAAACAAAACACAGTAAAAAATGTTTTCCTTCATTTTCAAAGAATGTATGCATAATATAAACATATGCATTTCTTGCCTACATTATTTCAAAGCCTTCCAAATTGTCTTTCTTCCTCCAGTCTTGCTCCTTCCAACATATAACCTTTATAGTTCTCTATGACTGATTTTTGTTCAAAGCTCACCATCAAAATTAGGTAGCTTTTTGCTAACTAGCCTTACATAGCTTCTTACTACTTCCAGGTAAAAGTCCCAATACATAATGCCCATTGTGTTTTATGACCCAGTTGTGGATAATTCTTTGGCCTCAACTCTGGCCATATTAAAATGAATGAAGTCTTGGCTACATGGCAGCTTCTTGCTGCAGTGACCTCTAAGGTACTTGGACATGTTGTTGCCTCTGCCTTAATCACCTTCCTCCTGGTTTGTTGTTCCTTCTTGTGATGAACTCATCCTTAAAACCTTCAAAACACATTTCTTCCCAGCACCTAAGCTTCCTCCAAGTACACAATCCTGTTCACATTAGATGCCTGGCCAATGATGTGGTCCTTGACTCCACACTACATAAACTCTTTAAGGACAGAAACTGTCTTTCTTGACCAAGATCCCTACAGTACCCCCTCCTACACTAGATACTTAGCAAACAGGACCTTCGGTAGAGGATTTATTCCAGTTTTCTCAAATTTCATTATATAAAAATATTATGAAATTTTAGGCCATGCATTTTCATACATATTAATATAAACTTTAAATGATTTAAATCAAAGGATTTTTATTTCAACAGATGTTATATCCTATAAGTAAAGATTTTTTAAAGTAGTCAATTAATTTAAATAAGGATTACCTAACTATAGGTTAAAAGCACTAATAAGATTGCTATAAATATATTTACATATAAATATTTCAGTTATACATATATATGTGTGTGTATGAAACTTTTAGTTTATCACTTTCTAGGACTTAAAGTAATGGGTAAAATGTATATAGTGTTATTTACAAGTTAGATATAATATTTTTAACTTCTGAAAGATTTATCATTAGTTAAAATACTAACATGAAATATTGTATACTTCTATTGTTTAAATTAAGATATTAGACATAACATCTAGTGTACTAAAAGATTTGCATGTATGAAAAACTTCCCACATAAAAATATATAGCCTGCAAAATTAAAAACATTGAGAAAAGGGTGGGGTCAGGAAAGATAGGGGAGAACAATGAAAGGGATGACATTGATCAAGATGCATTATGTTTATAAACTGCTTTGATGAACAGCAACATCTTTGTACAACTGAAGACTTTTTAAGAGCTTCTTTTGTTTTCCAATTAATTTCATACCCTCAAGAGTATTGATTTGTGCAGAAAACATCATCTGTAGAAATAATAGCTACATAGATAAATACCTTTAGAAAAACTTCAAAACATACTTGAAATATCTGGTTTTCTTTTAGCAGAATACACAGAATTGGGAATCCTAATGCTACAGTTAAGGTAATTATATACTCTATTTTCTAAAGTTCTTATGATGCTCATCTTTCCTATAAAAAAGGCCTGGGTAAATATTCAACTATGTAAGATTGGGAATATCTTCTCACAAATCGATAAGAAAAAAAAATATTCTAAGGCGATTGTAACCTGTGTTGAGAGAATAAGGTCATTATGGATAGAATGGTCAACTTTTGCTCTGTCCTCAGGCTTTGGAACCTGAAGACAAAAGAAGACTTCTCTCTTCTATGCCTGAAAATCCTCACCACTGTGTGCGACTCCAGGTATTCCGGGATGGTGGTGCTGGGGGAAAGTGCTCAACCTTGGGGAAGAATCCTGGGGAGATGTAGAGCTGAACAATGGCTTTTCAGGCTTCTTCATAGTTGTTGGAGAAGACATATCTGCAAAGGAGGACAGAAAGATTCAAGCTTCATGACCCTGTTAAGCTACAAGGTGTGTGTTAACATAGCAGGTCTCATTTTCCAATATTTTAGTATTTTTCTACTTCAGTTCTTTTACAAAATCTATACTGAAGGTCAATGACCCAGATATGTGAGAGCTTTAAAGTATCTGTCAAAAACATTCTTTGCTGAAGCTAAGTAACCAAAGGTGTCATTAAAATTAGTTTTTAGAATTATTTTTATTACTAATGAAATCTTGACATTCTAAAACATCTAGGTATTATTTTTTTCCTTTAGCTCCCCTGCCCCCACCAGTTCACATAAAGGTTTTCCTTAACTCAGCATTTCATTCTTTGATTTATATGATACAGGGTTGTCTTTTGACCTGCTTGACTACACTGTGAAAACAAATAAGGCATAACCTGGTTCAAATGTGAAAAACAACCTTTGAGTATGCTGGTAAATATATCATCGATTTAACATCCTTTATGGAAAACTCATTCACTTGCTTAACAAAATAAATACATTCCTTAATTTGCTCACTGCACAAATATTTACAGCATTCCTCTATTGGCCAGCTAAAGCAAGGATGTTAAGAGAAATAAAAAGTAATTCCTGCTTTAGGGAACATTCATTGTCAGTGAGGAGGAAAATGATAAGAACGGTTGTCCACAGTTAGGAGTGTGTGGAGAGCAGAAATATTGTGACATTTGTTGCTCTATTCCTAGCCTCTATGTTCAGGGCGGTGGTCACCCCAGCCTCCCCAGCGAACAGAAGGTAACCTTCAGGGGTGCCATTTTGAAAATGTAAATGAGAATGGAGTTCCCAAAGAGGAAATGCTCAGTAAAAAGAAGGAATGAAGTATATAAGTAGTTCACGTTGTCTGTGGAAAAGTGAAGCATACAGATGAAGAGGGACAAGAGCAATTGACAGGACTCATCCCATGAAGGGCCATGGGTTTACTGTATAAATTTTGTCACTGAAATGGGGAAAGCTATGGGATGGGCAAAATATGATCACAATCATGGTTTAGAACAATCCTTCCAGAAACAACATGTACTATGGTTATTCATCGTGGACCCAGAAATCGTGAAAGCTCTCTTAAGAAGATATATTATTGACACATCAATTTTATAAATATTTATTGAAGGCAGACACCCACTAGTTGCTGGGGACACAGTGGTAAAGTGGATTCATTTTCCACTTACAGAAAGCTTAAAATCTAGTGAGGGGATAAAGAAATAAAAGGGAACTACAAAATAATATACAATAAGCTGTGATAAATGTACATTAGACTTTGTTCATTTGTTCTATAGTTTTGTGTGTGTGTAGTCCTGGCGCTTGAAATCAGGGCCTGGGTGTTGTCCTTGAGCTTTTTTGCTCAAGGCTAGTAGTACCTGCCACTTGAATCATAGCTCTACTTCCAGCTTTTTGCTAGTTAATTGGAGATAAGAGTCTCAGAGATTTTCCTGCCTGGGCTGACTTCAAATTGCAATCCACAATAGCTAGGATTGTAGGCATGAACCATGAGTGCGCAGCTCTGTTCTATAAACATTTAATACTACCAAAAGATAGACTGTGAGGGGCTGAGATGAGACTGGAGATGGAACTCATACAATCAAATTATAAAACAGAATTTACACAATCAATAAGTGATATGGAAGATTGTCATTTAAGTTGATGAGGAATTAGTTGAAACAGGGAATTCTGCACGCGACTCTTGATTATAGGAGAGATGATCCTGAGTTTAACCCCTTAAGTAATGGTGACTTTTATGGGGATTTATAAATTTACAGGAAAACTATCTAATAACAATGTTATAAAATTTACATTATTACCAAAAAATAAATATATATCCAAATAGGTAGACTAATAGTGGATTCTTCTGTACTCATCAGTGTTAGAAATTATCAAGCCAAAATCTTCCTTCTCTCCTTTTCTCTCCTTCCCCCTTCTATTTTTCCTTCTCTCCCTACATCCCTTTTATTTCTTTTTGCCACTACCAGCGCTTAAACTCAGGGCTTGGAACCTTTGTTGGGTTTTTCTGCTCATGGCTGGCATTCTACCACTTTAGCCACACTGACACTTTTGCCCCCTGCATTACTTTGAAGCAAACATAAAAATCATAAAAGTTTCACCTCTAAATATTTCTGTGTGCATATTTTAAAAGAAATCTTTTTAAAAGAAAAGGATGCCAAAAATATATTACACATATAAAATATATACAATCTGCATTTTCAATTGGAAATATTCTTTCAAAATGAGAGAAAGAGAACAGTGCTACTGAGATAAACTAGCAATCATTCTATTCTTACTATTTGAAAAAACTACTTAAATCTAGTCAAGGTATCCAACAGTATATGTTTTCCTCATCTGTCACTTATGGCATGCACACATCACCAAAGGCACTAGACATCACTGTCTACAAAAAATGGATAGGGAGACTTGTAGCCATAAACTACAATTTATGACTAATAAGCTGTTACTAACCTATAGAAACTTTGATGAGTCACAGAACCTTTTTCTTCTTTCTCAAAAAAAATAAAAAGTAATTGTTCATGAAACCATAGCAATTAATGCCACTATATAAAAAAAGAAAAAATTAAAGCCAAGGTTTAAAAAAACAGACAAAGGAAGTTTATTTCAGCTAAACTATCTTCAAAAATGCCAAAAATAATCCTGAGTTTTACTTTTAAGCTAGCTGATTTTACAAGGCAATAGCATAAATAGATGGTTTTGCCTAGAGGAAGTTAATCCATAGACATATAGAGGACAGAACCACCATCACCCTCTTTACAGTGTAGATGAGGTACTAAGTTTCCATTCAAAATTTAAATTTAAAAAAGAAATTAACTCTTAGAAAAACAAAACAGGAACTTCCTACTGGCACTCCTATGATTACCTGTGCTTAAATACAAATTTCAAACAAAATGAATCTGTGTAAATCAGTTTCTTAAAAACTCCTTAATATGACTAATAGAACACAATATACAATCATTTAAAATCAGTTAAATGCAATCAAGATGGTGGGAAGGACAGTGTCATTCTACTTAAACCATTTCTGATGATCAATTAAGGCACCTGCAAATCAGTGTAACTATCAGAACATTCATTAAACCCCACCCAACCCAGAAATCTCTTTTCTTGTTTTACAACTGCAAAGACTTTACTTAGGAAAGAGAAAGTAAAGGCCATTCAGGAGAGTGAGCATTGGAACCTGGAAGCCAATTGTCCAGTGTGTGATCTGGAACTGTTCTGCATTGTCTCTCCCTACTTTTTCCCCCTCCCTCTAGGAAATTTGTCAGATGGTGATTGGTTTGCATGAAACAAACCAGATACCCCCACTGAGCAGTGGCTTGTGGGAGGGTAGCTTGGGTTATGGCAGGCTCCAAAAACGTCCCTGGTGGTGGCCACCAGTGTGTGTGTGGGGGGGGGGGGGGAGGAAGGGCAAGCTGGCCTAGACTGCTTTGTTGATATTTTCCTTCCTCTGAGTTCTACCTGACTGCTGCGGGAGGGCATCAAGCTCTGTTCGGGCTACTTCACATATCTCCTTTTCTAAAGGGTAAGCAAACCAAACATGCTTGTACAGAATTTCAAGAATATAGTAATATTGTCATATTTTACTTATGTACCTTTTAAATATCTTCAGTCAAAAATGATATATTTAGTTTCCTTGAGTAACTATTGTGGGTCTCTCTATTTTTTCTAGTCTTCAAAAGCCATGTATCTTACAACGACAGCTTCTTCAAGATCAGAACACATGGAAGATGGCAAAGGCCAACACATCATAAACAGAGGAACATTCACTTTCATGGTGCAAAAGTGACCACAAACTGTGTCTCTCTTAAATTACAGTAAAATGAGAATGCACAGTCTACCAGCCAAATGGAAATGAGCTGCTTTCACAACAGGTATAGACTGGTACTATGAGAATGTAGGCTTTATGGCCTTTGTTTTCCCATTAAATGAAATTAATTCTGGACCCATTACTTTATTTCTTCATAAAGAAAGACACAAAAGCAAAACCCTCTCAAAGAACAAAGCAACCCTCTAAACTAAAGAGAGACTAGAATTCAATTATATAAGGGCAGGGTTTCTAGCCATTACATTTAACCATGAGTCAGATTAGTATTATTTTAATTTTAATTTGAAGGATGATAGCTTAACCAACTTCCAACATAGATGTGATATAGTCTGGGCACCAGTCGCTCATGCCTGTAATCCTAGTTTTACAAAAGGCTGAAATCTGAGGATCATGGTTCAAAGCCAGCCTGGACAGGAAAGTTTGTGAGACTTATCTCCAATTAACCCTCAGAAAACCAGAAGTAGAGCTGTGGCTCAAAGTGATAGAGTTCTAGCCTTAAATGAAAAGCTCAGGGGCAGTGCCCAGGCCCTAAGTTCAAGCCCCATGACCAACAAAAAAATAACAATAAAAAATTTTAAAAACCAATGCAATTTCTCTGTCTGTCTGTCTGTCTGTCTGTCTCTCTCTCTCTCTCTGTGCACATGCACACGCATGCTCCCATCCTGGAGCTTGAACTCAGAGCTTTTTTGCTTAAGGCTAACACTTTACCACTTGAGCCACAGCTCCACTTCCAGCTCCATTGGTTAAATGGAGATAAGAATCTCATAGGTTGGGGGCTGAGAAGTTGGCTTAGTGGTAGAGCGCTTGCCTTGCGTGCATGAGGCCTTGGGTTCGATTCCTCAGCACCACACAAACAGAAAAAAAAAAGTCAGAAGTGGTGCTAGGGTTCAAGTGGTAGAGTGCTAGCCTTGAGCTGAAGAGCTGAGGGACAGTGCCCAGGCCGAGTTCAGGCCCCACGACCGGAACCCACCCCCCCAAAAAAAAATCTCATAGGTTTTCCTGCCACAGCTAGCTTTGTACAGTAATCCTCAAATCTCAGCCTCTCATTAGTTAGGATTACATTCATAAGCCATGGGTATCTGGTTTATAATTTTTATCTTTAAGGCATTTTTGTGCTACAGGAAAAGTGTCTAAAGAATTAATATAAATGTGAGATGAGTTTAAGTGATCTCTGTGAAGACAAATAAATATAGTGCTTTTCAATCTACTGTCACCCAGCTGGAAGAATAACACACAAAAAGATAAAAGTTGAAAATAAATTGGATAGTAGCAAAGCTGAATAATATATGAAGATAGTAAGTTGAATAATATATAAGGAAGTTGAAGCTGGCACTGGTTGCTCACATCTATAATCGGGAGACTGAGATCTGAGGATTGAAAGACAGTTTGGGAAAGAGAAATCCTCAACACTCTTATCTCCAATTTACCAAACAATAAGCTGGAACTGGATGTGTGACTCAAGCAGCACCAGCAGTGAGTAAAAATACCAGGCAATTGTAAGGCTCTGAGTTCAAGCTCCTGTACCCGGATGTAAGCATGCATGCATGCAGTCAATCAAAGGTAAGGAAGTTGAAGAGTAAGGCAAGATGGTTAAAAGAAAGCTAGCTGATATTTCTGAGAGGTCTTAAAATTAATACATATTATACATATACATGTGTCTACACACATTTTATTTTGGAAGAAACAATTTGTAAATGAAGTGATTTCAGAGAGAAAGCCTTTCTTAGAATTTGATTTTTTTCCCCCTTTCTGTTCTTGTAACTTTCATTAGGCCTTTTTCACTCGTTTCTGAAACAAGAATTTCCTTACTGGTCTCTTTCTCCAGGCCTTCCTCCAGACTCTTGGTAAAAGCAGTAGTAGGGACTGTACTCTTCAAACAGTATCTTCCTCATACTAACATTTACTATAGCACCACATTTAAGTATTTTTTGTTGTCAATATGTTTTGATTAACCTTTAGCTAACTTCTTTAAGGTTTCCTTGGGGAGCAAAAGGAATGGGCCTGTATGTCTCTTCCTTGTTTCTGTCATTTCTGGAGCTTAGAAATTTCTGTTTCTTTGAATGACCTACAAGACAGTATTTTATGCACTGAACAAACTTATTTTCTCCTTAAATTATATCTCCTGGGAAGTTTTGAGGTCTACATTAAGTAACCATCTTGTGTGCTTTATTCTATTATTATTATTCCATGCATTTCATATACTTCTCTAAAGAGTTGACTAACACCGTATTTCCTTAGAAGGATGTTTTATCAAAGAAACTAAAAAAATACAGAAGCTGGAAGATGATGTCACTTGAGAAAAGAATGACAAAAATCTAAGATTGAAGGAAAAGTGGACTAGATACAACAGACACTTGTTTTAGAATCTCTTGCATGTAAAAGAAGATGTATGGTAAAGTGCCAACTAGCAGTGTAAAAATGAACGAAGTAATACAGCTAACACAATTTAAAATGCATGCTTCATGAATAAAAATCTCCAGACGAGAAGTAATCAAATAGGAAGAAGAGAGGAATCAAAATCAATCACTGAGCCAGGCCCAGGTGGCTCATGCCTGTAATCCTACCTACTCAGGAGGCTGAGATCTAAGTATTGTGATTTGAAGCCAGCCCACACAGAAAAGTCTTCGTGAGACTCTTACCTCCAATAAAGTACTCAAAAAAGCTAGAAATGGTGTTGTGGCTCCAGTGGTAGAGCACTAGCCTTGAGCACAAATCATTTCCCAGGCTGACTCCAAGCTCCAGGACCAGCAAAAATAAGTACATAAATAAATAAAAATCACTGAGTACCCAATAAGCCTAAAAACTATAGTTACATGCAAGGTTCAGGATGTTTAACAAGACCTTGGCCCTTGTTCTGGAGAGGATCAGAGTTCAACACAGTGGGCAGTCATTAAAAACAGAATTTTATTAGATAATGGTAATTGTGATAATATGTGATGCTGAACAGATTGTTCTTAATGGTAAAACAAGAGAGTCCAATTCTTTTTAAAAAGAAAGGCTCTCATTGACAGTGCAAGTCTTCAGTGTTTACACCTGTGCTTTCATTTCTGAAGCTCTGGCTTTAGAAACTAATTGAGATGTGAAATATATAATGAAAGATCGATCACCCAGCAAGAAAGATCAAGTAAGCTACTGATAAAAGTTGGTTCATCTAGATTATTTTTGAAAAATTTTACTAGGTAACTGGAGTTTTTTGGCACTGGGACATATATACATCCTAAGCCCTGATATGTCATTCATTTCACAGCATCACTTCAAAGAGATAAAGGCTTGAGCAAATAAGGAATTAGATCAACTCATCTCCCAACAAGGTAATTTCATCTACAAAGGAAGAGAGCTGCAGTGAAGCACAGCGTATGTACTCGACTCAGCTCATTGGCAGCTTGCACAAATGGTGCTCCAGATGCATATCTGCTCAAGTCAGCCCAAGGCAACAATTTTGATCAATTCTAATGTGATAAAATGCTGCAGGGAAAGTGTGCAGAAACGTGTTTACGTCAGCCCTTAATTAAACTGTTGTTCACTTCCAAAGAACCTTAGGAAACACTAATGAGACATGAGTTTTGGCAATTTCTTCATCAAAGTAAAGACCCCTTCCTCAGTCTGTAGCAGCCTGTCATCCAAGTCGCTCCCGGGATAAATGTCACATGGCACTCCAATCAGTTAGCCACCTGTTAGTAGAACTTCACTGAAGTCAACTAGTGATCTGGGGCAAGCACAAACAGCCACCTTAACACCTGCCTGTCTGGGACACCTGCTCCTTTTTCACATAGAGTAGAGCAATATGTTAGCTTTTCCAATATGCCCAAATAGATTATGGTGACAAAATCACATTTCTATAGGCTATATAGAAAACATTTTCTGAGAAAATTCCTATTCTCCTCTATAAGACTTCTGATTAATAACTATTTCAAATTAATTATCAAAGAGCACACAAGAATGTTTGAGTATCTGGAAATATTAAAACACATTAGCAATTGCCAGTTCTATGATTTAGAAAAACATATATTTATTGTGCTAACAAAGAACAAATTGTGTCACAATGTTGTATAAGTCTAATTTTTTCACATTTTCCTAAATTGTCTTTCTTATTTGCCTGCCATACTTAAAAATAAGTTTAAATAAACCTTCTAGATTCCATATTTGTTGGTTCCTCTTATTTACCAGTATTTAGTGTTAAGGTATGTTTTATTTCTAAGTGCTTAAAAACCCATAAATATCTCCTTTGCTTTTTCCATTATCAAGCTGTTGCTGATTTTTTAGATGTTCCCTTTTTTGTTCCAGAAGAAAAATACAAGGTGTAATGAAAATAGTTGGAAACTTCTGTTAAATTATACTTTTTGTTATGACACAGACTAGAGAAGGAAAGTACATGTGTGGGAACATTTAAGGATAGTCTGATGGCTGAGTTTGATAAAATGATAGTACATGGACAAGTCTTAGCTCCTCACAGTTTTCCAGTTTTCTGTGTATTTTGAACGTCTATAGGTCTTACATTTTTATAGAATCTTAAAGAGTTTTATAGGTTTGTTAAGACTCTGGACATTGAAAATCTCTTCAGAGCCCAAACTCATTGTTAGATGAAGGCTAAGGTGATCAACACATCCATTATTCCATTGAAACTGTCAAGCAACAGACAGCACTAAAAGAGAAAAATGAGCTTTACTAAACTGGGGCACGTCTGCTTTTCATTAAAATGTTGGGTAGAAGGTGGAAGACAATATAAAAAAGATGAACTATCTGCATAAATAATAATGTTATTTAAAATAAATGAGATAATAAAGGCGAGGCTACCAAATCAAGTGTGTGGGATGAGCCTGGAGCTGAAATCTGAGAAGTTTTTACTTCAGGACACAAATCTAGAGTGAATCTTGAGACAAGGAAACAGCTTGGGCTCTGTGCCTAGAGGATAGGGGAAGGCAGAGAAGATAATCTGCCAACTAAATACTAAAAAGAACCATGGGCACTTTTCCTCTGTTTTTGCCTTGAGATAATGTTGAGGAAAGAAAAGTTTACAGCGTTTTCACCATAGTATAAATGTTAGGCAAAATAACATAATTATCAATGCTAGATTGAAAACATGCACCTGTTAATTTAGATCCCAGCACCAAATTTTCAAGTATTTATTATTTTGTTTTCCCAGTGGGGACTGATAATGATTCTTACTTTTGTTAAGTTGTATCTCTTGTTAAAGAACGGTTACTGGGATATGCGCTTTGTAGGAAGAAGAAAGGAAACAGCAAATAGGTTATGCCTTTATATGTGAGCTCTGCACAGTCCTTTAGGAACTATTTTGATTTCTCTGTTTCTTTCACAGTAAAATGCAATAAAGTGACACTAGCTTAGTGCCATTGTGAGAAAAGATATGATGCAATCCCTGACAGTTTAAATAAAATATACATGTTTTTTCCCTAAAATGAGGAACCATAGAGACTAGTCTGCAAATATATTTTAGAGAATATGCTTTCTATAAAGCCATGTCATTCCACATTTAAATTATTGTTCATCTGATAGTGGAGGTAGGTCATTTGTACTGTTAGTGGGAATGTAAACTGAGAAGACCCTTTGGGAGTCAGTAACAATATTGACCCCAAAGACCTGTAAATGGACATAAGACTTAACTCAGTAATTCTACAGTAGGAATGTATTTATCCTTTAACAAAATTTCACTGAACTTGTAGTTGGTGGCGTGGTGTAAAGCAATATGCTAGGAACTGGGAACAATGAAAAGAATAGATAGGAGTGAATTAGTCAAGATTAGGGATAGTGATTATGTTTCCCACTGTATTTGTATTACAGCTGAGAAATATATAAAAATCCAAGAGCAGGGCTGGGAAGGTGGCTCAGTGGTAGAGCACTTCCCTTGCATGCTCGAGGCCCTGGGTTCGATTCCTCAGCACCACATAAGCAAAAAGAAAAAAGCCGGAA
>NW_012267269.1:899775-918975 GCF_000151885.1 Dipodomys ordii
CTAATCTTGACTAATTCACTCCTATCTATTCTTTTCATTGTTCCCAGTTCCTAGCATATTGCTTTACACCACGCCACCAACTACAAGTTCAGTGAGACGTTATATTGTAAGAAAAAAGGCAAAAAAGAAAGTAATGTACAAGCTAGCATCGTATAAACCCAACTTAACACAAAAATTTATGAATAAAAATAGGATATATAGAAAAATATATAGTAAAACAAACTAGTACATAATAAAGTGAAATATTAAAAGGTATTATCTATATAATCAGACAGAAGGTATGTTTTCTTAACTTCCCACAAAGAACTAATAGTTTTACCATAGGAGTTAGGACATATATATATCTGGTGGAAAATATTGCTTGTAGCTCCACAGAATATGATAAATAATTCCCCATAAAGCCTGACAATGCTAGACTTTATTATGGTCAACATCACACTATACAGAGTAAATGCCTGATTTTCTAAAGACCTAAGATGAAATGCTTAAATGTAACCTTTGCAGTTTATTTGGCTAAAAACAAAATAGTGAATATCTTCTTAAAATACAGAGAAGAAAATAAATTATCTATTTCTGGAGATTCTTCAAGACATACAATTCTATGATTATATGGCAAATGTGAACAAGTCCTTCCTACACACTCCAAGTTACAAAAGCTCTGAATGTTTGACAAGACATATGGACTTAATCCTACTACAGTAGATTGATTATGATGCCAGATGATTCAAGAAATAATTAGCTGTCATGCTAAGAAAGTATCTCCTTATATATATTTACATTTATTACACATCAAAATAACTCTAGAAAAATGACAATCAATGTAAAGAGATAATCTTAAGCAGAACTCTCAACTTTTTAAAAATAAAAAATCAGTTCTTTTTAAAAAAGAAAGTATGGTAGGTAGTCTTTGTGTTAAATAAATGAATTCTTGCCTAATTGTTGAGTTATTTTAATTATACTCAGGCATAACACTGTATTCTTCAGGAACTTGAAACAATCTGCGATGGTTGATGAGTCTGTCGCCATATTTTAACCCTGGTTAAATTGAGTAGTATGTTACTACAAGTCTCTATTTTAAGACATCTCCATTAAAAAGAAGGACTCCAGGCTACACCTACACCCAATACAAAGTTAAAATTCAAACCCCTTTGATGCTTACAAACACCTCCTAAGGCAGTTAAATAAAAAAAAAACCTTTCAATAATGAAGAACAGTGTTAAAAGAATGAAGATTGAGTAAATAAAACTGACTTTTAAAAATGCTTCTGTCCTAGAAATTTCATTTTATCAGACAAGGATAAAGCATCTTGTGTAATGTTAGTAAACATACTCTGAAAGGAGTAAAAAAAAAAAAAGGCCAAACAATTATGCAGGATTTAGAATATATTTTAGTCACTTACTAAACATCAGTGTAGGTACATAACTGGTATTCACATGGACTCTGGGGAGAACTCTTGCTATGGAAGCTTATTAATGTTAAGCATCTGAGAGCTATGGACTATAAAATACAATCAATACTGTAACCTTAACTGTAAAAGTCAGAAAGATACTGGAAGAGTTCTAATTTAACAAGATTACAGATGAGTTTTTAGAGAAGGGGGGGGTTAGAGGGGGTAGGAACCATGCATTTAGAAACACTTACACTATAAGATGCTTCAGTGTTTCTGTTGTTACTGATGCTATTGTTTTCCACGCTGGTACCAGTTAGCGTGGATTCAAATGTGATGTATTACTTTAGTGGATTTACAGGAAAGTCCTAAAAATGATCTGGAACTTGTTTCAAATAAAATCATTACTGTGAGGTAGTACACTAATTGATTGAGAACAATTATGATCTGATATGGTTTAGTGAGAAGGAAAAAAACCATGAAAATTTTAAGGCTGTCAGCTTGAGAGCACAATGAAGTTACTGCATATTATTCTTTTTCTTTTAAAGGAAAGGTTGTCAAAATGGACATAAATGGTAGTGTTTTAGTTTATCCTAAATCTGTATTTTCCCTCCAACAAATGTAAATTTTAAAAAATGTTCTGTCAATGAAATTATGATGATTGTATATTTATTATCCTAATGGTTTTAGAAATCACGTAAAATCGATCCGTAACAAAACCTCTATTTAGTAATGGACCAATTACATTTGTGAGATAATGTCAATGAAATAGAATCTTGTCACAGGATAATGGTCTCCTATTGCTACGTCCCTAGTCATTTAGAGAAAATAAATGCTGCCGTCTGGCTGAGTCATTTGTTTTCAAAGTAGGAGACACTGATCCCATAACAAGGTTCTGTTATAATAACTCAATCTCTATCAATCATTTGTTGTAGCAGAACAGTGCAGGACAGAACATGTATTTGTGAGAACTGTGCATTCCTAAGGTATAAGGCAAAACATGTGGTGCCTCAAAGCACATAAACAGTCCAATTATTGTGTTATTCAATAGGAGTATTTTAAATAAACATCTAAAAGGTAATACATGAAATGTGAAACCTTTGGAGTTTTCAAAAAGATCCATGCTAATGAAAGCTTAAAGACTCAAGGGAAGAATTCAAGGCCCTTCTACGAATTGTTTGGTACCAGAGTGTTTCAGATGTTTCTTCATATTTTATATTTATATACACATACTGAGGTACTTTGAGGATGGGATCCATGTCTAAACATGAAATTCATTTATGTTTCATATGCACCTTAACCACATACCCTGAAGGTAGTTTTCTACAGTATTTTGAGAGTGTAACCCAAAACATGAGGTCAGGTGTGGAATTTTCCACTTGTGACATCATGTTGGCTCTCAAAAAAGTTACAGATTTTCAAGTTAGGGATTGCTGAAGATTGTCAAATTCTTTGACTTTGACTTATATAAAATCTGAAATATTGGAACATGAAGGAAACTTAGAATCTAGCTTTGTTATTCTATAGCTGGAGTGTCAATTGCCTGTGCGGGCAGTTACTAGTTTAATAATCTGTGAACTGGGGTTTTCTATAGGTTTTTGTTTGTTTGGTTGGTTAGTTGGGTTTGTTTTTGGTCCATCCTGGGGCTTGAACTCTGGTCCTGAACACTGACCCTGAGCTCTTCAGCTCAAGGCGAGCACTCTACTCCTTGAGCCACAGCACCATTTCTGGTTTTCTGGTGGTTTACTGGAGATAAGAGTCTCATGGACTTTCCTGTCCAGGCTGGCTTTGAAGCACAATTCTCAGATTGCAGCATCCTGAGTAGCTAAGATTACAGATATAAGCCACCAGTGCCCACCTTTCTATAGGTTTTAAAAGCAAAAATTTATGTAAACTTAAATCTGACAGATAGCAAGTACCAAATAAACGGTAGCCACAAAATGGCAGTAAGGTCTTATTTTCCTCAGCCACAAATGCTTGCTGAACACAATTATTATGGGTTTCATCAATGGATAAATGATACAGAAAGGAAGAGGAAGGATGACTAGTTTAGAATAAACAGAAGCTGAAAGAATAAATAAGACATAGGGACCACCTTTGAATTCTAATTCAAACAAAATATCCTTCAAGAAATTCTGAGGAATTTGAGCTTGCAGTCATTATACATTAGGTTTTTTGTTTTTTCGTTGTTGTGTGACTTTATGTTATTGTCAAGGTGATGTACATATGTAAGGTAATAAGTACATTTCTTGTCCAACTTTTTATTCCCTCCCTCGTATTTCTCCCACTCCCCGCCTCCAACTTGTAAAGTTCCTTTCCAACTATATTGTCTTGTAAGTTGCATTGGTTCACCCTTTGTCTCACCATTTTGTTGTTCCCCTGCCCTTCCCCAAATCAGATAACTGTGTATATATAGGACACAGGGTGAAGGAAAAAATGTAACCTAGGTAGAAAGTAACCCAAGAGACCACGTGGACAGAAGTCAAGTAGAAGAAAATATTTATTGCTAGCAAAGCAATGAGGAAAGGGAGAAAATGGCATCTGGCTCCTAGGAGGCTCTTTTATCATGGGAGCCAGAAGTGGGAGGTGCCTCACCTACTGTGCAGGCGCTGCCATTTCAGGTAGAGATTAGGCCTGCAAGGAGAGTGTCACCTTACATTTCCTCCCTTTTGGTTTAATTTGTACAGTGACAAAAAGGGATGAGGTTATATTAAAAAAATATATTGTATTTTTCAGACTGATATTGATACTGTTAGAAACACTTAGCAATATTTATAAGCAAATGACATGATTTCCTTTAAAATACTTCTTTAAAAACTAAAAGTTAAGAACTGCAACGGGACTAATAAAATATTGTTAACATGAAAGCTGGGTGTTAATATACGGAGATTCACTTTACATTTCTCTCTACTTTTCCTAGCAAAAACTACCATCTCAAAACTTTGTTTTAATAATTCTTCCAGATCCCTGAAAATTAACAAATTCACTTCTGTTCTTTCATTTTAATTCTAGAAGGTTGAACCTGAAGGTTTCTAGAGAAACAGATCATCTGCAAACCTCAAACAGCAGCATTAAAATTCTTTTAGTTCATTTCTCTATACACAAATAAGTTTACATACATATTGATTCTCCAGGGAGGTTGTAAGATAACAGAAAGAAAAAATAGTTAGCTTTTAATAAAGAAAGCCTAACCTCTGGAATTCATGACTAGGATACTTTAAAAATATATTATTAAGTAGTCATACAAAGGGGTTTCAATTCCACAATGGGCTACTTTGTGCAAAACAGTTTCTCTGAGCTTTGAACTGCTTAACTATAAAACAAAGAAATTGAATAATGTCTCACTAAGGGGCTTAATAATCTGTTATCTATGTCTGAAAAATCAATTTCTTATCAGGGATGTTGATAGACTAGATTCTTTTTATTGTAAGAAGCTCAACAAAGAAACTCAAACTTTTTATACATTACATCAAAACCGCTCCTCTTGACATTAATCTTGCCAAAGGACTTCTATAAAAACTTTCTCTACTTGTTTGCTGGCTCAAAGTCAAATGTTTGGCATTGGCTATTTAATTCTTCTGATGTTTGACTAGTCCCCAAAGACAGCCATCAGCTCCTCCTCCTTCTGTAGAGAATAGTCACTCAGGCCCCCCCACCCCCACCACTGAGAGACTCTTGAGAATCTGTCCTTTGTCATGTGAAAGTTAGGGCTCCAACAGTGTTTCCCCAAATTTAAAATTGAATGCTCCCCAAAAGATGAGTTTTCAAAACCTTTAAAAAAAAAAAGGGCAAACAGCATTTCCTGTATATGCAGAGCACACAACAGTACACTTAATATTCTATGTAGTCATACATGAATAAAAAGAAGTTCAATCATACATGAATAAAAAGAAGTTCAAAGTTTAGTTAAAATAGAATCTCTTTACTACTCATCTTCTGCACAGCTGTTAACATTCCTGAAACTCAGATTAAATGCTGATTTTAAATTTTGGTTCTATCTGGATGCTACCACACTATTATTTATAGGTATTTATGTCCTTGTGAGCCCAAGGTATTGAAGAGGTCCTATGACTCTAGTCTTCAGTTTTCCTGTGGGCTATTTGACTTCACACATTTAATGATGTTACATACTTTTTGAAATCTACAAAGTACAAACTGAAATTCAGTACAACATTTAAGACCACTTTACTATGGAAAATATTTCTAAAATTTCATAAGTAAAATCCCTATGACTTACAAATACATAAAATTACAGACTTTATGTGACAGAATTTTTTTAATGTGCTGAGGATCTAACATAGGGCCTTGTGTTAGTTAGGCAAATGCTCAACCACCTTTTTATATACTCAACATTAAAAAAAAATAACATTTTTATTTTCGAGCACCTATAGCAACCAGAATATAATGTCTAAATATTCCTTATTTTAGATTTCAATTTTTTTTAACAATTCTTAAAATCTAATTACATACAATACACCAAGTAATGCTGGTTTTTCTGTATATGTGGTGCTGAGGAATGGAACGGAGGGCCTTATGCATGCAAGGTAGGCACACTACCACTGAGCCACCTTCCCAGGCTGGTTTTTCTAACATATGAATTTCCTGATTTTGTGTGCTTATGAAAAAAGTTAGTACTACAGTATAAAGTATAAATACAGCTACCTTATAATTTAGTATATATCATTTACTTTCTGTGAAATGCCTTTATTTCATAGTAGTAAAAATCATTCTTCTGCCATCAGGTCAAGGCTGGGAGGTTCATTTAATCATGTTTGTGTGCCCAGTGCCCATAAAATTCTTGGCATATGGTAGACATTTTGTAAATGTTAATGGAGCCAGATTATCTCAAATCCTAAATGTATAGAAATCAATAAAATTGTACTGCATGAAAACGAAATTTACATTTATCTAAGATTACAAGTTGTTTTAATGTTCATTAGACTAGAAGCTATTAAAGTATCCATTTAGAAATCCTCAACTATTTGTTGTAAATATATTTACCCTATCACGTTTTCCTCACTAATGTCTATTAAGTAATGTTTTGGAGTTCTATATTCAGACTTAGATGAATCAATGACTATTAGAATAGCAGGGGTATAAGGATCTTGATAAATGATTACTTCAAATGTTCAAGCAAATAACAGCCTATCAAATTCCTGGACATTAGAATGGGACTTAAGTCTCATGAAAGTAACTTGAATTACAGGAAAAACCATGACTTTTCTCATTTTTCCTCTGCACATCAGAAATTACAACAGACTACTCTAGTGACATTTAGAAAAGTACTTCATCTAGGAAGCAGAGCTTTCTGTAAAATGACTTAGGTAGAAAAATTTAAATGTAGACAAGATATCGACAGTCTTTTGTGAGTGTTATTTCAGCCCTCATATTGATAAGCTAACTTGCTTTATGCACTTGTCCATTAAAGTCTTAAACAAGTGCTCAGGGTTGTGAGGTATAGCTGTGGTAGAATATGCACTTGTCCATTAAAGTCTTAAACAAGTGCTCAGGGTTGTGAGGTATAGCTGTGGTAGAATACTTGCCTAGTATGGATGAGGCCTGGGTTCAATCTCAAGCACCATAAATAAAAACTGTCAATTAGAATGAGGGATATCCCGAAGTTTAAAGAGATCCAGGATTCATAAGATTCTTCATAAATGAAGAAAAGTATTCTAGTACATCCAAAGGAAATGTAGCAGTTGCTCTTTACCCTTTGTTACTAGCCCCAAAGTATTTTCTTTTTCCTTCCCTTCTCTATGTATAAAATATTAAATAAAAAGGTAAATATTACATAATGTAATATTGACAAACTTAATATCTGTTACTAATCATCAGAAGAAATTTAAGCAAATTACAGAATCCTCTACCAAACTATTAACACTATTGACTGTTTAGTTTAAAATATTAACATTTATATTTGCAGAATTGTAAATTATTTTTTATAATCAGGAAATTTTAACTTTGTGTTTTGAAAAGGATTAATATAGAAGGAGCTGGGGGTTGTAACCCTAGCTGGAACCCTAGCTAGTTGGAGGCTGGTATCTGAGTGAAGATCACAGCTTAAAGTCAGTTAAGGCAAGAAAGTCCATGAGACTCTTATATCCACTTCACCACCAAAAAAGATGGATAGAGCTGTGCTCAAGTGGTAAAGCATCAGCCTTAAAAGAAAAAGTTAAAAGGGAAAGAACACCAGTTTCTGAGTTCAAGACCCACTGACAGCACAGAGAGAGAAAAAAGAAAGTAAAGAAATAAAGAAAAAATATATAATTTACTATGCAATTATGTTTAAATATGCTAAAATAAAAATGTTTTCAAAGTAAATTATTTTAAAAATTACATAGGATATAACATGAAGTCTAGATTCTGTGTCAAAATAGATATAATAAATTTGGTCATTTATTTTTGCCTATTTGAAAGAAATCTTACTGATTTAGATTGATGTTTCAGCCTGAACCATTATATTTAGTTCTCATATTTCCAAAATCAGTTTTCCTAGATGTTTGGATAAAAATATAGTTTAATGCAAAATTACCCTAATAGATTAAGGTACATACCCAGGAAATAAATAATTGCCAATTTCAAGTTATTTCTGCCACCAAAAATACAAGCATATTACAACTAACCATTAAGTAGTTATTGATTAGTTAGTATAGGGCTTTATGGGAGAAAGAAATACAAGACCCATTAAAGTTATTACAAATGCCAAAATGGCACTTAGTCAATAGTTTGGACAGAGGTATACCTAAGAATAGGTAAAGATGGACAAGAACAATAGTGGGGCATTTTATTTTGCAAAATTTCAAAAAAAGTGATTTTCTAAGACCAAAGGACTCCATTGGACTTAGTAAATTTATAAAGATAGTACTGTGTACTGCTTTCATTTTGTCATTGTCACTGAAGCCTTCTTTCCACAATAGCTTATTGTTCACATTACAAAGTCTTCAGGGTCTTCAAAATTAAACTGACAAGACTTTTTCTTTTTAAGTCTGCATGAGAGGGAACACTCTCCCTTACTCTCAATATGCCTTTACAGACTTCTCCAATAATTGTAGTCATTTTGATAATAGAAAATCACCATGACAATGCAATGATTTTACAAAGAAAAAGAATGACAGTTTCCCTTCTACTTTTCAGAAATGTTTTATAATATGATTTGAGATTGGCTTAATGGAATAGGCTGAAAGAAGAATCAATTCTTACAAAGTGACACTCTGTAATAAAGAACACCTACACTTTTCTGAGCAATACATCCATTCCCACTCATTCAAAATGTTATTATTATTACCATTAGAATCTTCCCTAGAATAATTTTTTGACAGGGAAAATATAGCTTTGTTTAGAATGCATTGACACTGTCAGTAAAACAAGCAATAAAATATAAAGAGTTGAAAGTCTTGTTTTCATACTTCTACAACTCAGGCTCATCTAGCTTTCACTAAGGGAATGGGTTGCCTATCATAGTTTGTTTATGCAACAAATATGTATTGTGATTTTACTGCGCATGTCCATGCATTCTATTGTATGTTGGTGACAACAATAGCCAAGACAGATAAGGACAATGCCCACATGATACAGACACATTTAGACAATGAACAATTATTATTATTAATTACAATAAATAGGGAAATTTTCTTTTACAATTACTATGAAGAGAAAATACTGCTTGTCAACAAACAAAAACAAGGGCTTAATTTAGATAGAAATTCCTGAACCCTTAAAATTGCCAAAGAATTTGCCAGAGGAAGAGTTAGAATAATATTCCAAAAGGCAAGGTCCGGGGTGTTGTATTACCAAATCTAAACAAAACATCAAGTTCAGGTGAAGACAGGAGGAAAGACAGAATAGCAACTTAGGGTCTTTGGGTCTACTGGTCAAACTAGGGAATTCTGACTTTGTCCAAAGAGCAATGGGGAGTTTCTGATGGATAGGAAGCAACAGAGTGATAAAATGTTAATTTATGTTTTCTGAGGATGATTTTTGTCTACTCTCAGAAGGATTGAGAGAACGCACCAAAGCCAAACCTCTTCAGCTATTTCCAAGTCATTCCATAAAACAACCCTGCCATACTTGATGACATTCCTTCAGAGGCGCATAGCCAATGACATGGCACATGTGGCCATTCTGAAACTTACTGCCCAGCTCAGCACTTGGCTCTACTTTTGTCTGTCCCTTGTCCCCTATTTTCCAGGCTTCTCACCTCTTCATTAGTTAAAATATCACCATGATAAAGGGCACCTAACTGACTCAAAGTCTAATACCTTCATGAAGGTTTTTAAAGGTTTCTGAAGGTTTGAGGGTTTTTTGTTTGTTTTTGGTTTTTGTTTTTCATTTTTTGTTTTTTTGGCATGAAGCTTGAACTCTGGGCCTGGGAACTGTCCCTGAGTTCTGCAGCTCAAGGCTAGCACTCTACTTGGGATAAAGAGTATCTTGGAGCTGGGAAGATGGCTCAGTGGTAGAATGCTTTGCCTTGCACGCATGAGGCCCTGGATTCGATTCCTCAGCACCACATAAGCAGAAAAAGCCAGAAGTGGCACTGTGGCTCAAGTGGTAGAGCACTAGCCTTGAGCTGACGAGCTGAAGGACAGCACCCAGGCCCAGAGGTCAGGCCCCACAACTCTCTCAAAAAAAAAAAGTATCTTGATCAAGATTGAATGTAGAAATATTTTAAAATACTGGATTTGATTTTAAAAGCAATTTCCAGATGCATCTTATGGAGCTGATCTAAAATTGTATTTGCATACATACAAATAAAATTGCAATTAACTATTTTTCTATGTCTATGCTTAATACTGTCCTAAATGTGGGGAGAGGTAAGGGTATTAGTGATGAAATGCACTAAAGTTCAATATGCATTAGGAAGGAAAAAGAACCAACCCCAGGCCATAGAAAGTTAAAAAGGATCTATTTCTTAAAAGCATATTTCTCTCCAAAGCTTTCCTTGAACTGGATCATAGTCTTTTTTGTTTTTGTTTTTGTTTTTTGTCAGTCATGGGGCTTGAATTCTGGGCCTGGACACTGTCCCTCAGCTCTTCAGCTCAAGGCTAGTGCTCTACCCCTTGAGCCACAGCACCACTTCCGGATTTTTCTGTTTATGTGGTGCTGAGGAATCGAACCCAGGGCCTCATGCATGAAAGGCAAGCAATTTACCACTGAGCCACCTTCCCAACCCTGGATCATAGTTTTATCTAGAAAATACAACTATTTTGACTCAGATACAACCTTTCTTACAAAATGTTTTTGCTTATTGTTTGTGTTTTAATTACCACCTAAATGAATTATGTTTCCTTCAAATGATAGCTTTCTGCAGTTGGCCCTCCGGAGTGTTAGAAGTTTGGCTCCTCCTTGAAATGCCCCACAGAAAAGAGCTATCTGATCAAATGGAATCAGAACCTGGGTTCTGCTGAAATTTAACCAATAACTATAGGCAGACCACAATCTCTCTCTCTCTCTCTTGGGCGTGCGTGTGCGCGCGTGCACGTGCACATGTCTGTGTGTGTGTGTGTGTGTGTGTGTGTGTAAACTGTGGGTTCTGAAAGTATCATTAAACATGTAATAATAGGATTTTTGTGACTTTATGACTAGCATATTATCTTTAACCAAAATCATCTCACAAAGAAAGTACAAATCTATACCAGTTTTCTTATGAAATATTGACTACGTGAAACCATGTAGTCTGATGTCCCTTGAAACATTGCCTCATTACCCACCTTGATCTCTTTCATGCCATGTTCGACTTCCAGCAGCTGGTGAATTCGGAGAGGGGTAAAAGTCTCCTGTAGGACTGGGCTCCATATTTTCATCTATGGATATAGTCTTGGGTCTTTTGCTGTTAAAATATGACAATAATTATATTAACTGGGATTTATAGGAAGAAGTATAGTATCATTTAACAATAAATGACCTGAACCTGAGATACTGGTTCATATCTGTAATCCTAACTACTCAGCGGGCTAAAATCTAGAGCACTGTGGTTCAGTGTCAACACAGACAGAGAAGTGCTCAAGACTCAATATCCAAAATAACCAGCAAAAAGTTGGGCTGGTGGTATGGCACAAGTGGTAGAGTGTCAACTCCATGATCAAGTAAGCTGAGCAAGCATGATGCTCTGAATTCAAACTAAGTGCCTCACAATCAAAAATATCTGAGAAAATCTTTACAGTCGTGTGTTACCATAAACACAACATAAAATCACTTTGAAAGAATAGTAAGTATACATGTATCAACATGAGCAGCAAGCATTTCTAGCTGTTACAGTATCTTATAACAACTGACTAAGAAATACAGTATACATTGTATTTACCTTGCTCAAAAATTCTTCCAAAGAAATTTCAACTTTTGAAAAGTAAATTCAATGTGCCTTGTCTGCTAATATTAAAATTGTGCTATTAAGATTAAACTTGAGATTAGAGTTATGGCTCAGTGGCAGAATGTCTACATAGCAAGCATATGGCCAATTTTAGAACTTAGTCTGGCATCATTAAAAATTGAACTTGATTTGTAATATAATTATCAATATTAATAATGTTTATTTATCGATCATTTGCCTTTGACAAGTGTTCTTATATGTTCAGAAATAGTGTAATGGAATACAACAGAACAAAAGCTTTCAAAATCATAAATCTTGACTAAGTTGCTTATTTGTTCTTAATAGAGCGCTCCTCAAATTTTCTAAATTCAGCTTAATCATCTGTAAAACGGAAATAATAAACTCTACTTCAAAGGAGTTCGTCAAGAAGATTAAATAAGTTATTAATTATAAAGTTCTTTGTTAAGTGGTTAACATTTAGAAGATACTTATTAAGTATTAGTATTAGCCCCATAGTTAATGATAATAATAAAATTTATGTAGTACTTCACTGATTATAACCTATTACATGTATTCTTTGCCTCCTCCTAAAATATGAGACTGCTAATCCTTTATAGTTAAGATCAAGGGAAAAAAGGAGGTGACTGCCAAACTCAAACTAAAAAGTAACATTTAGAATTTTTTTTTTAAACCACCAGTCCTTGGGCTTACCCTCAGGGCCTGGGCACTGTCCCTGAGTCTCTCTGTGTTCAAGGCTAGCACTCTACCACTTGAGCCATAGTTCCACTTCTGGCTTTTTTTTGAGTAGGTTACTGGAGATAAGAATCTCACAGAATTTCCTGCCCAGGCTGGCTTTGAACCTCAATCCTTAGATCTTAGCTTCCTCAGTAGCTAGGCCCCCCGCGCCCAGCCAAATGATACATTTTAATAAAGAAAATATGACTCATCTTAAAGATTTAAAAATAACTATTTTCTGATATGGGCCTCAACGGTTGGTATTCTATCATATACTCCCATTAAACAATTAATTTGATTTTCAACAATCAAACACCTGGAAAGGACCTCTGATATCCATGAGTTGTGTCCTGTCCAGGATACTACATTCTCCAAGCCTTGAAGCCTGTGTATGTCTGAGTGTGTTGATAAATATATTTGTGATTAGTATTTGGCCCAATGCTCTAAGAGCACTACATAATTAAAAACTTCTACCTGTGCTAAATTACAATAAGCATCAATAACATTTCATCAGTGTCTTCCAAAAGTATCCAAAGTTACAACTTTTTATTTTTTGCTGATACCAGAATTTGAACTTGCTCAGCTGGCACTGTACCACCTGAGCCACACATCCAGTCCAGATTTTTGTTGGTTATTTTGGAAGAAGAGTCTCACAAATTTTTCTTAGCCTGAGCTGGCTTTCAATTGTAACCCTCCAGATTGCAGCCTCCTGAGTAGCTTATGAGCTAGTGCTTAACCAGAAGTTTCATTTTTAATTCTCCTTTTCACCTAATTCTTCTGTGAGTCATCAGAAGTATGGAAAACTTAACATTAGAAAGGCATTATTTTCCTAACAAGGTAATAAAGAAATGTTTTAAGTTCTTAATTGTGAAAGACGAAGTTTCTATATTGAGTAAAGATCTAAGCTGAGAACATATTCATCCTAGCAAAGTAAACAAATTACTATTCACAGTTCAAATATGGAAAACGTATCATGTATTTAATATTTAATATCTCAGTCTTTTTTAGAGATAATTTTAGTGACAATTGACCCAATTATCTTTTTACAAAATTTAATTACATGCAAATAATTTGATCATAAAACTGGCCTCAGTTTATAAGCATATAAATATGACTATTCCTCTAATTAATTCGAATATAGTCAATTTTATATTGAGAAAAACAGTGGTCTAAGGCAAATCTTATCCAAGTATTCTTTTATTTTTAAAAATTGACATAGTGAAAAATATGTTTTGTTTGGGGACTCATTTATGCTTTTATATTTGATAATAATGGACATGTAAAGTCCTGAAAATGAGATAATCTTTACATGTGTGAGATCTAATTGATAAAAACAAAATAACATATCTAAATATTTGTCAGTTACCAAAAGAAGGCCACAAGATAAAATAAATGTCAAAACAAAACTTAAAAACAAAGAAATCTTATTTTTCAACCTTACAGCAAAGATTGGTTCATCAAAATCTCAGAGCAGGTAACACTTTCATTGGTAGCAGAAATTTAACTAACTTCATCAAAAAGCATAACCAAGCAAAAACTCTGACCTAGAATAATGCCTTTTGATTCTAAACTTTTTCTATTTTTCATGTTTCTTTATCTGGGTGTGCAAAATTAGGCTAACAGTTACAAGGACAGATCAGTTATACACCAGGGATCACTGACACAATAAAATCATTCCAAAAACTGCCCCCAAATAAGTTAATATGAAGAACTATATTTCATAGCACAGAATAAAAACCATGTTAATATATTTTCATAGTTGTTTTGTCCTCTCAGAAAAGATTTAAGTTCTTAGAACAATAATTATACTCAACTTGAAGATACCCACAACAAATTATACCAAGAAAGACTAAGTAAAACTGTTTTATTTCTTCTTTCTTTATCCACCTACTTTCCTGTTTGTCTACAGATCTAACTTCATGCTCATCTGCGTATCTACCTACCTGTCTATCTGCCTATCAACCTACCTACCTCTCTGCATATAAGATGAGAACATGAGAAGCTCCTCTTTCCATTACCTGCTTGGTGGAGAAGACAGCGACCTCTGAAGATTAACCCCGGAGTTCATGTCATGATAGTAAGGTTGGCTTGGGATTTCTCCAATTGGGAAGTTCACTCCAGTTCCCTGGGTTATGGGTGCTGCAGAATAAAATGAAAAGAAACATTGTGACCAACATTCACATTTAACTCTATTCAGATATAAAATCCAATCTTTTTCATGCTTCTGCACAAGAACTTTATCTCAAGGCTTTAATATCCATTGTATGGGGTAGAACTTGAGAACCTTTTTATATCAGATTTGGGCATTTGAGGCATGCAGACTATCCATGATCACTGGTTATCACTTACCCAAATCCCCCTCCCGAACCTTCACTCACTCCTTTATATTGCCTATAACTGTCAGTCATCTCCTTATCAATCTCAATTAAGTAGAGCAAAAGCCCTATGACTTAGCATCAAACAACTTTGCACATGACCATATCATTGCTACGTAAGAAAATGCAGACTGGTTTTACAAATAAATACCTAACATTATTACTCTATGTTAATGCTAACATTAATAGTAGGGTGGATTAGAAATTATATTTATTGCCACATGGTAGTATGTGTCTGTAATCCTGGGAGAGTTAAGAAAGAGGGTCAAGAGTTTGAGGCGTCCTTAGACCACAGAGCAAGTTCAAGGCTAGAGTATACTACCTAGCCCAATCTTGTCTGTCTACCTAACACAAAACACACCATATTTATAGTTATTTGATATAAGTAATGCTATAAGTAAATATTTGATAAAAGAAATATTAGGGAAGGCATATAAATAAAATTTACAAATATAAAATAAAAACCAAGTGGCTTTTAAAATATATATTCAGATTTTTACAACTGAATATTCATTATTACTTTGATCAATATTTATGTTTTACTTCTAAAAAACCTTGATACCACAACTTTATATGTCATTTAAAATATACTAATGCTGTTTTGTATTTTAAGGTAGTAGTTTATATAGCAAGAATTCTCTGAATTTGTCAATACTTATAACTTTAATATGAATTAATATTATGGTAATATTAAACTTAGTAATTAATATTATAATTAATATGTTAGTAATTTGTTGAATATATCTAAGAGGCAGCATGCTGTGATGCAATGAACAAAGTCTTGAAAGATGAATAATGTTTTCATTGAAGCCCTCTCTGCCACTTGTAAATTAGGAACAAAGGTGAATCTCCATTTATGATGGGTTTGCAGATTCAATGAGCAAAGGAGTAAAAGCCCAGCCTCATGACTAGTGCATCATTTATGTTAACCAAATGTGAGTTCACTTCCTTCTTTTTTTCTCCCTCCCCAAGTTTCTTTCCTAGTAGAATAGGAGTGGCTAATAAATATGGGGCAATTTAAAATGTGCTAAAAACTAAAGTGATAAGAATGAACCAGTTTTCTGGGTTTATTCATCTGGATTCTATTGACCATGTCCACTTTGGCAGGTATTATAGTGGATACAAAACAGTTTCTAATACTCCTGCCATCAGAGGTAGTATGTATCAAGCTAGGTAAACAAAACACTTGTATAAAATATGTAAGTAACATGATAGTGTGGATCACAATGCAACTACTCCAGTGAACTATATGGGCAATACATGCTGTAGGATTCCCAGGGAAAAAGATTCCATGAGGGACTTGAATGGTCTGAGGTGTTTGTAGAAAAGTCATATATGGTACTGGACTTTGGAGAATAAGCAAAGTATTAAAAGGAAGATAATTATGAACTAGGGTTGTTATTAAGAGCAAAGTCAAGGACAGAGATGATGTGCAAAGTAGAGAAAGGCAGCTGTTACCAAAGGTAACAAAAGGGCAAATGGTATTTCTTCACTTTGGGGCCTTCAGAAGCTCCATTCTCTCTACTGAAGCACAGAATTCCAGAGACCTTGAAATACACCAGAATAACACAAAATCTGCTGAAATCCCCTTTCTCCTAACTGCCTCCAGCTGAATGGAAAATTTCCAAAGGACTATAAATTATCATTTTTTATTTATTTTTTTACCTAGAGTATTAAATAAACAAGAGAGGCACCGGTTAATCATGCCTGAACCCTAGCTACTCAGGAGGCTGAGATTTTAAGATTGCAGTTGGAAGCCAGCCCAATTGCGAAAGTCTGTGAGAACGCTTATCTCCAATTAACTAGCCAAAAGCCAAAAGTGGCACAGTAGTTCAATGTAGAATACCACCCTTGAGCAAAAAAGCTAAGGAACAATGCTCAGGCACTGAGTTCAATCACCAACGCTATCACTAAACATTAATTAATTAATTAATTATACAAACATCCTAAACATATTCATTATCATTTTCAAGTAATCTGTATTTTAATATGAGGTAGGTCAAAATTAACTTGAAATATATTTAAGAAGTTCAGAAGTTGCATGCTTTACTGCAGAAAAGTATTTAAGAAATGTACAAAGAACATCTCTCTTTTTCTATCAAAACTTAAAAAATATATACACAAACTTGTAGATGATATGTCTTCTGTTAGACTGTTCATTTTATATAAAATACTTTTAACATTCTTCTAGCCCAGCATATTATATGTGTATACTGTGTGCCTGATGATTTATTTGACTTGAGTTATTTGAACAACCGATATAGTTGTTTGTTATGGCTTGAGATATACCAGAAGCCGAAAAAAAAGTGAGGTCAGAAATCTCACAATAGCCACATACTTAAAATTTATTATCAGGTCTATGTTTTATGTAATATTAGAAGTAGGGTATGTGTTAAAAACAGACATTTGAAGAGTTCAGGGAATGTGAGTGATGTATCTGGCTTCCTACATCAGAATTAATTATCATTTAGAGAACCAAGTTACTAATAAAAAGCTGAAAGGTATATTTTGGAAACAGTTTGTAAATTAATATTGTATAATAATTGGGCAAAGACTTGTCATTCCTCTTGGATATATATGTTCAATAGTCAACAAACTTTACTTGCCCATAAAAATTATGGGATAATAATAATAAAATGATCATGAAAAATTCTTCAGAAAATTCTTCAGTTTGAATTTCTTTCTAGAAGAACTATTCTAGAGTAATAATAGACAAGATAGCTACAGAAATAAATTCTATAGCTGGACCTGCAAAATGTAATATATATTCTGCCAGTAATAGTAGATTACATGGCCAAAATACTAAAACACATACTATTTATTTAGTGACAAGAAGACTGTGTGACAACAGCAAATCTAGGTCACAGCTTCCTGATTACAAGATTCTGGAAGAACTTAGAGTAGATGCAAAGATGAGCATCAGCACTTCTTCCCAGATTGCTGTAAGAAAGCTGAAAGCTGCAAATCATGTTTAAGAGGTTACCAATCCCCTCTTAGAAAAAGAGCTCCAAAGAATCAGACAGTAAGGGTTAGAGGTCAAACTTTAATCTCGCTTATTGTTCTCTCCAAAGACTGATCCTAAATCAACTTTTCAGATGGAGATAATATCATTCAACAAAGAGATCACTATCCTAAAACTGAACAGTGTCATTAACTTACGTCAACATACACATTAGAAGGTCATATGATAGTAAAACCCTAAAGCACAGAACCATTAAAATGCCACAGAACCCTAAAGAAGCTAGAATTTGTGTTATATAGTACAAGGGTTATGCTCAAGTTTATGTTGACTTAGCAAACTATATTTCATAACCAATAAAGTTCAATTGTATAAACAAGATTTTATGTGAATACATTAAAACACTTGAGAGAAAAAATTCTCAAGCATTACAGAGATGGCTATTTTCACACAGAGGAGAAAATAAATGTTTGTTAAATAAATTAAGGAGTGAATATGTATAATTAATGTACTAATTACAAGTCAGTAATGTTTGTCATGTCAAATAACATAAAAACCTCTAAGAAATGACAGAATGAATGAAGTATGCAAAATTTACCTTGCTTCTGAACTGTTTAGGAGCTTTTTTAGCCTACTTTTTTTTCAAATATCACTGTGAGCTTTGAAAGTTCCAAAATGGTTCTCTTCAGACAGCACTTAACATAATGCTACCTATAATTAGGTACTAAATAAATATTTTCTGACAGATGACTTTACTGCCCTTCTCAAGATGGATGAGAATGCATCATAGCGCTGAAAGTACAAATTTAGGTTTTTCAAAAATGGCATGTGCCTCAGAACTTTCTACTACAGTTAAACAGGAAAATACATACACATGTGCCTTCAAGTACCTCCTGTCATATAAGATTCTAGAATGTGGTAGTGAGGTATATTCCTTTCCAAATTAAAAAGCAACTGATCTGAAAAAGCACATAATGCTACATGGCCTTAGTCAATTGAGCAAACCATCGGAATCCATCAAATACATTCCCTAGATTACAGGAACAATAGTGTTCAATTTTCATCTCCCATTCTGTTCCCCAAATAAAGGGAAATATGTATTTATTCCAGAATTATATGTATGTATTTATTCCAGAATTATGTATTTATTCCAGAATTTGCCAGAAATGATGTTACCTAAGGTCTTAAATGCCCATGGGTATCATTGGTAGACCTGGTGTTTGTGCTCATCACTTAAAGAAATCTGAGTTATTGGAGAAACTACATTACAAAAGGCATTGTCACCTACTGGCTTAGAGATCACTTCACTAGTCACTACCTTAAAATACTGTGTAGTTTTATGCTCATTAAGTGAAGTAAGCCAGACCCAAAAAAACATAGGCCCCATGGTTTCCCTTATTTGCAATATCTAGTATATGTATGAGTCAAGCAGAAAAGG
>NW_012267269.1:919197-937698 GCF_000151885.1 Dipodomys ordii
ATTGGGACTGGGGGGGGGAGGGGGGAGGCTGGGAAGGGATGTGAAGGATAAACAAAGGAGGAGGCTGCAATGCTTGTTAAGAAATGTATGCATTATCCTGCTCATGTAATTGTAACCCCTCTGTACAGTATGTTCACAAATAAAATAAAATAAAATAAATAAAAAAAACAAGTCAGGTGGAGTGAATCTCATCTGAAATGCCAACTACCCAGGAGGCTTAGGCAGGAAGATCATCCTGGGCAAAAACATCTATGAAACTCTATTTTAAATGTATCTAAAGCAAAAAAGGGTTGGGGGCACATGGTCATATGTGAGAGCACCTGATTAACAAGTACAAGGCCTGAATGAAATTCAAGTATTCCTAGAAAAAGTCCAAAAACTCAAAATCCAAAGCTAACAGAATCAATGTGTTAGACCTGTATCTTGGATATATTTTCCCATATTAGCCAACATGTAAGAAAATTTTCTAAAGAAAATGTCTTCCATTTTTAGTTAGCCAGCCAGGTGAATAGACTCTAGAAAAATCAGATCCAGACTTCCAGAAATGATGTCTCAGGTGAGGTGACCAGTGAAAACAATTGGACATTGTTTTGGATAACAATGCTTTCTATCTATATCTAACTACAATCTGCAAAGTTAATTTCTGCATCCCTTTACACTCAGCATGTTAGTGTGTATATCCTGTACATCTCCAACTCCTCCCCCTTCAAAATGTTAGTAAAATGAAAAAGCACTTATCTACAGGAAACTTATGTGGGTTATCATAACAACACAGAGTACATTTAATTAATCACACTTCCTTTTATATAAATGTCCATGTATGGTCACAGAGCAAACTGAATTAAATGAATACTAGTATTGTGGAAATGAGAACAACTTTAAAAAGTAGTGTGGTACAGTGGAAAGTTTTGATGATTTCAGTGCAAATTTTAAAAATCAGACAAAGTCACCTATGATTTCAACGAAATACTTGAGATTTTAAAATTAAAACTCTCCTAATATGTAGTTACTGTCCACAAAACATTTGATGCTCAAAAATAGAAAATATGTTATATCATTCCTTGTACTTAAATAAAAAGAAAACAATTTACTTACTTCTAGATACTCTCACAAGTTCTGATACATTGAAGACTCCAGATTTTACAAAACTATCCTCAAGGTATCCTGAAAACAGATATCAAGGGAAAAAAGATCAACACAAGCAGGAAGTGAAACAATGATTAAATCCTAGAATTTGATAGCTTTTAGACCAAAGGTTAGAACAAAAGCCACGAATGTTTATAACAAGGACCAGTAAAAGCAAAACTCTAATGAATGTAAATTATGCTTGTTTGAACAAAAGTAAGAAGTGTAGATGCAAAACAAGTTCCAGGACATTTTTTTCGTTAACTCTCTAAATGTATGCAATTGGGGTGGTTTATTTGCCATGTCCCACGCACAGAGAAGGAAGGTCTGGGACACTCACTGAATGCATTCTGCCCTGCTGCAGCACCTGGTAGGCTAAAGCCTACCCATTAAAAGGGTGAGGGGGAGGAGAAAAAGGAAAACCACAACCACAATTAGCGCCTTGTTGGAAATACTTCAAAGATCTCTTGAAACCACTGTTCTTTCACAAATCCTACCCTGATTAAAGAAAAATGAGCTGTTGTTACCAAAACTCCTACCCTTGTTCCAGGGTCACCAGGAACACAAAGCAGAAGTTGTACACACAGCAAATACGTCTTCGCATCAACCTCATTCTGTGTCCTTTTAATATACCTTGCACAACTTCAGGGCTTTCCATACTCTTGCTACTATGTCTTCAATTCTCATTATTTGAAGAACTGGAAATTTCATTCAGCAAATGACAGGGATTCAGGCCTCTAAGTATGCCACATGCTTATGTGACCGAACACAGGGGCCACAGTGGTCCACATTGCAGAAGCCTGAGAAAGTTCAGTTGTGTTTAGTAGCTGATCTAACTATATCCAGCACATATCAAAAATATCCTTCAATTCTCATGAAGGTCACGGGAATAGAACTAGGGTGTCGAGAGAGAAAGTGGCTTAGGAGACTGGATATGGTTTATTTGGCTGCCCTTAGAAGACAATATAAAGGGTCTAAAAATCTTGGAATTGAAATACTTGCGGGGGGTGGGGGGAGGGGACAAAGGGTAATGCTACAAAACCTGGCAATCTTGTTAGATTTTCCAGAGCTTTAGGGATGACCAAGGGATTAGATTCAGGTCATGGAGGTGAGGCTGGGTGCTTTAGCAACACAGAACATTTCAAGTCAAAGAGCTGGAATCTGAATCCCGGCCAATTTACCAGTTATGAAATCTTGGCCATGTTATTAGACCTCATTGTGTCTCAGAGACCTCATCTACAAATTAGAGATAATAAAATCACCTACCTTATTGGGTTATTATGAAAACCAAGTTACATTAAAAAATATAAAACCAACCCACAGTAAGCACAATACAAATGTGAACAATAATTTAAGATTAGCTAGACAGCCAGTACTTAGCCTTATACTGAATTACACACTAAACTCTAAATGGGCCCAAATAATTGGTAAATTCTTACTTAGAAAATTTACTGTAACAAAAGCAACCATATTGCTTTTTAGCCATATATCATATACATGATAAAACCATTCACTGGCATCACCAGACCTGATAGGAACCATTCACTCCAATCATGTAGGAATCATGTGGGAATACTATTTCATACCCACTCATCCCTACTCTTTAGAAACAGAATGAAAAAGGAACAAAAAAGAATCTACAAGGTCTCAGTGATAAAAGCTAGTCTCATATTAAGTCCCTACTCAAAGAACATATATGATACACTTTTCAAATTTTATAAAATACTTTAAATAATTCTAGGTATGGAGGGTGTGACTCAGTGATACACTTTTAAGAAAGTTCTTGAGCTATTAATTCCTTACCAGTTTTAATCAATTTCAGTAATTACTGAGTAACTTCTATGTAACCAGCACTGTACAAGGTGCCTAAAAGTTGTAACTACAAACAGGATACTTGACTCGCTTTCCTGAGTTGAAAGCAAAGATGTGTTTTTAATTTTCCACATTCCTGTAAGTTATTACAGATAAACATATTTCATTTTAAAGAAAGAAGAGCTTGCTATACTTTATTTTACATATGGTAAACTTGGAAAAAAATAGTAAATAGCAAAATATTATTTACAAGTTTTAACCTCATCTTTTGGTAGTATACAGATACCTTGTGTTTCCCCTGTAGCTCTCTCTGATCAGCTGTCTTCCTTCTGTATATCCCTCTCAACTGACTCCATATACTACTACTCCACTCTCTCTTCCCCAAGCTTTCTCCAAGACGCAGAGAGAAATATCTTCTTTCCTCTGTACTTAAAGCACACCTAGTTTATATTTATTTTACACTTTACACATTCAGAATTTCCAAGATATCTGTTTTCAAGTTTTAAATACCTTATTGGATTATCAACTCCTTTAATTTAGAGAAGTGACAGGGTTTAGTTCATCTCTCTATCTTCCTCAATAACAGACTCACTGTCTATAAGCAAAGTAACTACAAAATCAATGCAGAACACAAATTTTGAAAAAAAAAAATTTTTCTTTGCCAGTCCTGGGGTTGGAATTCAAGGCCTGGAACTCAAGGTTGGAACTCAAGGTCTCTGAGCTCCTTTTTGTTCAAGGCTAACACTCTACCACTTGAACCACAGTGCCATTTGGGCTTTTTCTGTTTATGTGGTATTGAGGAATCAAACCCAGGGCTTCATGCATGCAAAGCAAGCACAAATTTTAAAATCAACACTTTAAAACAACTGGCACTGGAAGTATCTCAGAACCCACTGCTAAAATACAACCCACAGGAGCCCCACTGGGTTCCACACCTTCATGGAGCATAGGGACAGTAGACTGAAGGAAGAGTTCCCAAGGACCAGTGATAAGGCCTATTGACAAGAGCCAAAAGAGCTGATGGGTGGGTGGGAATCAAGCAACAGAATAGCCTGGGGTCTATGGTGGCACCTTCATGCACCTGTACACATGGCACTACCTGAATAATGAACAAGGATTACTCAGGAGTGGAAAGGAAAAAGGAAGAGATTGAATAGCACAATACTTGGATGGAGACTAGTGCTTGTTGAAACATGCAAGAGACAATACTTGAGGACTCTGGAAAAATAACTGGAGAGAAATCTTGAAATGGGTCACGAGCCTTACAATAGTACAGAGGGAGACTCAGGGAAAAGTCATTAACATAAAACCACCTGTCCCCTCCAGGCTTCAGGGATCTTTAAGAAACAAGGCTCTTACATGTTTCACAGATCATTGTAAATCTCAGAAGCTGATACAAAGGCCAAGGATCTTAACGCAATCTGAAGACATTGAGATAGTAAATTCCCTTCATCTACCAAAGGAAATATGCGCATCTTTGAGGAATAGCAGCTGCTTAATGGTTACTGAGCAATATCACACCACAGCTTAAGCCAAGAAGAAAAGAATAACTTTGCATTTGTGCAATGTTGTATTTACACTACATGTATGCCTTAAAAATAAAAATAAAACTGAGTAGGAAATAAAGAGCTTCACAAACTGAAAAGTCTCAAAGGCAATATCAAATTATATTATTTTACTTCTTTTTTTATTCTTCCCAAACAAAAGCCACAGTAAATCACTACTCAGAAGTTAATATAGTGTTTAACCTCTTTTACAAACAATAACAGAGGGACACAATGGCATATCTAACTGTTAATATCTCAAATTATAATCAGCACCATTTGAATGTTAAACAACATTTACATAGAAAATCCAAAGGAAGACTGATAACACTCATTTCTATGGTCTACAGTGTTCTATTCTTGAAATTAAAAAAAAATGCCAAAAGGAAAGCAGTTATTAAATTCATGAATGCTGTCTTCAAGTATCTGAAGGACTGTTAATGTAGATGGCGGATTACACTTATTCTGCATAGTTCCAGGAGCTGTTTAGTTGGCTCAATGAACACATTTGTTATCCAATGAGAAAAGTCCTAAGAAGGAATGTGGAACTGTGAAAGTAATAATAAGCAACACATGTCCAGCTATTGTGTGGAAACTTTCATAGCCATGAATTCATTCTTCTCATGCAAATTATCCTATGAGATGAGGTGTTTTATTGCCATCTCACAGATGAAGAAATTTCTATCTACAGAGCTAACAAGTTACACAGTGGCTTTAAACACCACTGCTGGATATAAGCATTGTCACTTGGGGTGGAAAACTTAGAAAAGCACTTCTGAAGCCGTTTGGTGACTCAAAGATTTTACTTTTACTCTGGGACACCTTCCTATACCCCTTTTCTTATATTCTTCCTTTGAGCAGAGAACAGGTGGACATGATTCCAATTGTAAATGTTGCTCAACTCATGAAGAGATGGGTTTACTACACACTAACTTTTTGTCAATCTTGTAACATCCACATCTAACCCAGGAGATTTTCTGTGGTGATATTGTAAAACATAGCTCTCGTCAATTTCTTAACTCATCTGACTGTCCATAGTTAAGGCTGGGAACGTAGGGTATGTGTAGGGTTCAGAGAGATCGTTAACAGGGATGGAAGGGCAGACATTGATTAAGATTCATTGTACTCATAAATTTGCATGATGAATTGAAAGCCTTTTGAACAACTACTTAAAGATAATAAAAAACAAGGTTGGAAACCAATTATGAAATAGAACTATTAAGCGCTGCAATTTTTCTGCAGATTACCAACCAATAGTCATGGTTAATATTATAATATTAATTTAGAATTGCATTTATCCCTCAATACAAAATGTAAATCCCTGGTGAAAAGATTCAATGGTCCTGGGAGGCAGAAATTTATCAACTTTAACATAATCTGATGGCTTAATAGGTTCCAATGCTTTTTCAGTATTTCTTTTGTTTATAAAACTTTTTCCTGCATCTCTAATAGATAAACATATCTAATAGATAATAGTATCTATTATCTCTACTAGATAAAAATATGACTGAACTGACCATTACACAGATATAAACCCATGTCAAACTTCATCAAATTGCAAGCTTCAAATATGTATAATTTGTTGCATTTCAATATTAATAAGCTACAAAACTCTTATTTGTTGCATTTCAATTACATAGTAATAAGCTACAAAACTCTTATTTTTAATGACAAGAATTCAAAACAATTTTATGTTTATAAACTCAAACCCTAACTTTTTTTTCTATTAGCATTACCTCTTTCTGTCTAGAATGGGTAGTTTTTGAAAAGTATAATTTTTATGAATACATGGATATTTTATGTGACCATTTATTTGAGTATTTTCTTACTGTTTGGCATTTTAGGTTTTTTCCTATTTAAAAAAATATAAACAGCACTGCTATTAATGTCTTCACACACAAATCTTTGTCAGCACTTCTCATAATAATTTTTAGACTGGAGTTCCCAGAAGTGAGATTCCTAGGTCAAAAGGCGTAAACTCTTACAGTTCCTAGACACTTTCAGACTAGCCCAGACAAAGTTAGCAAGACCCTGTCTCAGAAACAAAACAAAACCTAACTGTGCTGGTAATATAGCTTAAATCCGATGCTTGCCTAACAAAGACAAATCCAAAATTTAATCCTTAGTCCTGTAATTAACAAAACGGAGAGGTCTGTCTGGGTAGGCCACAAGCATATCCATCATTCCACCTCAATGCAGAGTAGCAGGGATGTTCCAAATTCAAGCAGGAAAATGTCATTACATAATGCTATCATTTTTATTTATATAAGAAAAAGCTGATTGTTTTCAGATACATATGCATTAGGTCTTTGTAAAGAATGTTCAAAAATGGAACATTTGAAAGAACAAACATTAAATAGATAAAATTAGAAATTATGAAAGTAGGAATATTTTATCCCTAATATTATTGTGATTATTTCTGGAGATTCACATTTTTGGAAATGATGCTGTGGCTCAAAGTGGTAGAGCACTAGCCTTGAGAAAAAGAGCTCAGGGACAGTGCCCAGGCCTTGAGTTCACGCCCCAGGACCACCACCACCAACAACAACAAAATCATACAGATTCACATTTTTTAGAAAATTACTTTCTTGCTTTTCTTTCCCTATCACTTAAAAAAATTCACTTCTTAATTTTCTCTCTTTCCTTTTTTAAGTATATTAATTACAAAGGGATTTTGCCCTGGTATTTCACATGTGCATATATGATTTTGATCAGATTCGCCCCTTTCATTGCTTTTTTTGCCCTGCCTCCAATCTCCTCTCCACACATTTTCAATAGTTTTCAGTGGGTTTCATTATGTAATTTTCTTACATTCAACACAATGTCCCAGTTTGTTTTTGCTTTGTTTCTGAGACAGGGTCTTGCTAACTTTGTCTGGACTAGCCTAGAACTCATGATCTTGCTTCCACTTTCCAAGTAGTTGAAATTACCATGCCTGGATCAACGTTAATCTTCTAATATTAATTTAACTTCACTTTCTCATTTAATATGAAACACAAATTTTTGATGGTGATTACAATAACCCAAGAATCAGAAATTAAATACAACATTTAATATATACCCCAAGGTAATCTTTATCTTTTCAGATTTTTACATTCATTAGTGCAGATATTTTATAGTTTACTGAGTTATGTTTATTTTATGGTATATCAAATTATATGTGTGCCTTTTATCTTGACTATGGGTATCAAAGACACACCTCCCTGAACCAGAGGATAGTACTTAGAAAGGCTCTAAAGGGAGACTTGCAAGACAGGCAGATAAGATTTAGAAAGAAAATAAGATTTAGCTATTTTTAAGGAATATACTTATGACAAAATTACAACAATAAAGAAAAGAGAAATGGCCAATAAATAAATACGCAAAGAAAAATCAGGCAGATTCAAGCAAGCAGTGTTAATTAGCATTGGCTAAGAGAGAATTTAACATGAATTTTAATGAAGAGAATAAAAATCACCATGAATGGGTGGAAAGCACGATTAACAAAGACTTTCTGTTAGTGCCCTGTGCTCATTCACTGATGAACCTCAATGGCACACCACAGAAATCAGAAGTATATAAATAAAAACCTATTAAAATACAAAGCAACTTGGTAAAAAAAAAAAAATAGAATCACTAGTAGGAATCAGAAGTCAGTGAGATGTTTAAAATCTCTTTTGGAAGATAAATATAACTATTAGATTATATCATACAAAATTATCTATCATTTATTAACATGTCCATGAAACCTTAAAAAAAGATCATTATCTTTAACTAGACACAATTTTAGTCCATCTTTAAAATGGAGACTTCCTGAGGTCATAACCTTTCTTTCAACTGTGACAAAGAAAATTAACAGTAAATAATAAAAAGTGAGTAACACTCTAAACCACTTGTAAACAAAAGACAAAACCAAAGTAAAAATTATAAGCTAGATAGAAAACAATGAAAAGTAAAAGGCGAAGCAAAGGGGAATTCTTTACCAAGAAGAGAAAAAAGACAAAAGGAATTATTTACCATAAGAGAAAAGGTGAATAAAACAATCTAAGAAAAATTGAAAAGACACAATTAAAGATAAAAGCTGAAATTAGCTTTTAGGGAAAAAAAACTATATTAGCTCTTAGGAAAATATTTTAAATGATATATAAAACAAATAAAATTCTCCAAAGAGATCAGCAAGGCAGAGAAACCACTTGCAAGGCTGCTTAAAAAAGAACAAGAGAAAGCAAAAATATACAAGTATAAGAATTAGAAAGGAGACATAACCATCAAAACCAAATACATTAAAAGAATCATAAGAGGATAACACATACAACTTATTGACCACAGCTCTGAAAACTTAAATGGGCAATTACTTGGTAAAATAAAAGTAACCAAAATTGCAAAGAAGTGGAAAACCTGAAATAGACCAATTACCCTAGTGCAGTGGTTCCCAAAATTTGCTCAGCATTGGAACCACCTGGGGTTCTTGAAACCAATTTATGCTTGGCTTCCAACCCAAGCTATTCTGATTTAATTCCTCCGGGGTGAGACCTGGCTATGAGGGCTTTTTTAAAAGTTTCCCCAAATGATTCACATGTGTAACACAGTTTGGGAACCATTATGCTAGCAGTGAACCAGTAGAACACAAAGCACTGGCACATCTTCGTAGTTTCTTAAAACCGAAGAACAGGCTCCACTCCAGACTCTGGAACCAGTCTGCAGCTTCATGAGAGCTGCAGGTGACTCACGTGTACTTTAGAATCTGTCAACTCTAAAACAGAAGAGAAAGGTGATTAAACAATCACCTTTGGAGACAGCACCAAATCTAGATTGGTACACAGATGGATTTTATCTATCAATCCATTAAGTTCCAACGTTACTTACACCATCTCAGGCCTTTGAAAATGAAAACATCCTTCCTAAGTTAGAAACCTCTCAGGCTCAAGTGTGTAACCCCAGCTATGTGGGAGACAGAGACCAGGAAGAACGTAGCTATTTTGACAAATAAACTGAGAATGCTGATATTTGCCTGTGATCTAAACTATTCCAGAAACAGAGATTGAAGTTTCACAGTCCAACAGCTGTTCAGGCAAAAGCTCAGATTCCTATCTGAAAAAATAATTCAAGCAAAACACAATAAGGGAATGACTCCGGTGGTAAGGCACCTACCTAGCAAAGGCCAGGCCTTGAGTTCAGAACCCTTTACATGGCGAATAAACATGGCCAACAAGCTAAAAAGAATGCCTACCAAACCAGCTCTACATTAGACAATGGCCTAATATCCACAATTTGCAGAGAGTTTAAAACATTAAACTCTCAAAGACTCAACAACCCAATTAATAAACGGGCTGATGAGTTAGTTTTCTCAGAAATAAAAATGGCTAACAAACATATGAAGAAAAGCTCAAAATCTCTGTCTATAAAGGAAATGAAAATGTACACAACACTGAGATTCCACCTGACCCTCACCAGTTAGAATGGTCATTATCAAGAAAACAAACAATAACAGATACTGGTGAGGACATGGTCAAAAGGGAATCCTAATACACTGCTGGTAGGAATGTAACCTTGATCAACCACTCTAGAAAGTAGATTTGGAGGATCTACAAAAAAAAAAAAAACTAAACATAGAATTACCCTATGAACCAGCAATTCCACTCCTTTGAATTTATCCAAAAGATTACAAACCAGACTACAAATATACTAAAGCCACCAGCACAATCGTGTTCATTGCAGCACTATTCACCATTGCCAAGGTATAGAATCAACCTAGATGCTCTTCAGTAGATAAAAGGATCAAGAAAATGTGATATACATCTATCTATCTATCTATCTATCTATCTATCTATCTATCTATCTATCTATCTATATACACACACATGTCATACAGTCACACACACATGTGCATGCACACATAAAGGAATTTTACTCATCCATTAAAAAGAAATGATACTTTATCATTTGCAAAGAAATGAAAAGGCTTGGAAAAAATTATGCTAGTAAAGTAAGTCATGCCCAGAGAGACAAAAGTTGCAATTAGTTTATAAACATGTAAGTTGGGTGGCATGCAAGTATACACAAATATATTAACTGAAATATGATAGATTCAAGGGAAAATTCAACTAGTGTAATTCCTTAGAAAGACAAAGTCAAAGTTCAGCAATATAAATACCAGGAAACAGGTCTTGAAAAGAGTAGGATGAAGTCAAGAGGAGCAGAATAGATAGATGAATGAAGAGAAGGGGGAAATGCAATCAAGAATTCAATGTTATACATTACAAAATCAAGAAAAGTGAGGGAAGGGGTAGATTTGGAGGAATGGGTGAGACTGTTGAAAGAGGTAACTGATCAAGACACATTATATTCATAAACTGCATTGTTAAATGGCAACTCCTTTGTGCAGCTACTTACAGATAACAGTAAAGATAACCATAAAATGTTCATTGCATTTTTTAAAATAGCCAAAAATAAACAATGGAAATAACATGCCTTGTCTTTGTTTCGTTTCAAGTCATTAATAAATAGTTTGACTTTTTATTTGATTTTTTGATGATTAAAAAAATCTAAAATTCAAATATTTTATCTATCTTCTTATTCCTGAAAATACTGTGGTGACATGTTTAAGATATAAAGCATGAAGTAGGTAGAGAGATGTCCGTAACAGGAACAAGAATTTAAAGTATTTCAGCAAAAAACAGGAGTGTGATTCTAGTTCTGTTTTATGAAATAAATGCAAAAAGAGTAAAAGTCTCTGAAGAGTAGCATGTAAGTCAAAAGACCCTAAAAGAATTTCAACTAGATTTTTCTAAGGATAATGACATGATTAAGTTAAAAAGTAAGAAGAGTTAAATTTCCACACCCAAAAAAATATTTGATATAGTGACACTTTCTTTTTTTTATATAGTGACACTTTCATAGTTGCAAAAAGAAAAAATTATACTAGTGGATTTGCCTAATGTCCATAAGCCATATTTTTTCAATCTTAGGAGGTAGAGATTAAAACTTAAATAGCTAGAGAAGTATCTATATAAAATTTTATTCTGTTTTCAATCTGTTACTGCAAAATTGAACCCTCATTTCAAGTATTGTACTCTAGTATGAAAGCAGGATAGAAGCTGGGTGCCGGTGGCTCACGCCTATAATCCTAGTTACTCAGGAGGCTAAGATCTGAGGATTGCAGTTTGAAGCCAGCCGTGGCATGAAATACTGTGAGACTCTTCTCTCCAATAAACTACTCAGCAAAAGCCATAAATGGGGCTGTGGCAGAGCGGTAGCCTTGAACAAAAGAAGCTCGGGTACAGCCCTCAGACCCAGAGTTCAAAGCTTCAAGACCAGCAAAAAAGAAAAAAAAAGTGGGATGGCCTTAGTGCTTTCATGTGTAGGGCAGTAAGTTCAGCAAGCTTAACTTCTGCATAGTGCAGTGGGTTTAATCAGCTTAAGAAACACAAAGATACATGGCTAAAAGAGTACTCAGTAAGCCCGGTACTGGTACAAGCTCAAGCCTGTATCTTAGTTACTCAGGAGGCTGAGATCTGAAGATCATGGTTCAAAGCCAGCCCAGTCAGGAAAGTCCGTGAGATTCTTATCTCCAATAAACCATCAGAAAAATGGCAGTTGTGCCATGGCTCAAGTGGTAGAGTGCTACCCTTGAGCTGAAGTGATGAGGGACACTGCCCAGGCCCAGAGTACAAGTCCCATGACCAGGAAAAAAAAAAAGAGTAATCAGTAAAATACTGCTTAGGCCAACCTAACCTAAGGGATATTTGTAACTTTATATGTGCAGGTTATGACCCTCCCCATGGGGAATCTGGACATTTTCAACAAAGAAAAGTATGTTACATTAACATCTTTTAATAAAGTGTAATCTATGTGTGCCCTCTTGAAAGTCTTCGGAACTAGGTGCAATAAAATGCATTAAGGGTACCAACAACAAATTGTTAAGAGTTATTTAGACTCTCTGGGACATCATTTAGGGCACCACAAAAACGTAAGATCCAGTTGTGATGGTAAGAAAAGCAAAAACTTGAATAACAATCTCTACCTTATGAATTTTTTTTGTTTTGTTTTGGGGTCTGGTCATGGGCCTGAACTCTGAGCCTGGGAGCTGCCCCTCAGCTCTTCAGCTCAAGGCTAGTGCTCTACCACTTGAGCCACAGCACCATTTCCGGCTTTTTTTTTTTTTTGCTTATGGGGCCTGAGGAATCGAATCCAGGGCCTCAAGCATGCAAGGCAAGCGCTTTACCACTGAGCCACCTTCCCAGCCCCTCTACCTTATGAATTAACTAATGCTTTCCATTATACTGTGAAAAAGGGCACTTTTCATGGTATTTAAGTTATACTGTGGAGTACCAAGTTGGTCCCAATCTGTACAAATGAGTACTTGATACTATCAGAAGTTGCTATGGAGCTGTAGCAACCACATTAATGAGGTGGGGAAAGCTTTCTTCATCACTGATCTGATCCAGTTCCTCAGAAGCTCTTGTTCACAATCTCCACATTCATCCCAACTGAGCCTCTGGTCACTCAAGAGTCATGTTCATCATCAACTCACCCTCTGTCCATGATCCCTCCTTCTAATAGCTGCAGCTACTATGTTCACCCAAGGGAACCAGGTATGGTATGCAATACTAGTCTGCCAGTAGACTCAGACTTGAGCCTGATGATGGGTCCCAACATAAAGCTTTATCTTTACAGAGCTTAAACATAGAAGCCAAGTATAGACAGGACATTTTCATTCAGCCATTTCTTATTTCATCAAAAAGCAATATGCACTAATGAACTGTTATTATTCATCAAAATTGGGGAGATCAATTAAGGGGGGAAAGTACTAATCCTGAGTTAAAATTACTACTGACTTCATCTTTGGATGTATGAAAAAAATTAAGTTTTAGCCTGTATTTGTCAATAACTAGTTGGGAACCTGTACAACCTCTTTGTGGTATTTTTATAAGTAAACGAGTTAGATAGAAATCTATAAGCATGCATATCTAATACTTCTTAAACAACATTTGAATGTATGTATGCAAAAAGTAAACAGAATGATAGGAATAAATTCATCATTAAATATTATTTATTGGAGAAACATTTGCAAAGGCTTGAAATATAAAACAGTAAAACAATGGAAGCAGAGATCCAGTATTTGCTTGGGGAATCAAATAAGATTCTTGCAATGGATGAATATTAAAGAAACAGGAGTTCATATTGTCATCGCAGCAGAATAAAAAGCATATCACATACCACATAGCAGAAGAGAAAGAAGGAGATCTGTTGTCAGGTGTTGAGCAGAATTTTAAAGGATAACAAAGGATACAAGTTTGTAAGTAGGGAGCCATTAGGGCCCTTTAAGCAACTCAACTTTACGTTTTACTAAACATGTTCCTATGTAAGATGAGACAAAGGAAAAAAAGGAAGGAAGAGAGGAAGGAACAGAGATTGAGAGAGAAAAAGAGGAAAGAAACTAAAACAGAAAAGACAGTAATAAAATTTTTCTACAATTTCAGGCAAGAAATAGTGTTTGAGCCCACGTGAAAACAGTAGAGTTGAGAAGGAGTAAATTCAAGAAACTTTTCAAAGTAAAGTATGTGGAAGACAAGTGAGGGTCTCTTCTAAAGAAATTGTGACCTGCTCTAACCAAGGGGTTCAGGTAAGCATCTGGTGGCTTTAAGACATTTTAAACAGGGGGAAAAGTGATTTTTGAAAATGCTAAATTTGACTTACACATGAGATATCTAGAAAAACATGTCAAAAAAAGTAGTTGAAAATGTAGACTTGAAACATTAAGAGAAAGATTGGGTACCAAAGATTTACATTTAAAAATTACATATCTTAAAAGCGTAACAGGTACTAAAAACACCTAGAGTACTAAAGTCAAAAATGTAGTTACAAAGAGAAAAGAAATCACCAAATAACTGACAGGCAACACCAATACCTGGAGAGTTACTCGTTTTAAACAGACTATGGTCACCTAATTCAACAAGTACTCAAGAATATGCTAGCAGGAGCAGGCTGAAAAGGAACCACTGGGCACCCCCCACACAATTAAAAGTCACGGATTTAGAGAATCACTTCAGTGGAGACAGAAGCTCAAATACAGGAGATATCAGGATGGGATTTCTCTTATACCATAGAAAACAAGAGAGGTGAGAAACTGGTTGAAGAAGTTTCAGTGAGAGATTAATTGTCAAGAAGGAGTCAACAGAAAAAGAAAAAGATAATGAGGAGCTAGAAAAAGTAAAGTACTGACAAAAGTTTCCAGAGGATGAGGAAGGTTGGTGGCCTCAGAAAGAACCCCATTAAGATGTAACTGGGGAAAATATTCATATAATGATCTTGCAAGGGTCTAATAGAAAAAAAAAATCTTGCCAGATCCCCACCCCCAAAAAAACCCCTCCAACAATGTATTTCTTTTCTCTTTTCTAAGAATATTAAAAACTATGTAATGGAAGTCCTAAACTCCCATTTCCTGCATGGGGAGTAGGAAATGTTTCTCCTTCTTTCTACTATCATCTTGCTATTGAACCTTCTAGCTCCAGCCTACCATATCCCTAAATCTTATGCTCTCCTTCCTTTTTATCTTTCTACTAAATTTCTTGCTCTGCCATTAAAAACAAACTAAACTTGTTACCAAAAAAAAAAGCATTTTCTTTTTCTTTTGATCCCAAAAGACAGGCAATAAAATTTCCTGTTCCATCAAGAACCTGGAAATAGCTGGGCACCTACCTGTGACTCATGCCTGTAATCCCAGCTACTCAGGAGGCTGAGATCTAAGGATAGTAGTCCCAAGCCAGCCTTGGCAAGTGGGCAGAAAATCTCCCAATTCCCTCCTCCCCCCCACATGTGAGACTCATCTCCAATAAGGCAGAAGCAGCGCTGTGGCTCAAGTGGCAGAGACTAGTCTTGAGCACAAAGACGCTCAGGGACAGTGCCCAGGCACTGGGTTCAAACCCCACAACTGACCAAAAACAACAGCAACCACCAAAAAAAAAACAAAAAACCTGGAAACATTTAAATCTCCTAGTCTATTCTTCTGTTTTCTATTCTATTTTCTTTTTTTTTCGGGGGACCCCCCGCACAGGGTCTATTCTATTTTCTATTCTGTTCTACTTTATGCAGCTCACCTTCACCTTGTCCTGTAACTTTGCCAAGGCATTTCATTTTAAGTCAATGCATTTGTATTTAGATTCAGAGCAAATGACATTTCGTGCAGGAAGCTTTCTTGATCAACCCAGCTGGAGAAAAAGTGTGACAACAAACTCTTCACTACTATCAAACACCTGCAAGTCACCAGGTGTGCTCTTGTATCTGTCCCTCACAACTGACATGAATATAATGGATTTTGCTGAGTTTCAGAGAAATTGGCTGATTGCTGCTTCTTCCCATGGTCCTCAAGATCATTGTGAAAGATGGAGCATTGATTCAGAGGAAAATCTCATTCCAAAGTTCACACTCTTTCCTGCCACCACGCTTCTTACAACTCTTGCAAAGAGTATTTCACAACTTTGAACTCTGTCATGACACTTGAATAGTAGCACTAAGTAATATTTAATTTTGATCATACATACAGATATAATATTCTTTTTTGGATGAAAAAAAATGGGAAGAACAATGGTTACTTGTAATTCACCTTAAAAAATCTTTCTAAAGCATTAAGTCCAGTACCAGAGACATAACAAGTGCTCAATAAATAAATAATAGGTAAAATATTTACATAGGGCTACCTCTTATTGAGTTGTTCATGATTCTTGGTGTAGCATGGTATTTATCCCCAGCTTCCCAGGGGTAAATGCTCCTAATTTTGAGCTGTTCAATCCATACCATCAATGTCTGGGTTGTAATATTTATTTTTTTCTTTTTTATATATTTTTATTGTAAAGATACTGTAACAGAGGAATAACAGTTACATGAGTAAGATAATGAGTACATTTCCTATCGGGCACTGTATAACATTTAATTCTGACCTTAGCCGCCAGTGGACAATTAATATTAGTTATTGCCCGATATGGTAGGTGACTGAGAAAAACAGGGGGAAATCTTTTTCTCTCAGGATCTTCTGGGATATTTCTAAATTGTCTTCTTTTTTTTTCAAATTAAATATTACAAGTAATCAGGCTAGCTCCACAGTAAAGGCTGGGCAGGGTGCCAACTTCTGTGTAGACCAGTCTTTGAAGAGTAAGTTATATATAAGTACTCAGAATGTTGCCTGTAAAAAATAAGTAGCTGAGGGCTATGCACCCTTCTGGCTTTTTAAGAGTAATTTGTGAACAGAGCACTTCCTTCATTTTATCCTGTTTTCACTCTGAATCCTGTCTTAAATTTGAACATTTAAGGACTTCATTGAAGTTAATGTCTTCAAATGAGTAGGAAGATAAAGAAGAAAAGTATTTCTGAAACAAAATCTGTTAAGAAAAAAAATCCTTTGATATTTTTTGACTGGCACAGACCTCATTCTTAAATTACTTAAAAGCTTTACCTACGATGTCAGGTCTTAACCACTGTTAGCCAATACTTTCAGTGTCTATCTATTTATACTTCTATGAATAGAAAGCTTGTTTATAGTCTATTGCATATTTTCAAGTGCCAAAGTTTAAAATTACTTTCAGTATCACTGAACAGTGCATTTTCTCCCATTTAAAAAAATCTTGATTTTGATAGATGTAATAAACAAGGACATGAGAAGATTAATTAAGAAGAGAATGGGACATGATTTCTCAAAATAAAACTAAATGTCTTCCTTTCTTTGACTCTGTACCATATTCTAAGAGAAAACATGATTTATGATAATCTCTGAAAATTTATTTTTCTTCAAAGCAAAGGACAAAGAAAAAATGTCTTTTTATTTCCAAACTTCTAAGATTTGAACATATAAAATGAAAAGTTAGATAAACCTGGGTGCTAAGGATCCCAACAGGTGGACACTACTACTGCAGGCATAGAGCTGGTTTGCTTAATGATTATTAGATATTTTTACAATTTTCATGACATCCATCTGTTGGCTTCAATTTTAGCATTTATAAAAACAAAGAGATCAACCTTAACATTTTTCTGATTTCAAGAATTGCTTAAGTCTAAGAGAAGCATGTTGCCAAGATTAATAGACCTTCCTAGTTTAATTTGTTCAATTATTTACTTAGTTCTGTTCCTGTTTCAGAGAGAGAATAGAAAGTGATTTATCTGCAGTATACAATATATGGTCCTAATAGATCTCAGAAGTTTGTCCAACTATATGCAAATGCTCAAGCTTAAACAGAGCACTTACATACTGAAAGGGGAGGAGAAAGAGGGGGAAGAAGAAAAGGAGAAAGAAGAGGTGGATATGTCTAAATCTATGTTCTAGTTATGGAATTTAAATACCTTAAAATTTTACATCATAAAATCTGCAAAACCTCTCAACATTTTGTTGTTTTATTACCAGACAAGGGAGAGTTTCCTCACAAAACTAAGAGCCTTTCCTAACTCCAAAATGAGACTTTAGTTTAGAATTGATTTATAGGCAAAAATCTGACTTTTAGATTGCTTTGTTTTCCTTGGACATTGTCCATTCTAGAATTGAGCAATGGATTTAGTTTGGAAAATCTAGGAGATCATAGTCCAAGGAATGTGGAGACACAAAATAGTGAAGCAAGTCAAAGCTAATCATAGTCCAATCACACAATTCCTAAAAGTAGCAGTGGAGTTTTGAACTCTTGGAAATAAAATTTTATGTAAGTCCACATCCCTAAATTAACAGTTTGTCAGTGTTGCTAATTGTTGACAATAGTTAGGAGAAACTCTTGTACTTTTATTACTTAGAAAAGATTAACATCATATTCAAAAGGAACTAAATGGATATAAAGATTAATACATGATTCCATCATAAGCAAAGGAAATGTGAATCATTTAAAAGCTGAAGTGGCCTAATGCTGTTGAACAAGATAGCTAGGTCATGCCATTGGGTATCATCTGATTTTTTTTTTTTTGGTCTGGTCGTGGGGCTTGAACTCTGGGCCTGGGCACTGTCCCTCAACTCTTCAGCTCAAGGCTAGTGCTCTACCACTTGAGCCACAGCGCCACTTCCGGCTTT
>NW_012267269.1:937748-954215 GCF_000151885.1 Dipodomys ordii
AGCGCCACTTCCGGCTTTTTTCTTTTTGCTTATGTGGTGCTGAGGAATCGAACCCAGGGCCTCGAGCATGCAAGGCAAGCGCTCTACCACTGAGCTACCTTCCCAGCCCCATCATCTGATTTTTTTTACAGAATTTTAGCTCTAAAAGAATGTAACAAATGAAAATCAAACACTAAATCCTAAATATTTAAGGAAAATACAATAGACTATGTAAATGCTTCTATAAGTAGCAAACACAAAAAGAACTGCTTGAATGTTTTAGAAAATATCAAATACCAAATATTCCTCCTCCCCAAATGTACTGTTTCTGAATACTTGTGCAAAAACATTAATTCCAAAAAGAAACACAAGCTAAACATTAAAGGCCTATCTGTAATGTTCATACTACTATTTGAAGCGTTTTAGGGTCAACTTTCAGGAGTTCTGAAATAGCAAAGAATAGCTGCCAATTCAGGCAGCCAGTCTTATTTGAAAGAAAGGTGTAGTAAAGAAGAGTGGCACATTGGACTTGTAGGTAGACAGACTCATGCATCTACACTTATGGAATTAATGAATGGGATTCCACCTTCTGTCAAGAATCAGTAAGATTTTTCAGAGGGCCTGGATTTCTGGCCTTTCTTCTTTAGCTGTTGGGCAATAAATGCAGGAGTAGATGACAGCAATTTCCATGTGCTCTACATCAACCAGTGGGAAGCTACCAGTGACAAGAAAGTGTGGGTAAGCAAAGTGATCTTTTTCACAACTTTCATTTCTCTTTGTGATAAGAGTACAACCACAGAGTGGTTTGACTGGTTTCACTGTGTGTAACTTTGGCCTGAATTTTCCAATATGGACTATACCTTCATGAGATTCTGACTCTCCACCTTGGAAATTGCACATTGCAACCAAGGACAGAGAGATGAAAACAGCAACAAAAAGAGTAGATAAATAAATATCACAAAACTACTCAAGATGCTTACAATTATGAAAGCACAGTTTATCCTAATTGACTACCAAACAAAAATCTTAATAAATTCTTGTTTTCTTGAACTCAAAAAAAGAAAATATTCTCTATGCCTAGTGGCTTCACTTATTTCAAAGTATTAGGGAACAAAAATCCCTTAATAAGTTTTAAGGTTATGTCCATAATATGATAATACACAAAGTTAAAATAATAGAAGGCATTTGAATGATCAAAGAAATCTTAATTCAATTTCCTTTGATTTAGGCATTATGTATATTTTATTATACTGTAATTCTAAAATCTGTTAATCAGTGTACAATGTTTATATAATATTCTTTTTAACTTTTTTTTTTTTGCCAGTCCTGGGGCTTGAACTCTGGACCTTGGCATCCTCCTTGAGCTTCATTTGCTCATGGCTAGCACTCTACCACTGGGCCACAGTGCCACTCTAGCTCTTTCTGATTAGTTTACTGAGATAACAGTCTTACAAACTTTCCTGCCTAGGCTGGCTTTGAATGGCGATCCTCTGATCTCAGCCCCCTGAGTAACTAGGATTACAGGCATGAGCCAATGGTGCCTGGCATATTTTTACCCCGCCTTTAAAAACTATTTGTCTATAACATTTTAACTTCATGATAGCTTGTAAAAAAATTCCCAAGAAAAACTTCAAAAAGGAAAGAAGTATGTGTTCAACTATTAGTGTTTGCAATTCTCTTTGAAAACAGAAAAATTAAGAGATGCTACTACATGTAGCCAAAGCAAAATTTAACCAAGCTTGATAAAATATTTTAAAATTTTATTCTACTAAATTACATAACTACACAAAGGTTATTTATCCAACTCAAGTACAGAACATGTTAGATGAGCATAATTCCTTGGATACATGTTCAGAAATGCACTTCAACATTCACTACTTTATTAATATCAATCAAGCTGTCATTCAAATCCAAAAAGCCATATCCTTTGTTTAGTCTGACTTATAATCTTATCAAATCTTTCAACTTTCTCTTCAAAAAAACAATATTCTTCCATTCATTTTTTGCAAGATGTGAAAGAGGCTTTTAAATGTTTGGATATAATACACTTTAACAAAAAATAAATACTAGTGAACTAAAAAGAAATATTTACAAGTTAAAGACATTTTAACTTGATGAAATCTGCTCAACTCCAGAATATTTCTGACAAAATTTGTCACATTCTAAAGTTTTTCTTTTTGTAAAAGGAATTAAAATAATTCTGATTATCTACACAGAAAATAAATTTAACTGGAAACTCCTTTAAAATTGTTCAGATTTTTTTTACAATTTTCTTTCAATCTGTAACAATGAAATTTATGAAGGAAAAGTCAACATAATATATATTTTCAAGATGTATAAGAATTTCTAATCTTTGGCATATAAACTTTATTTGCAGTATATGATTTTCTACAATACAGAATAACTTAATAAGTACACTAGAACACATATGATTACTGTAAGATAAAAATAAAGAATAAAATAGAGACAGGTGCCAGAAAGAAAAAGAAACTTGTTTTCAAATATATATATGTATTTTTTTGCTGTATCTTTCTTGCGAGAGAATATTTGCCTAATATATTTTCATGCATTTTGAGAGTTCTTTAGGGAGTTTAACTTCAAATTTGGCAAGCACGATTATACAGAAAATAGAACAATTAAAGACTTAAAACTAAGACTACATGAAAAACTTTTATTTTTGTGATTTTTTTTATAAATCTCATGGTTTATTTTCAATAAAATAACACATGAGATTATTTGGGTAAGTAGAGGGAATGTGTGGCTGCCTCCGGATTTATTGGGTTTTGCCTTTCTTTTATTAATTTATTTTTAGAATATTCTTTTAATGAAATCACAGAAGGAATTAGAACTCACATAACAATGAAATCTAGAAATCCTTCCTTGCATGTAAAGTACTCCACATATTTTTGAACAACAACAAAACAAAACCAAAAAACCATGAGAGTAGCCAAGTTGTAAAAGCCCTTTTTTTTTTCAGATCTGGAACAACTTCTGAAAATAAAGAGAGGATTTGGCACACCTTATACTAAAGAAAAAGTCTTACTTTGATTATTTCCTGATTTGGGGGAACCAATAAAAACCTTACAGAATAAAAATTTCCACAAAAATCCTTCAGAAAAAAAAAACACCACTACCATCATAAGTGCCTTTAAAGTAATTAGAATTGATAAGTTATAACACTGTGCACAATTTTTTTTTTTACTTTTTCTTGTGAGTTAAAAAAAAATTAAAAGATTTTTGGCTTTTCAGACGGCAATGACTTTTAGCACCAAAAAGACATACAAGTAAAGCACAGGCTTTTAAAGAAATACTAACAAAAAATAAAGCGTGAGCAATTAGGTAAATGCTAATTATGCCAATATATAAGTTTTTGCCACTGTAATGATCTAAACACAATCACATCTTAGAACCTAAACACAATCACATCTTGTACCCCTCATACCTGCCTGCCAGAACAAAATAGGCAGCTGACTAATTACGGTGTGTTTATCTGTACAGTGGTACCTTTGTTCTCCAACAATGTCAGAGTGCAAACGTCCTGGAACACATATTTACCTGGAGGATTCTTGGCAGGATCATTGTGGCTTGGACTTCCTGATTGTCCAGAATCTGTAAAGAAATCACAGAAAATGTTTTCTTCTTAATTTGTTTTGAAAGAATTTCACAATCCTCAGAAGGACTTCTAAAAAAAATTGAAGGTACAACAATAAGATTGAATGTTTAAATAAAGTACACTTTCCCGAGCCTTTTGGCAGCAACATTTTATTCACCAAACCAGATGAATGTCTATACATATTTCCACATCAAAAGAACCAACGAGTACTGTACTGGTCTATAATATTCTAGGGATGTAACAAGGCCTTTTTGAAACAAGAGGTCTAGCTACAAAGCCACTAAAGATGGTGGGAAGGTTAGGCAAATATCAAGGCCAATCAGAAGAAATAAGAAATAAAGCAGATACCTTCCTTTAAAATGCAATTCAAATATAATAAAACATACTTAAGAAAACCTGAAAAATGTTTTTATTCACAGAGTAAAATACATAAAAATGAGAGGCTGCTTTACCAGGATTTCATTCGCATGAACACATATCCACTCCAATCACCTCCCATCCTACTGGATCCCAGCCCAGATTTGTCTACATCTCATAATAGCAATCGATTTGCAAACACTAGGAAAAGCATAAATTACTAGGTAGAAATCCAACATGGCTTTGTGGAGCACAAATTGTTGGATCAATGTAATTTCCATCTGTGATAGATGGACAGACTTTTCAGATAAGGAGAATGGGATCGATGTGGTATATTCAAATTCCCCATTCCACTTTATTTTTCAGTGAAGCTACGGACAGAAAAATGGAGGCTATAAAATTGTTAGGCAACATGTCTTTTCAGACTAATCCCAGACTGCTGCATTTAGCTTAGTCCACTTGCCTGTGTCCCCTCTGCATTTATATGTATCATGTGCCCCACAGTATTACACATTTACTTGCAACGTGCTTTGTAATCTTCTTTATTGCTTCTAGCACTTAATTTGTGTTGCCCCAACTAAAATGCATGCTTCTAAGCAGAGACAGAGATTTTCTCTACAGATTTTCTCTCAGGTTATGTATGCCTCACCTCAGAATGTCCTTCATAATTATGACCACACCAGGTTTAGGGTAAATACCAAAGGGACAGAAGGCTCAGACTCAGCAACCTTTTACTTGCATACAAAAGGCAATTTTGAATTTGCTAGCAAATCTGAACAATATGTAATAGGCTGGGCATTGGAAATGGCTCTGGAATCAACTGCCAGACACTGACAAGTCTCTTCCCTGAAGACTTAGCCCTATGCTTGAGCCAGAAAAGAGACTCTGAGTCTTGCTTAAGGAAAAAAAAAAAAGCCTGCTCTTTTCATTAGGGTTATGCTGTTCTTCCAGGTAAATGATTAGCATGTTGCAATTGCTAGTTCTACTTCTAAATGTAGAACATTTTGTTAGTTTCTTTCTGTATAAAACCTGGTTCTGATTTCTATACTTTGCCTCCTGCATGCTAGCTCTAACTCAAGGCTGGTACCCTTCTCTCCATTTCTTTAATTGGTTTCTCCTTTTTTATCTAGAACAAATTTCATGAGATCTTAGCAAACATATGTAGTGATTACTACATTGTCCTTCAACTTGTTCTTAGCTCCCTAAAATGAGAAAGTAAAGACACTAGAAAGACCATTCAATTCTCAGGACGTAGCTAGATTCTCCAGAGAATAAAGCTCTTCACTCTCAGCTTTCATAAATTCTTTTACTACTCTTTCTTCTGGAAATGAAGCAAAATTCATCTATCTCTTTCTACTTTTTCAGTCCCAAAATATAGAGTGACATAAGAATGTAAGTCATCTTTTTTGCTACAGCTTTTATTTCTCCAATGTCTTGGCATTTCTATGCATCACAATTGAGTCTTCCAAGTAATTCTCTGATTTTGAGAGATTCCTAACTTACACAGTACATGCCTACTGTTCAGATCACTCCATGTTTTATTTTTCTCTCTCAAAGTACCTCACATGTATTAGTCTAGTTATACAGATCTAGATACAACACATCATTAGTTCAGTTAACGTTGTCATCAGCAGGCAAGTTGCAACAGCCACCTCAAGTTAGGAACTGCAGACTCTATATATGAGCCTATGACTCTATATGTTTAGGCATGCCAACTACCAACTGACACCACCATAACCTTTTCCCATCACATGCTGTGAAACCTGGATCAATAGACTAAAGAATGAAACTCATGACCAGGCACAGTAACTGATGCTCATAATCTTAGCTACTTGGGGATGGGGAATGGGGTGTGTTGAACAGACATGGGGGAGGATCACAGCCCAAGGCCAACACAGGAAAGAGTTAGCGAGACCACCTCTCAATAAGTAAGGTATGGCGGTATACCTACACAGCAAGGCTGAGGTCCTGAATTGAAATCCCCGTACTGCCCCCCTCACTCCCAAAAATCTAAGAAAGTTTTGGGCTAACACAATGGCATCCCTACTACCACTGCATGGAAAATACTACTCTTTTTATTTCTTTTTGGTTGAAAACTATTTTCTCTCCCAACAACTTTCAGACAAAGTTCTTCAACTGAAAAAAAAAAAAACAACACCACTATGATTTACTAGAGAAAAACCACAAGGATTGAGAAGGTTGAAGTGGAGCCTAAGTTTGACTCACACATTCACTTTTTGTAATGATCCCACTTCCTAAAATGACCTGGTATTCACTGGCAGCCAATAACAGGTTTTCCTTTTTACTTGAATGTCTGTATCCTCTCATGAAGCAAAATAGCCTACTATGTCTTCAAAACATAGAAGATGGCCCAGTCTCTAAGCAACAGAACATTTACTTGTCAGACTGTGAATTTTAATAGAATCTACTCTCATGGCATCCTATATCAGTCACTTGACTCCGAGTGGTAGAAAAGGAAGTAACCCGGGAGTCATAGTTGGCAGAGAAAGCAAAAATGAACTGTGATTGTGGTTGACTTCAGAGAAGGGATTAGTCAGACCACATCTAAAACCCTTCAATTCACCACCTAGGTCAAATTACTCTACTCAAAGGGTTTTATTTAACCACTTCCATCACTTTCTTCAAGCCCTCTACACTGGAAGGGGTGTTAGAGAGAGAATGAGACAGACAGACAGACAGACAGAGGGACAGAGAGACAGAGACAGAGAGAGAGACAGAGAGAGAGAATGATATATTACAGTGATTTCTAGCTCTGTCTTTCACTAGCCATGTTATCTGGTATGAAAGAACTTGACTCTAAGAGTTTTGCATCTCAGTCTTGAAAACCTGAAGAATGCTATGTCACAGGATCATTGCAAAGAACAAGCCCTGCTTCAAACACATCCTACACCACCAATGAAACATTAGGAAATGTAGAGACAGTTTTAAAAATTATTAATATATTTTATGAACTATGAGAAAGAAAGAGAAACATGATTAAATTCTGTCTTTCCTGATGCAAAGCCATTACATATGTCTGTGGGGGGACCTACTGAACCAAGGTGTGCCCACCAAGAGTTCCAAGGGAATAATGTAGTGCTGGGCTCAACAAAAAGGAGGAAGGCACTGCTATGCTCCAGGGCATTAGATAAGAGCTGTCTAATGAAACTGCTTTTGAGGAACAAGGCTGGTGAAAAAGGGTCTGTGAGCAGCCCAGGAACCCTGGGGTCTCGAGTCTAGGAAGATGTTGATGCCATGAAGGGAAGGGAATGGGGTCTGGAAGGCAGTTGACTAAAATCAGTCCTCTCTCTCTCTCTCTCTCTCTCTCTCTCTCTCTCTCTCTCTCCCTGCACCTTTCATTGACTCTTTCTTGATCTCAATTTATAGTTTCAATATTTCTATGTTTAGGTTTGACAGGCATAATGAGAGAATAAAATGCTCTCAACAGTTTTTCCAAAATTGTGTTCCTTAGCTGGGTCACTATTCAGTTGCAAAGCTTCAGGAGTGGTTGTGATGCAATCTTGAACTCACACAAAGCCAAATGATCATTCCATAGATAAAATATTTCTGGGAACTTGGACTTCCCCTAACTTCTCTACCTAGGTTGGAAATTATTGTCATTGAGCTCTATACACTAATTGATGTGTTATAGAGGAGTGAAGTTTAGTTTCTACTCTTTCTACCAAACAAAGGAAACCCTAATGTTTTGGGGGTAACCTGTTGGAAGCCCAATATAATGTTAAATATATAAAATAAAAAAATAAGTAATGGCCTGTGAAATGTTTGTACTGGGCATTAACCTCTGAGTGAATTTGTTACAACTCTTTGAAGTGAGGAGATAATCCATTTGAGAAAGATCTTTTGCAGGTCATAATGGAAGCACCATTTAAATGAAACACAGTACGACACTTCCTGGATCTAAATATTTGCTAACAGGCACTCCTAATGATTATTAAATTTCCTATTAGTTTATAATAATATCCTTTAACTATTGTTTTAAAAGTAATATATATTATATGACTTTTAGAATCTCAGAAGTGTCCCAAAGAGATAAGAAAGGAAATTACAAAATGGAGGAGAGAGGAATAGGATATGTATAATCAAAAAGTAAGGATACAGTTAGGAAAGAGTAAGAAATTCTGGTGTTCCATTGCACATAGTATTACTACAGACAGTGACCAGGTACCATACATATATCTCAAAAAGCTAGAAGGAAGGATTTTGAATGTTTTCATTCTTAAAACAAAAACTGGTGTTTGAGTATATCAAACCTGACTTAAATGTTACAAAATGTATACAATGTATTAAATTTCTAGGATAAGTTTATGCTTCATGCATTGATTTTAAAAGGTAATATACAAGTTTTATGCTTCATGTATTGATTTTAAAAGGTAATTCAAGTTAAAATTAATATTGTGTTATGCATGAGTATCTTAGGAAAAAATTGTTAATCCTTCTCAGGAGAGATGGACATTTCATCAGTCATCAGAAGGAGGCGACTTGGGAACAGTGTTTTGAAAAACAACCTGATGTGCTAAACTTTCCAGTACAGATTTCATATTGTTAACAAAGTCATATTTGTAAATTAAGCTAAATCCCTGCTAAAATCCTTGTGTGTAGTGCAGATATCTATATAAAGGACTCCAAAAGTGCTAGTATGCCACTCAAAGAGCTCTGATCTGGCCCCTGCCCAACCCCAGGGTTATAGTATAGCATTTCACCTCCTTGTGCCATGCCTCACACGCTACTCATGAAATCCTCCTTTTTTCACCCCATATCCCCTCAAGTTGAGTCATCCCTTTTTAGTTTCTAAACAATGTGACAGGGAGATATTATCCTATTTAGTCTTATCTCCCTATATTTTGGAGATGATGCCTGGAATATTTGAGTCATATGAACAGAAATAACTTGTCTATAAACTCCAGAAGTGCACAAAGAAGAAAAACTCATTGCACCCTCTACACAAAAGCTGTGTTAGAAGTCAAACAGGCAAACCTGTGCTAAGGGAAAGGGCAGATAAATCAGTCCCAGAGCTGCAGCTCCCAGACCAATGTGAAGTTCTGTTCTGCTTGCTCTCTTCCAGAATGAATGCTAGGACATGCAATTGATGGATAAGATGAATCATGTTGGGAATTAATTTGGCATTCTACCACAAGAAGAAGAGGTATTTGGTGGAGGTAAAGGAATCAGGTCGCTCACTTGCAAATGGTACCAAAGAGCTGCAGCTAGACTCTCTTTCTACCCTTAGAGGAAGCTCATTCCTAAAGCACATTTAATTCATTAACATCATGACTTGAGTATCAACAAGAAAACTAAATATGGGGAGCACTATTCCAATTTCTAGTCATTTTGGTACAAAGAAGTGACTGAACAAGGTAAACTGTTGGCACCCTTCCACTTCTAAAATTATATGACTTTATAACAATATAGCTTTTATATTAAGGGATTTCAAAAGAGTAAATGAAACCCAAACTGTAACCTGTTAACCTACAGATAGCCTCTTGTTAGAAATAAAATTAGTCATGATGTGATAAAGAGCTCCTTTGTCATAGTCTTTTGCCTTCAGTAGGTAAAGAAATAGCCTATTGTCAACTAAAGAATACTAGATTTTTTAAGAGCTTTAAACAATCTCCTTTCTCTCTAAAACATTAAGTACTAATATACTTTTAAAACAGTATGTTTTTTACAAAGTATATAGCATGACAGAGTCACTTAAAAAGAAAAATGTAAGATAGAAAGAAAGAGGGAGGGATGAAAAGAAGGAAGGAAGGAAGGGAGGGAGAGGGAGGGAGGGAGGGAGGAAGGGAGGGAAAAAGAATATAGAGGGAAAGGATAGAAATGAGTTTATTTTATACTAGGGAAACAAAAAGTATTTGTATTTCAAGATATAGAAGAGAAAACTAATCTCCCTGTTCCTCTCCCCTCTGTCTAACCACCATCCAGGTGTCTACTCCACTGGCTTCGCTGAGATTTAGAGGAAGTGAGCTTTACATAATCACAGTTGTTATTACATAATTGTCCCACTCCAGGACAATAAAAACACAATTTCACATCTAACAGAGTACTGCTTCATCAATGGAGGTGACCCAAAACTAGAGTTTATATTTTCTGTTCTCTCTACTAAATATTTACTAACATAATACAAAGATATATGGGAAAATGGAGTGCTTTCTCTCCTCTCATAAGATTGGGGAAAAAACATTTCTCTCTCTCTTTCTTTTTGTGTCTACCTCTCTACTTCTGTTTGGAATTTACTGCATTGCAAAATTTAGTTTAATCTCTACACAGTATTAACTCTGTGTCATTGTTTAATGGGGTCCTTAACATATTTTTGCTAAATCTATATTCCTATATAAACTCAACTCTGAGCAGCAAGAAGACAAATCAAACTTCTTTTTGCAGGGGGAGGCGGGAGGGTAGTTAATTGGAGATAAGAATCTCTCAGGCTTTCCTGCCCAAGGCTGGCTTTAAGCTGAAATTCTCAGATCTCAGCTTCCTGAGCACCTAAGATTAAGGCATGAGTCACTAGCACCGGACTTAAGCATGTTTTTCCACCTTCTTACTTCAGCTCTGAATGCCTACACCTTTAGTTCTGCCTATACATTGGTCAACATTCATCTTAAATATATGATGAAGCAAAATGTGTAGTTTCAAAAGAAGCTATTATACTGAAGGTCCTTATAGATAAATTAACTAACCAAAGGAAAATATAGAACTAAAGCCAGATATACAATACATCCTATTTCTTATCCCTATACATTCCACTTGTTATATTATTTTTTAAATAAGATTTTTATTGTGAAAATACTGTATAGAGGGGTTACAGTTACATGAGCAAGGTATGAGTACATTTCTTTTCAAGCATTGTTGCCTCCTACTTTGTTTTTCCCCTACCATCCCTTCCCTCCCATCTCCTCAACTACACTCCCCCATCCCCCACCGCCTAAATTGTAAAGTTCATTTTTCAACATAGCATCTTGTACATCTTATTGCTGCAATGGGTCAACCTGTATCCCTATTTAAACAATTTGTTTTTCCCTTCCCCTCCCCAAATTATACCAACATCAAATACAGTGAAAACAGGGGTTATACTGTGGGGGAGGGACATACCAAGCAACAAAAAAAATCACATAGTACCTTATAAATACATTGGAAACAATAACAAGAAAGAAAAAAACCACTTGTGTCCCTATCTTGGGGTTCATTTCACTTAACATCATCTTATCTGACATTTTCTGCTTGTCCTAGACTTATACTAGTTATTGAAAATAAGGGAAACCATGGGACCTATGTTTCTTTGGGCCTGGCTTATTTCACTTAATATAATTTTTTCCAAGTCTTTAAATTTCTTAAAAATTGGGACAATGTCATTCTTGTTATATTATTAAACTTCCTTTAGAGAGCCAATTTTTTGCTTAGGAGGAGATTAGGTGCAAAGCATCAAATAAGAATTTGCTCAGGCTCAAGGCTGAAATTTATCCATAAGGCTTTAGCCACACAGAGAGGGGGAGAGAGAGAGAGAAAGAGAGAGAGAGAGAAAGAGAGAGAGAGAGAGAGAGAGAGAGAGCACTGAAAATTAAGGGCAAAATATCACATCTGAGAATAAACCACAACAGGAGATACTCCTGCCCAGGAACCATGCTGACATTTCTGACCAATGAATTTCAATGCATTAACCAGCTTCAAACTCGCAGAAGTGATGTCTAAAATAATCAGATCTGACCTTTCAACCTCAAGATTAAAGTTCAATGACTATCTACTAATCCAGGGATTGAGCTGAATCAAAGGTCAAAACTAGGATCATCCAGGCATCTTGCACTCAGTTTTTAACATATAGAATGCAAAGACACCATACTGGTCATTGTCAAGGGTGCTAACTTTCTAGAGTATGTTTTCAATTAAGTAAATAAAATGTGGTAATTAAATCAAGATTGCATAATATGTTTTTGATTTGTAATCTCATTTAAATTAATTAACTGACTCAATACTTGTTTAGTTTTTAAACTGGCCTAGTTAGGGAAAGAGTCCCTGGGAGCAAATCCAGCTTTCTATCTTTAAAATCAAGGCAAGGCAATCTAGCATCTTTTTATTAAAGAGTTAAATGCATCAGCATAATATAAATACAGAGGTAAGGGTGGTAATGTAACAGAGGGAGGAGTTTTATGGCATGATTTTGACTTAAAAAATAGTTTTCACACTAGAGGGAAATAAACTAAAACATTATTTATTCAAAACACTTCCAATTTTACAAAGATTATATGTTGGCTAAAAGCAAAACAATTCCAGCTGTATTTTAAGTTTCTGAAGAGAATTGTGAGATTTATAATCTTTCATAAATGCTGGACCCTATCTCATAATATTAGACAAACATGTACAATGTACTTTAAGGCAAAATTTGCCAATGCAGTTTGCCTCATGAAAACAATGAAGTCCTTTCCAAAACCTGGCTACATTCAATAGGAAAATGTAAGATGATTGTTTTGTCCTTTCCATCTGGGAGACATTTTGGACAGGACTATCCTATATAATACACTTTATTCCCCTCTTGGAAACCAAGAAACCTTCATTTTACAGCAAGGTATGCATTGCAAAGAGAATGTTGGTGAAATAGGAATCTGGAAATGAAAACCAGAATGTCATCAGACTCCAAAACACGTAATCATGGAGGAAAATTGAAAAAAAAATCAATGCAGAATTTCAATATAAACCAAAGACAATGTTTATGGTCCTATTAGTCTTAAGTTTCTCTTAAGAGAAAAGCATGGGAAAAAATAAATGTTGTTTCACCTCCAAGGTCCCAAACAGATTTTGTTACATTGCCTATCACAATGACTCACATGTCTGCTTTGTTTTGTCTTGGAATTCCACATGCATTATTCTAAATCCTACACATATGACACGTTCATGTTTTTCCCAAAAACTTAATATAAAGCTATATATCTGAGTAAAGGCAGACAGAAGACTTTTTAATATTTTATTAGTGAGCTTCCTTCCCCAGAAATGGAACATGTTCTCCCCACACTGATTGTAAAGTCAGATTGCTCGTGAATATATTGTCTCCTGTCCCACAACTTCAAACCAAGTAAGAAAAAGCGATAGAGAAGAATGACAAAGGGGTGACAGCAATCAAGATGCATTATATTTATAAACTGTTGTGTTGAATGGTAACTCCTTTGTACAACTACTTAAAGATTTGAAAAATGATTAAAATAATGGGTAAGAACAAGCTAAGGATTGAGTCTTGTTCTTCAAAAGGATCAGAAATAGAGGGGTGGGGAAGCTTTACATGACACTGAAAATATGCAAAAGAATATTTTCTAAGGACTATTTAAATTTTAATTAAAACTCCCTTTCCCTCTATTGTCACAGTAAGCTCCTTACAAACAATAACATCACAGGTAATTAGGGACTAGATTAGTTTCCAAACCTCCTGCTACCTTTTAAAAATCCACAGGGTGCCTGGCACCGGTGGCTCATGCCTGTAATCTTAGCTACTCAGGAGGCTGAGATCTGAGGATCACAGTTCAAAGCCAGCCCACGCAGGAACATCAGTGAGACACTCATCTCCAATAAACCACTAGAAAACTGGAAGTGGCGCTGTGGCTCAAGAGGTAGAGCACTCGCCTTGAGCTGAAGAGTGCAGGAACAGTGCCTGGGCCCAGAGTTCAAGTCCCACGACGGGCCAAAAAAAAAATCCACAAGGTCAATATTCATAGTGGTTTTATTCATAGCTTATCAAAATTCCTGGTATAGAGTAGATAGATGTTCAATCTATCTGTTAAATGAATAACCACTATTTTACAGTGAATAAGATAACAGTTGATAGCATTTAAACATACAAAAATTGGTCAGTAATAATAGTCATAACTTTGAGTTATTTGGTTTTACATACATGTTTTAATAGTTAAATATTTGCAACTCTCTTCAAGTACAATGTATTAGTTAGCTCAGTCAATGGCCAAAAAGTCACATTTTATACTGTTTATTATAGACCTATGTCTTAAAAGGAAATTTTTACTCTAAAACAGATATCTTCTCTATATTAATCATAAAGATGCTTTTCAAATAGTTAAAAGGCTTATTTCAAGTCATTATAATTTCAGAGAAAAATAGATGTTTTTATATCCTAAGTGATTATATTCATATTATCATATATGACATTATTATATATAGTCATATATAATATATTAATAACCAGTCTTTGATCTATTATTAAATCATAACTCAGATCACAGATGATAGATGCATATAATGCCGTAATAATATTCACTACATCACCTTACTAGGAAAATTGAAGGGGGGGGTAAGTAGGAAAGAATAGAGAAAATGATCAAGATCCATTGTACTTGTAAACTGATTCATCCTTTGTACAACTACTTAAAGCTAATAAAAATATAATTGAAAAAATACCAAAATAGATGTATATGTATATTTGTCTAGTGTAGTGTGTGTGTGTGTGTGTGTGTGTGTGTGTCTCCAAAGGTACAGACTAAAATTTGAATAATAAAGCAAGGTTGAGAATACTTGCTACTAAGGGAAAAAAAAGGTTTGTATGATGGACATTTATTAAGCACTTTTGTTTATAAAATACTTTTATAATAATATTAGAAAGGAAAAAATCTGAGAATCACTTGATGAAACAGGAAGCTTGCTGATGTGACAGATAATGGCATGAAATGTTCCAACAGTTCCTTGATAAGTGGTTCAAAGAACTTCTTTCCTCATGTTTTCAGGGCAAAAGCTAATTTACCAGGAACAAAACTGCTTGAATAACACATCATGCTATTCACATTTTTGAGGAGGAATAAAATTAAGGAACAAATAAGGTTAGGAATTGTTTTTGCAAGCTGCAACTGAACGCAAAAGTCATTCAAATTGTGTTGAAAAAGTAAAAAAAAAGTGATTTTTCCTTTATTTTTTAAAAGATCAAGATAATTTTACTACAAGCAATAATCTAGTTGAAAGAACTATGAAAAGTGTATGTAACCTAACAGACATCTGAAGATTTGTTAAAAGTGTATGAGATAATATTCTTTCCAATGGTCATTTTAAGAGAAACGTTTAAACTAGGTAATTCTAACCCATATCATAGAGGGCCCCTTACAGAAGGCTACATGGAATCCACTGCTCATAACTATGATTACGTGGGAAATGAGGAAGAGAGTTAAGAAGCATTTTATGTTCTAGATCATTTTAAAACAAGGAGCCAACAGTGTAACAATGCAGAGAGAGCTGTGCTCCATGTGCTCAGAACTCCTCCGACTTTGTCATGTTACTCATTTCATCTTTAATAGAGATTCAAATTGACTCCTTATGATTCAAAAATCTCTAAGCTACATCTAAAAACTATGAAAAAAACAAAGCCTGGATAATGTCCCATCCATGTGTTTTAACCTTGAATGGTATCAAACCTATGTAATCTTACACATCCAATGCTTTCCAGATGGGACACGATTTTACCAGACACTAACTTCAAGCTTTTGACTACAGACTCATCTCATCTACTCTGGAAGATAATTTTCATTGCACATAAGTTACATATGGGCTAATGGTTAATTTTTCAAAATTGATTATTATGTGGTACTTTCAAAAATGAACTTCCCTCCCAATAAAGTTAGTTTAAAAAAATAGTTAAAAGTTTGTTAAGCCAGGTGCTTGTGACTCATTCCTGTAATCCTAGCTACTCAAGAGGCTGAGATCTGAGGATGGTGGTTCAAAGCCAGCCCTGGCAGGAAAATCCATGAGACTCTTTTTCTCCAATAAACCACCAGAAAGCCGGAAGTGGTGCTGTGGCTCAAGTGGTAGAACACTAGCCTTAAGCTGAAGACCTCAGGGACAGCACCCAGGCCCTGACTTCAAGCCCTACCATGACTGAAAAAAAAAGTTTATTAAAATAACTATGTTTCTTGTAATTTATGGATATATGTATTTTTGATGTTTGGTTGATCAGACTAAAATAAATATCAATAGTGTTGAACAAGCCAGGCATAGTGACACATGCTTGTGATCCCGTTATTCAGGAAGTAGATGCAGAAGTTCAAGAATAGTTCCATTCTTAGGCCTAGGAAAAGTTAGGAAAATCCTGTCTCAAAAACAAAATATAAACAAAAGTGCTGAGGGTGTAGCTCAAATGGTAGAGCCAGGAAAAATCCCCAGGTTTAATCTTCAGGAATGTAGTAGCAGTAGTAGTGGTGGTGGTGGTGGTGGTGGTAGTAGTAATGGAGTTTAACAAAATTAAATAGATTATAGTATCATTTGGAATAATACATTTAAAATATTTGCTCTGATTCTCACAGAAATGATAATAAAGCACTGACCCCATCCAATCCTACGCAAAAAATCTTATATCCAAAGATTTAAGAAATGTATTATTTTGACACATAACAATAACATATGTTTTAAAAATTAATTAGGTTGGGGAAGTGGCACTGTGGCTCAAGTGGTAGAGTGCTCGCCTTGAGCTGAAGAGCTGAGGGACAGCACCCAGGCCCAGAGTTCAAGCCCCACGACCGACAAAA
>NW_012267269.1:954265-960576 GCF_000151885.1 Dipodomys ordii
AAAAAAAAAAAAAATTAATTAGGTTGGGCGCCAGTGGCTCATACATGTAATCTTAACTACTCAGGAGGCTGCTGCACACTGGGGATTATGGTTCAAAACCAACCCTTACAGGAAAATTCATGAGACTCTTATCTCCAATTAAGAACAAAAAAAAAATGCTCAATAGGAAATGGACTCATTACCTTGTTCACGTAACTGTAACCCCTCTGTACAGTATCTTTACAATAATATATATATATATATATATATATACATACATACATATATAAAGCTGGAAGTAGAGGTAGGACTCAAGTGTTTTGTTTTGTTTTGTTTAATTTACAACACTGGGGATTGAGGTCATAGCCTCATACTTGTGGGCTAGCACTCTACCAGTTAAGCCATGCCCCAAGTCTAAGTTTAGTTTCAAGAGCATCAGGAATTTATTTATATCTCATAACACAAACAGCTCCAAAATATTTATCAATAGTTTGAGTAGATGCCTCTTGCAGAGACACCCCCAAGCATATACCAATATGCATCTACATAAGGACAATACATATTTGGAAAGAGAAATAATTCTGTTTCCTCTAGGAAATAGTTCACAAGACCTCACTTGACATCCAAAATTTTCACTTAAGAAAAATCATAAAATATAGCCAAGTGCTGGTGAATCATGCCTGTAATCCTAGTTACTTAGAAGGCTGAGATTGGGAGGATTACAGATAGGACTAGTCTAAGCATATGAGTTCCCTTCTCAACCAATAGCTGGGCATAGTAGCATGCATCAGCTGTCCCAGCTATGTAGGAAGCTAAAATTGAGACTCTCAGTTCCAGACAAGGCAAAGCAGAAAAGTTCACAAGTGTCCATCTTAACAAAAGAAGCTATGTGAGATGGTACATATCTGACATTCCCAGCTATGGTGGGAAGGCTACAAAAGGAAGTTCACAACCCAGGTGTGGGTCTGAGTAAAAAGCTCGACCTTCATTTAAAACAATCAGTAAAAACAGGATTGTAGGTCAGCTAGTGGTAGAAGGACTGATTGCTAACAAGGAGGTCCAATATTTATGATGCTATGCATAGAGAAGTCTATGAGTTCACAGGACTGAAACTTTGCAAACATACATGCAAACCATACTTAGTGTTTTAGGCTGTGTTAGACAGAAGTCTTGCTAGAGGGGAGTGATGTAACAGAAAGCATATAGCATCAACTCACATGCCACAGCTCTTTCCTGGTTGGTAGAATAATTATTGCCCAGAATGCACTTGTCCTGAGCTGCTTATCCACCAATGATTTTGAATCCTCCTTCCATGTTTTATTTTTATATCTAAACTGGGAGAAAACAGTCAGGAAATCTAACAACAACGTAATACTTTTTCTTTTTCACATCTCATTGTCCACCAATTACAAAATTACAATGTGATTGATAACTGAGACAATATTCCAAATATGACAATGAACATTATTATAAATCCATAAAAAAAATCATAGGAAGAACGCTGAGACCACAAGATAGAAACAGTCTTTGGCTTCTCTGGTAATGAGAAGGAGGGGTTATAGGAAACTTGATATCAGGGAGGAAAGTAGATCTAAATGTTAACCATTTATTATACATACCCATAATATCTGAAATATGAAATTTTAACTATCAAAAGGATGGTAAAAAAGAAATTAAAATTCTCTGAATTGTTCCTGTGCACTTTCAATGTGTAAAGCTGTGAAATAAGGGCCGTGCCACAGGAACATACAACAGCCTGAGCCAAGACAAAACAAAGAAGATTTAACTGCTTACATGGCAGTGAGCAGATCGCTGAAATTACAACAGACATAATTGGCCCAGAAATAGGTTTAAAGAGGCACCCTCTCAGAAATGGGATGATAAAGCAAAGCTAACCTCCACCTTCAGACAATGTATTTAAGGATCTTGTTGGAGGCCAATTAACACAAAATCTCCATCTGTTTACACATGTCACAGAAAATAGAAACAGAACAAAATGAGACTGAAATAATTTACAGGCAAATGATTTTTCTTAATAGTGGAGGTGTACTGTGCCACCTTGCCTCTTCTCTCTCCCATCCCTTGTTTCTCCTCTTCTCTCTCCCTCTTTCTTCTCCTCCTCCTTCTCCCTCCCTTTCTCTCCTTTCCTCCTACCTACCCCAACCTCTCTGGTGTCTCTCCTCTCTCTGCCTTTCTGATAAATCTTATGTTGATAATATATAGGCTTCTGAACAACATGGTACCTTGACCTAGAAGGGTATCTCATTCTTCTAGACCAGCTTAAAGAATTCCAAAGATAGTCCCAGGGAAGGCTAATATGTGCTTTTTCTTTCTGCCCAACAACTGGACTGAAGTCATTAGTTTACTTCATAAGTCCAATCAACTGCTGAAAGATGTAAAGGACTTTTGCTACAACTGACTGAATCAGAATTTAAGCCAATAAGAGCATATTACCTCCTTGCAGAGATCTGTCCCTGATGGAGAAAAAGCACCATGATATTTGTTCTTTTTGTATGTTAGCTTGTTTATTTGTTTTGTGCTGCTACTGGGGCTTGAACTTGGAGCCTCAAGCTCTCACTTGGCTTTTTCCATTCAAGGCTGGGGTTCTACTAATTGAGTCACACCTCCATTTTGGCTTTTTGCTAGCAAATTAGAGATGAGTGTTTTTGTGTGTGTATATGCAATGGCTTGCTTTGAATGTTGATCTTAAGATCAGCCTCCCAAGAAGCTAGGATTATAGGTGAGAGCTACTAGAGCCTGGCTGATCCTTTTCCTTTTATTCATTTTGCTGACAAAATAATCCATTGATTAGCACACTCAATATTTAAAGAATAATCCAATAAGTAGAAATAAGACACGAAATTCAGTTAATTTGCAAGGACATGAAACAAAGAGATAAGGAAAAAGAATGTTTCTGCATTGCATTAGGGCTCATTCCTATAATCCCGGCTTCTGAGGAAGCTGAGCTCTAAGGATCACAATTCGAAGTAGTCAGGGCAGAGAAGTTCTTGAGATTCTTATTTCCAATTAACCACTGAAAAGCCAGAAGTGGACTTGTGGCTCAGGTGATAGAGCACCAGCCTTGAGTAAGAGGGCTCTGAATTCAAGTTGCTAGTACAGGCACAAACATAAATAAATAAAGGTATAAATAAGTAAGAAAGTGAATGTTTCTGTTCGTTACTTGGAAATCTGTTTTGTGCTGTTTCCAGTTCATTTGCTTAGGTTTGTTTACTCAATGGCAATGTAAATAACTGCAATGAAGTCAGGGCTCCAGAACCTATCCAGAACATGGATACAAAAATTCAGCCACTCAACTATAGGTTGTCAAGCTATAGCTTCCTCCTACTACAAGATACCCATTCAAAATGATTAATGTGTTTTATAAGACTGATCAGTCTTCTTTGACTGAGCAGCAATCCTCTAGCATTAGGGGTATGCATACCACACATGAAACCAAAATACAGTAACAACAAGGAGAGAGGTTGAAGGAAAGGGGAGAAGTGATCCTCAAACAGTGTTTTTAAATTTTCTTTTACAAAAATAGCCTGGCACTGGTTCCTCACACCTGTAATCCTAGCTACTCAAGAGGCTGAGATCCCAGGATTGTGGTTTGAAGCAAGCCAGGACAGGAAAAATCTGTGAGATTCTTATCTCCAATTAACTACCAAAAACAAACAAACAAAAAAAAAAGACAAAAGTGGAGCTGTGGCTCAAGTGGTAGTAGAGTGCTAGCCTTGAGCACAAAAGTTCAGGGACAGTGGCCAAGCCCTGAGTTCAAAGCCCAGGACCCACACAAAAATAAAATAATGACTGCAAGTTCTCTATCTGTGTATCATCTGGTAGTTATTAAAAATGAAATAATCAGGTGGCATAGTCTCATTGCCTGGTTTGACCACACCCCTTATCACTTCCTACCATTCCATTCACAAAGCTCACTAACACAGTGTTTCTAAATAATAGGTCTTTTCCTTCTGTTATTTTATGAATAGGCTCATATTGGTTGGACTTTTATTTTCTGTTCACCTGTTTACTTTGATTAGACTTCACCTGAACATTCATTAAGCTTTAAGACACAAGAGGTGCAGAGGTGACGAGATATTCTCAAGGCCATTACAGCTCCCAGGTGACTCACAGAAGCATCTATAGCAAATGGAAGATACCATTCATTTGCTGGATAAAGCAGAGAAATAGGGACTCACTAAAGAACGTTGAAAACCTAAAACTGACGTTTGTTTTTTTAAAAAAATATATATATATGTTTGCTTAACTGTGTTAAGCAATGCTCTGATAAAACCAGAGGTACTTCTGATATTTAAGCTCTGAGATTCTGAAGAAGATTCTTATTTTAGGGGGGAAACGTTGCATTTCCAACCCTCTGTGGACATTGGACACTTCAGAAGTCAACAACCCTACACCAAAATATGTCACCTTCAGCCAAACAAACAGGAATCATTAAGAACATCAAGTTAATTGTGTCTACTCTCCAGAGACCATTTCCTCCAAGGCTCCTTGAAATCAGATTGGAAGATTGGTAGCAGTTTTACTCTCCATTTTTCTATTCCTACTTTAAAAAAATTTTTTTAACCTGAATTTTAAATTCTACAAATAACATCTTATTTTTTAAAAAATCATATGTAGTTGGGTAAGTTATTTTACCATCTAAGCATAGTAACTCTAACCTTTAGCTTCCTACTCTGCTGAAAATTTGTCATCAATGTCATAGTTTTGTTTTGTTTTTTTAATTACGAATGTAATATGAACTTTCTTTAATGATGAAGTCAACTAGAAGTTTGGCTCCAGTCTGTCAAGAATATATCAAATCTATTTCATATATTTTGGAACCATTTAACACTGTGGTTCTTTCTTGCCTTCCATTTGTACCAAAGAATAAAGATAATGACAATGCCCTCAGAGTTTTCAGACACTTTCACCCACATTATTTTGCAACCCCCGCAATGAGGTTGGGCTTTATTCTGATACTTTACAATGGCCAGTAAAGAATGCAGCTGGGTAACTTGCGGAGTAACCAGAAACCTTAAGGGTTTTGTTTTTTTTTTTCCTTGCACTTCCCCTCCTGACTTTCTCTGCGACCTAAGGGATATCACTTAACCTCTCTCCACCTCACCCCGCTTTCTCAAACAAGCTATAATAAAACTTTTTTTTTAATTCCAGTTCACTGGGGTATTAGAACAATGAATCTGATAGGATGCCTCTAACACACTTTGATCTCTATAGGGAAAGTTGCCATAAAAATAAAGACACCGTTGTTATTATTCTAATTGAGTTATTTGCAAATGATCTTCTTGATGGAGCCCAGCCCTCAGATATAGGAAAGAAAATTCTGCCAGTCCTCCAGGGTTCAATTGCCTCATGGCAATTATACCTTTAACCACATTTCCTTATTACTGTTATAAAAGACTATAGTTCAAGGGGAGGCAAAAAGGGAATTTAAGAAAAAAAAATGCTGTTTCTTTCCAGTGGAAGATGCTGAAGTTGCAAATTTGGAACCCAAGGCCATAGGTAAACTTTGACAAAACATATGTTCCAAATTAGTATAGTGTTTTTAGTCATGTCAGAAAGTCAGAGGTGTCCCTGAGGCTGCAGCTTTTCAGCAATTTTGGAAATAAATTAGGGGGAAAAAAAGGCAGAATGACAAAAGTAACCTTGACCTAACTCTACAAATGCTACAAAACAAAAGGTAGATAGCTATAACAAAGATAGAATTCCACAAGTACAAAAGGCACACTGAAAAAATGAAGTTGAGCTTAGGAAAAGTACTCAGGACAATTTTACATAAAAAAAGCCAAGAAAAGAACATCAGAAACATGTGGAACTTTCTATGAGTCTTCAAGGCAGAATATACGACTCTAATAAAGAGCAACAGCCATGAGAACGACTATCTGCCTTAGGTTTAGTCACTTCAAGAATTTGGTATTTCTGCAGATGAACCTATAAGAGAGATGGCTGTATACCGATCTCTGAAGCAACACTAATTATAACAGGCAAAATGTGTACCAGCTTTGGGACCAGACAATCAAGGACTAGATAAAGAAAATGTGGAACATATATGCAGTGGAGTATTATTCAGCCATAAAGAGCTAAGGGAATTATATCATTTGAAAAAAAAAACTACAGATCAGCATGTTAAGTATGATGAGCCTAGCTCAGAAAGAGAAATAGTGCATATATTTGCTCCTATGCAAAACCTAGATTTAAAAATAATATTATAGCCGGGCGCTGGTGGCTCACGCCTATAATCCTAGCTACTCAGGAGGCTGAGATCTGAGGATCGCGGTTCAAAGCCAGCCCGGGCAGGAGAGACCGTGAGACTC
>NW_012267269.1:960626-973151 GCF_000151885.1 Dipodomys ordii
AGAAAACCGGAAGTGGCGCTGTAGCTCAAGTGGTAGAGCGCTCGCCTTGAGCTGAAGAGCTGAGGGACAGCGCCCAGGCCCAGAGTTCAAGCCCCATGGCCGACCAAAAAAAAAAAATTATATTCTTATAAAAGGGTGGCTGAGGGAAAGGACGTTACACAGGGTGGGAGGAGGGGAAAAGAAGAGAGTGATAGGCAGTGAATATTATATAGGTACATTAAATAGTATGAAAATAGCATAATGAATCCTACCAAAACTATTGAGAGAGAGAGGTTAGGAGGGAGAGGGAGAGAGATTAAGAAAGAGTAATAGAGATGGATGAATTTGATCAAAGTACGTTATATGAACAGTATAAATACACTCTAAAGCCCCCTTTATGTTATAAACAATTTTTTTAAAGAATTCTAAGGGATGAAACCTCCATCAAGATGCATTGTACTTTTTTTTTTCCGGTCATGGGGCTTGAACTCTGGGCCTGGGCACTGTCTCTCAGGTCTTTACCTCATAGCAAGTGCTCTACCACTTGAGCCACAGCGCCACCTCGGGTTTTCTGACTGGTTTACTGGAGATAAGAGTCTCATGGAGTTTCCTGCCTAGGCTGACTTTGAAATGTGATCCTCAGATCTCAACCTCTTGAGTAGCTAGGATTACAGGCACAAGCCACCAATGCCCAGCTGATTCACTGTATTTATATTGACATTTTGAATGGTAACACCTTTGTACAACTACTTGAAGAATTCTATATATCTCATATAGAACTTTATTCAATATAAAGAGTAAAGTTGTTTTGTATTATAAAACATTAGAGAGACTGGGGTCTTGGCTCTGTGATAGAGTACTTAGTGCCTGGCATGAAGGAAGCCCTGGGCTTGGCCTCCAGCACAAACACTCAGGCAGGCAGGCAGGCAGGCACACACACACACACACACACACACACACACACACAAAAAAAACATTAGACATTCTAGGCCAATCACATTACAGGGAGTAGACTCCCTGGAGTTATTTAGTATAATATACAACTTATAGGAGCCTTATTTCATGGAAAACATCCTGAAGAAAAATCTGAAGATTTAGATTTGATCCAAAATTATTTGGATCAAATGTCAATCTTCTTAAAAGTGCTTTATGATGGTGGTGGTTTGCATATAATCTAATGATTCCAGTTAAGCATGAGGTATCCAAAAAGATCAGTCAAAAAGGACACATGGGACAATTTGCTGTGCCATGACAACAAATGCTACTTGTCTTATTGTCATTCTTTTAATCAGGGACATGTTTATTCTACACATGTTAGTGAGCAGCAGAAGCACTCAAGATGCTTGTTAACAATTCAGACTTCTAGACCTCACACCCAGTGACTGATTCCTACAGCAATGCCAGGGCCAAGAAAATGGCACTTCCAGCAACCACCGAGGTCATTCTTGTATACCGTTCTCAGGCTGCACAAGCTTGTTCGCAGACAGCACACTGAGAAGCATAAAGTAATATGCAACTAGAGTCCTAAAATCAGACAAACAAAAATGTAGCCCTTTGGCCAAAGCCAGCCTCCACGTTCCTCTCTCTCCCTGCCATGTGATTCACCAGGAGCCAACTCCGAACAAAAATCACATGTACACAGTGAATCCTAAAAAGCAAACTAACTCCAAATCCACACTGATCCATTCTGAACTCTACCCCACTCATAGAGCTTTAAATCAAAGTCTACTGGAAGCACAGATGGGATAAGTGATTTTGGGGGGTTCACATGCTTTATCCAAGTGATCCAAAGTGGCCCTAAGTCCTACTCTGCATGCTCAGTTTTACAGTTTTCTCCAAGTCGAATACAGAAGGATTAAAAAAAGAAAACACAAATATTGGCATAGGTGACTTGAGGTTACTCGACCTTTTTGAAGGAAGATTTTTGGCAGCCATATACTGGCAGCTCCCTGGAAGGCAAGGCCAGGACACAAAGAGGAAGACAGGAAGCACAGAGCTGGCCATGTGTCCTTGGCAGGCAGCAGTGCGGCAGGGTGAACCACCTAGTCCCTGCCAAACCAGAAACAGTGGGGAAAGCCCAGCTAATTGGCAAGTCACAGCCGGCAACAGTGTACATCCTCTGCTCTACATGCCTGATAAAGTTAAATGGCATGCCAGCCAGACCCTAATCTACTTAAACTAGATCCTCCTTTACTTTTGGAAACTTAATTTGCTCCTGTGTGTGTGTGTTTCCTTAAGGAAGTGGAAAGACAGTATCTTAGATGGAAAGGACTAGACTTTTTTTCTTAAAGATGTTCTGAGTGGCATCATGCCTATGAACATTTTGTTTTCTGAAGGGACTACATATAGATTGGTGATTTTGATTTTGAACTAACAAGACTTCCATTTACTTATTTTTGAAGGAAATGTTAGAATCAGCTTTGCATACTCAATGTGACAGCTAGTCTATTTGGAGGCTCCAAGCATTAAAAAATGAAAAAAAGAAAATCGCAAAACTCTTTAAGATATCCAAGGAAGCTATAAAGAGGCACCAGTTTCCAGTATGCTATTGTTTTTATTTATCATTAGTTAGTTCCATCAGATTTGTTCATGTAATTTGGTATGAACTAGTATGATATCACCAGTTTCTGAGTCTCTCACTGCTAAAATGGGGAGTCACACAGGGAGAAAGGGAAGCAAAGGGGATGTGGCAAATCATTCACTCCTTACTGCTGCTGCTAACAGGGTGAATTGAGGGACCTGGAGCCTGGAGCATAATTTTCCCCCTGCAGGAACGTCTGAGGCTTGGTAAGAGCAATTAAAGGGGTATGCTCAATGGTTGGGCATGGAATTGTTCATGTCTTCTCCGAAATTTCCATGTGAATTGAAGGTTTCTTTAAATACAAAAGCCAATGATACTATAAGAGAAAAATTGTACATTTCCTCCACAGAATTAGGAGAAAAGAGACATTATAAATACACATGATCCATTGTTTTCTGCGTTTCTTAAGATCTATAGAATTTCCATTTTCTAAGTAGTCCAGGAATCTGAATGTGAATCTATGTGTTTTAAGCTATGCTCAGGAGTAAAATGCCAGGGCAAAAGTCTGATTCCCATCCAAAAATAAGAAAATAGTCATCTTCATACTTCAGGCTCAAGCAGTAAGTCTAGATCTTTCTTAATTCCACAATTACTGTTCTTATCCATCACAACTGGCTTTAACCTTCTCAGATTTGACATCATGCATCTCTAACTCCAAGAATCTAGAACTTTTAAAAAAGTCTCCTTGATTTTGTCATTTAGATCACTACTTCTTGTTCTTTCTTAATCTCCTTTTTGTTGGGCTTCTTTCTGACTGGAGAGCTATTTCATTCTCACCTGATGGTCCCTTTCTTGTGACTCCTAAAACAAACCATCCAACAGACTCTTCTTTTGGTATGCTTTCTTTGGGCAAACTCAATCAGTGCCATGTTCACAAATATTCCTCACTTTTGGAGACTTCCAAATTCCAAATCTAGCCCTAATCTCTCATTTTAACTTTAACTTCTCAGGCACAGCCCCTCTGACTCCTGAAATCTATCCTCAAATCTCAGTCCATGGTGCAAATACGTGTAGGCAGGGAGCCCATCACCTTACAGCCCCACCTTAAGGTGCAAGCTCAGACTTTACTTTCAAGCCCTTTTCCCTAATGATCATCCAACAGCTGCTAAATCCCTCACAGAGCTACTTGCTTCTTACCTAACAACTTCCTGAATGTCCTAAAGCCATTATGACTCATTTGTCACACTGTTACAAGATTCCATCCTCTGCCACCAGGAACACTCCTTGTAACACTAGCATGGGTCCCTATGGCCTAGAATAATGTACAAACTCCTGAGTACAATCTTCCAGGATCTTTACAATCTAGATATAGTCTAACCTTTTCCCCCAATGCATTCATCAGATAAGCCATCACCTTTTACACCACCTCACATGGCTCATGTTTCCAACACCTAAACTCAAGTACCCTTCTCAAAATGCCTAGAATATGCTGTGCAATTGCAGGTCTCCATGCCTTTATCATAGAATTTTCATTCTTAAAATATCCTTTTCTTTTTTAAAAAAAATCACTAGACAAACTCCCAATTTCCTCTTCCAAAGGGTTCAAATTTCATTCATCTTATATAGTCTTCCTGGATCTTTGCCTCTACCCATGAGGCTACCCTTTAGGACCTGTTTTAGCTTACTTCTAGCCCCAATATAAGATTTTCACTTTTTACTTTATGACTGGTTGTTTCTAGATGGTTTCCCTCCAAAATTGTGACCTCATGTATCCTAATTCACTCTGCATATTCCAAGTCATCTATTTACACTGAAGAAATGGATATATCTGGGATATACTATTCATGACAAAAAAAGACAAAGAATATTAAGTTTACCAAGAAAGACAAAACATTCTTTTAATAAAAAGTTCATAATGAGCCACTAGCTTGTCTAGGTAATTAACATCCGATAGTTTCAGAGCTAAGATGAACTCAGTGGTATAGGAATTTCCTCCCCGGTGTAGGAAGCTAGGTTTGATGGTCAGCAATACAACACACACACACACACACACACACACACACACACACACACACACAAATAAACACACACGTTCTGATTCAGGTTTATTCTCTTTTTAAAGGAATGAATACCAACAATAATCCTTCCATGTATTATCACTAGAATTTACTCTGCAATAGTGGATACAACATCTTGCTCCTATCTTCATACAACTCACTGTTTCATCTGTATTAGGGTAACATTCATTCATGTGCTAACAGATCATATGAGCTCCATTTAAAATTTACAAATAAACAGAATCTACAATTAAATACATCTTGAAGATAAGTTGACATTTTTTTACATTCACACAGATTTAATAGTGGAACACTAAAACTTCTCCATTTGTTGACTTGTTTAACAGTAGGGAGAACATAAGCCACAGACCACAGCTGCATTGTTTAGATGTGAAAGGCAGAATGTGTAAAGGTTAACCCACTGGCAACAGAAAACAATAAGATAGTAAAACAATGTGACCACAGGTTTAATATGCTCTGGCTTTTGCCATTTTTCCACTGAGAGAACTCTACCAGCTAGTTTTGGAGCTGAAAAGTCAAATTCTATTTCAGGCTGAAAATTAGTGTGTGGTCACGCCATTAAATGGAGACTGATGAAATGGAGGATTCAGAAAAGAGTCCTGGAAAAAAAATCATAAGAATTGATTTTTTATATTAAATCCATCATTATGAAAAATACACTTACAAAATCATAACCAAGACAAAGTTTCCAGATAGAAAAACATGAAATCATGACTTGAGTTTTTTAATCTTTTTAAATAATCTTTCATATTCATGACATCTATATGGCTTTCTCCAATTTATCTAAGAAAAGTATAAGTAAATCTATACACAGAGATATGATGGATTGTGATGATATATTCCTTATGAGGAAAAAAAATCCTTTTACAATATCAGTTAAGGCCAAATTTAGCATTAAAACCCCATGACCTCTACCATTTTTTAGGTTAGCTAAAAAAGGTCTATTGACTAGCTTTGTGAGCAGAACATTTGAATGCTACTTTAGATAGAAAATTATTTCTTTCATTCTATAAGAATAATTATCACGGCGATCACACAATTATTATAATTATATCTGTTAAGAACTGTTATTGGGAATTTATCTCTGAAAGTCTCATACATTGCAGGGGACATTTATCTTTTTTAATGATCACCAACACAAGTGTCTTTTTGTAGTTCCATAAGTGATTTTACCTCTTTCTATTAATATCCTTTTGCATGTTTTAAAAGCCAAAGGAGACAGCCCCCACATTTCTTTCCCCAAAGCAATTGTTTCAAGAAAGCTAGGCCTGCGGTATTTTTTTGAGACAGAAAGCGATGCTTCCCCTTCCCTAAGTAGATGGAAACCCCCCTTCCCACAGCACACCCCCCCAAAAAAGCCCCTCAAATCTGTGTTTCATAAACTGTACTCTAAGAGAAGTAGCAATAAAGTTTATTACAGACCTAAAGTATCTGCATAAACCCGGTTAATTGAAAAGTGGGTGGAGAAGGCTGCCAAATTAAATGTTTACATTAGCACAGCTGTATTGTAAAAACATTCTGCCCCCTGTGCTTTGTAATTATAAGATATTTCTGGACTGTGTATCTCTACAAAGTTTATCTCCACTGCCAAGAGTGTCTTGGCACAGGGCGGCTGCAGTTCTTGGCAGCCAGGAGCTCTCTGCGCGGGCAGGATCTAAAATGGCTGCCAAGCGGCCTCCTGAAATGTCGCCGGCCTGGGCCGCCCAGCCTGGGCCAGGGCCTACCCTGCACCCCAGCAAGGTCCCTGGCCTGCCTCAAAAGAAGCCAGAAAATGATCCTCCACAGAAAGAAGGCTTGGCACCACCACTTTCCCTCCCTAAACTGCCTGAAATCTACAATACTTTATTGGAATACCACAAGGTAAGAAAATGGTGACCAAGGCTGTTATGAAATACCACTCACCTTATTGCCATTCACACATGGGCTCCACAATGCTTTCTGATAATTAAAGAAACAGCTTGATTTTATACGAAATTTTAAACTCCTGTCCACACTAAAATAAGAAGCTACAGAAAAGCATATTCCAAGGGAAACCTGTCCCATTTACAATGGGTTAATCTGACATGGGCAAAAGTGTCTCCATCAAAGCAAATAAAAACAACATAAACTTGCATCTCCCTCCTTCTTTAAAAGGTTATGGTTCTCCTATATCATCAAAATAACATCAACAAAGGAAACTCTTTTTTATACTTCAGAATTTGAAGGATTAATTAGGTCCATGCACAAAGCCCAGCTAATTGAGAAAAGTGAGAACAAATCCAAACTCTGCCAGGCCAAGGAAAAGAGGAACAAAAAGGAAGGGCAGAGGAAATAAGGAAAAGATAAGGAGTTTGGGCAAGAAAGAAAGGAATGGGGGAGAAAGAAGAAAAGAAAGGAAGAATGGACTGTGTGAAACTGAAGATATACTGATTTATTTCTAGTAGAAATATATTATCTTTCTTCTTTAAAAAAAAAGGGGGTGGGTGATATGGAACAAAATACACTGTCCTAAATTGAATTGTTGAATGGTAACCCTTTTGTACAACTACTTAAAGATAATAAAAAATATAATTTAAAAAAGCACTCAAAGACCGTATAAAGGAAAAGTGCTTCATAAGTGCAACTTGCTCTTGTAAGACATTATCTTATCGTCGACCTTTTTTCCCTCTATTATAATTAAATCTCATCTAAAATGCTGTGTCTACAGCTGCCAGATATTACATAATGAGGCCACTGATTTTTCTCTTTTAGGGTGTTCCACAAGTTTAAGTTCAGGTTGAGAAACACATTAGGCCCAGTATACTATCCTATAATCATTATTGGCAGTAATTACTGTTCTGTAATTTGAAGCTTCAACTGAATCCAACATTTTGCCTCTGCTGAGAGATAATGCAAAGGTGAAAGATAAATCCATAAAGCTCACGCAGATTGGTGGTATTGATTACATGCATAGTGCTTAGTTTGTCACCAAATGCCTAGTCTTTCTAGCTTTAATTGTCCACACACTCAGCACAGACACACCAATAATCTTTACTTAATTTTTAAATTTCACCATAACAAAAGAAAGTCTTCCTTAATGTCTCTTGGTGGCATATTTTGTATGCTGTCTATGCTCCAATATTCATGTGAACACACAAAAATATACACACATACTATCTCTAGATCGTTTTATAGCAGAATAATTTCTCACCATTATTAGTAAGCAAATATCTCATTCATGATGATTAATAAAGTATGAGTAAGGTTGAGAGTCATTGAGCATTTGTTTACATGTACAACACTGTTCTTATTACAATGAATGGATTTCATCCTCACAATAACTCTATGGGGTGGTATTATAATCATTTCCAATATCAAGGTGAAGAAACTTGCCTAAGGATGTACAGCAAATAACTGAAAAAAAATCCAAGAACTGGACCCAAGCCAATCTGACTCAGGAGTCCAATTTAAAACTATTGTCTCTCCATTAGAATTAGACAGAAAAAGAAATAAATCCAGATAAAGGTTTTTACCTTTACAATCACAGTGTACCTTGGCCAATTTTCCTAATTTTTGACACATAACGCCCTGATTTTCTTGACCAAAGTCTCTTCTGAGTGGAGGCTGCAGACGGTGGTTTAGTAATGTGCACAAACTAGGAGGAGGAGACCAGGAAACCCCTTCTGCCCACAGCATGCCACAAATTAAGGACTATGTTGGCACACTCTATTGACAGGCAAAGGGCCAGTTCAGTACAAGCAACACAGCCCAGTGATAACACACAGACAGACACCATCATCAAAGCCACCACCCTCTACACTCCCACAAACCTCCTAATCTCCACCAAAATCCCGAAACTCCACCACAGGATCAAGTCATTCCCCCTAAGCCACATCTCCCAATGCCAGTTTGATGTCACCAATGTGCTCCTTCTTATATGAATGTGTTACAGTCTTTGTGAGACTTCACCAGGACTCAGAGGCTGCTTATTTTCCTAAAGACAGTAAGACTATGGAGAAGAGCTCTTTCTGTCACCCTTGGCCCTGAAAATAACGAGCTTCCAACAACATTCTCCCAATTTCCTAATATAGATGTTCATGAGGCTCAGAGGAGTACAAGGTCAAAATATTTCTTTATTTCACTATAGATGAAGAAAGCATAACATAAAAACAAGCACAGCATGCAAATTGACCAGCTCAAGTATCTTTGCATGATGATAACTCAACTCGAAAAGATGACAAGCTCAAAAGATGACATGTTTAGAATCTAAGTTGAAAGATCCATTATTGGTCATTCTCTGAATCTCTATCCTACCAAAAGTCACACGAAAATCACCTGATTTTAATGACCTCAAGGTAGGCTATCTTTTAACACCCAAGGCATGTTCTGACAAAGACATACACTGTGTAAGATACAAAGAAAGCAAGCCGGTATGTGTTCAATATAACAGCTGCTTTGGGTTTTATTTCAATCAGCATTATTCCAACAGGAAGGTTCAATTGTCAAAAAAAAATGTGGGGGGGAATTAAATTAGCATGTTCATTCAAGAACATTGGCTTATACTCATTACTATTAGAAGCAAAACTATAAAACTATAAATGACTTTATGTCTCAGGAATGTTAGTATGAATTAAGATCAAACTAATAAAAGACAAGCATAAATTTTTACTAATTTGAAAGTGTTACATATTCATTCTCAGTATTTATGCTTACCAGAGGGTTTTATATAAAAATACTTTTCAAGTCATGTTGATGGTGTGACATAAAATTTCCCATCTCCAAAAAAAATAATAATTCCCCACTCCAATTCAAAATATGAAACTCATTTGGTCAAAAAACATCTTGAAAACATTCCTTACCTTTAGGTATTAGAGGTTATTGTCATAAGACCATTCAATGATGTTTTAAAGGTAAAACACTTTTTGACTAGAAGGACAAAGTACATAGTATTTACTTGAAAATATTCGTTTTTTTCTCTAACCCCAGTAATCCATTTGGTCTGTTTTTCTTATGTAATTTATGTTTTGATTTCTACACATTCCACACTTAGGAGAAAGGAGAAAAGATTTTAGAAGAGGAAGGACACTAATTATACAAAATTATAAATGAAATGTTTTCTAATTGATATATCAGTGTGAAATATTTTTAATGCTGACTATCCACTATCACTTTCCAACATGATCTTTAACAAAATTAGGTTGTCTCTGTCTTATGAATAATTAATACATCATACCCAGCTTTTATCCAATGAGAGATTACAATGGTTGATAACTAGGTATTTGGCATGGAGATTTTTCAGTTTTACTTTATCAACCTGCTTAGGTTCTTACTCTTCATTCATCTCAAAGGAGAGAGGCACAGTGGTACAGGCCTATAATTGCAGCTATTCAAAGAAGTCATAGGTAGGAAGACTACCATTGAGCTCCAGACAGAAACTTAAGAGCTTATCTATAAAACAACTAAAGCACTAAAGAGCTGGTATGTGGGTCAAGTGTCTAGCAAGCACAAGCTCTGAGTTCAAAACTTCAGTAATGAAGGAAAAAAAAAATCTTGAGGCTGGATTTCTTTAAACAAAGTCAATTTTATGGCACTGTTAGTAACCAGGTTTTAGAAGGAAGAAGAGTACATTTGATCAGCAAATGCAATGAGGATCACTAACAAAGACTCAACATTTATTAGAAGGTAATTGTGAGAGAATGTGGCTTTAATTGTGCATACATATTTTTATTCATTAACATGAATAACCAATAAAATCCCACACTATGGTGTCCCAGCCTCATAACACATTAATAAAGTTTCTTAAAGGTTTTGGCAGGGGGCCAGCACAGTCCATTAACTCTTTGCAAGTTGTAAAAAGAAGTAAAGTCATTTCAGTCTGTTTTGTGGTTATGAATGAAACAGCAGGCAGCCTGCATGGAGACGTCACTTTGGATATGGTATTGGTAATGGATGCTTTGCTGCTCAATCAGAACAGTGTGGGGAGAGGTCAATGCAACCCACCACAACCCAAGCTGCAAAGCTGAGGCACTGCAAAGCTAATTTTCTTAAAAGAGGAGGGAAAAGTGCAGAGGACTCCAAGTTCAGAAGATCTGTTTACTTTGCTAATTGGCTGTCATACTGCATCTGGGTAAACTTGCCCACTGTGAAACCCAAAATTATAGAATACATTGAAGGGACTAAGATCACTTTTCTCTGATCACTTTTTTTTCCTAACAAAATTTGGTTGCTTGGGCATCTCAACTCAGTGAAGTCTGAACTGTAAATTAGAAAATGTTCACTAATGTAAGAAACAAAATTCTACCTTTCACATGTTTTAATACACTGGAATTAAGTCATATAAATAACTACAACAATTGGAAACTAGGCTCTTGTCTCTGACTTTGCCTAACAATGTGCAATGCTACACTTCTCCCCAAAGCCTTACAACGTCATCTGTTCTCATTTTTCATGACACTGCAAACATTTTCTTTTGGAAAAAGGATTCACTATTTAGCTTCCTTTTCAGAATGAAAACTGGAAGCTTGAATGAAACTAAATATATAAGAGGCATCCAGGATGAACAAGTAAAGTAGAAAGATAATGGGCATTTAAGATTAAAGTATCTATACTCTGACTTGATCTAATATAAAGTCAAAAGTTTTTGTTCTTATATTTTAAATATATTTTTTAAAAACTAAGTTGGAAATTTTAACATATGGGAAAAATAATTTAAGGAGAGATTACAGCCCTCAAGTTTGAGAACACCAAATATTCAGATTGCTTTATGGATTGTTTTGGTAGTTCGGTTGTGCAAAAAGTATCCAACACGTTAAGCATTATATATATATATATATATATATATATATATATATACACACACACACACACACACACACACATACATACATATATATACATGCACACAAAAAGACACACATGTACACAGACACATGTGTACACACAGAGAGACACATGCATGCACATACACAAAATGAGACTCCCTTTATTCCCAACTAAATGTGAATAGCATCATTATTCAGTTATTTCTGGTTGTTGAGAACCACAAATTGGTTTTAATGAGGTCAAAATTTAACATTTCAAGCAGACGAGGTAATTATAATAAGAATAATGGAAAACATCATTCATTGTTTTAATTGTGTTTTCCTTTAAAATTGTACTAGTAAAAAAATAAACTAGAAAGGGGCTGGGAAGGTGGCTCAGTGGTAGAGCGCTTGCCTTGAATGCATGAGGCCCTGGGTTCAATTCCTCTGCACCACATAAGCAAAAAGAAAAAAAAAGCCCGAAGTGGCGCTATGGCTCAAGTGGTAGAGTGCTACCCTTGAGCTAAGGAGCTGAGGGACAGAACCCAGGCCAAGAGTTCAGGCCCCATGACCAGACCCCCCCCCAAAAAAAAGATAAGAAAAAAAACCTAGAAAATATATTTTAACTTTCAAATGTGAATGTGCTTGACTGAGTCCTTCCAAAGCTCTCATTCCAAATTTCCTTTGAGTCTATCTATATATCCAAACAGCTGCATGTCCTATAAATCGATGGCTTTCTGTGAACATACTCACTTTTGCTTAAGCTCCAGGAAAACCCAAGTAAGAGACTGCAGTTGTACTGAAATAGACTATGCAGTTGTACTGAAATTGTACATCAGTATGTACATGATAGTTTTGTCTCTGTTTGGACTGAAAGCCAGATATAGTACTCAAAAATTGTTCCTTAAAAATGTAGAGTACTTGAGTACCAGTGGCTCACACTTGTAATCCTAGCTATATAGGAGACTGAGATCTGAAGATGATGGTTTGAAGCCAGCCCCAGCAGGAAAGTTCATAAAACTTTGAGTCTCAACTAAACACCAAAAAGCTGGACGTTAAACTGTAGCTCAAGTGGTAGACTGCTAGCCTTGAGCAAAAAAGTTCAGGGGCATTGTCCAGGTTCTGAGTTCAAGCCCCAGGGTTGGAACCACAATAACAAAAAAAAAAAAATTAAAAGAATGCAATTATA
>NW_012267269.1:973463-989195 GCF_000151885.1 Dipodomys ordii
AAAAAAAAAAAAAAAAATGAGAGTGCACTGGGTGCTAGTGGCTCACACCTGTAATTCTGGCTACTCAGGAGGCTGAAATCTGAGAATCACAGTTCAAAGCTAGCCCGGACAAAAAACGTCGGTGGGACTCTTATCTCCAATTAACCACCAGAAAACCAAAAGTAGAGCTCAAAGTAATAGAGTGCTAGCCTTGAGCAAAAGATCTGAGGGTCAGTGCCCAGGCCCTGAGTTCAAGCCCCATGGCCAGGAAAAAAAATAAAAAGACTGGTCTTAGCTTCATGGTCAATGCTTTGTATTTAAAAATAATTGTTCTATTTGTTTAACCTCAATTTCTTGTTAATTTGTTTTAACAACCTGAAATTAGAATTACAGAATCTGTATACAATGAAGCAACCTAGACACAGATATAGATACATCAGAAAAGATTTTTGAAGTAAATACATGTTAAATAAATTTCATTTTGAAATTTACATCAATAGTACAAATAGCACATCAATAGTATCAAAGCTAGAAATGTTTAGAAATAGATGAGCTTTGAAGGATGCATTGCATATAGTCAATAACACTAATGAAGAAATAAAGGAAAACAATAATGACTAAAAATGATTATCATTAGGAACACCCCTCCCATTTTGTATAATTAATATATACTAGTACAATAGGTGGGGGTTTTTAATGGTAGACACTAAAATAGTGAAAATGGAGGTAAGTTTTGGCTACCTTGTTGCCTATCTCAAAATAAAAGAAAAATAAATACTAGTATAGGTCTTAATGCAAAGGACTGAACATGTTCAGTCTGAGTCCAGAAGACAGAATCTACGATCAGGACAAGCTTAGTGAGAGAAGCTGGTATTGATGGCATTAGTGGAACCTTATTTCATGTGTAACAAGGATCATGAGATGCACCTCTTCACCCAGGCCCCTAGTGTATTTCCACTCACCTCCCTTAACTCCCAAGCTAATAGGTGTCTTACACATCAGCACTCCACTGCATGCCATGAGATCAACATGGAACCCCTTTGTATAGTACATTGCTATTTTTTATGACTAAGAGCACAAATATTATACATAAAAAGAAATATATACTTCAGAAAAACCTTCAGCATCCAGAAAGATTTTTCAGGCTAGGTACCACTGGTTCATGCCTGTAATCCTACTAATCAAGAGGCTGAGATATGAGGATTTCACTTCAAAGCCAGCCCATGCAGGAAAGCCCAAGAGACTCTTTCTAATTAACTTCAAGAAAAGTCAGAAGTAGAGCTATGGCTCAAGTGGTAAAGTGCCATCCTTGAGCAAAGAAGCTCAGGAACAGTGCCCAGGCCCTGAGTTCAAACCCCAGGACTGGCATAAAACAAACAAAAGAATGTTATCTCAACTAACCAGAATACTCATTATCAAAATATTGTACCACTGGAGTTTAAGGCAAACTGTAATTTAACTAGTACTAACTGTAATAGTCCTAGTGTTAATGCAAACAAAATTCCATTCATTAAAGAATAAGAACCATTATTCTTTAATGGCTTTAAGGCATTCCTTAATAATGAACCATTCTAACACCAAAAAGGCATGCATAAATAAATAAATAAATGCCAAGAAACGCTAGGCTACAGTTATGCGGAGCATTTGCTATCTACTTAAACAGGCAAACTAAAAGATACTAATAACCAGTATATTATCTCGAAAAAAAAATACTCTAATTCACTTTTAAGGTTTCATGAGTCACATAAACCACCCATTGACTTGATGTTACTTAGAAATTACTCATACAATTTTTAGTGCTGTTCCAGATGGTTACAAATAATTATATAGCCACTTAATTCTTAAATTGAATCACCCCTCAAAGGACAAAATTAAAAATAATAAAGTACAATTCACTACCTCATGATGTGTCTGTCAATATCCCTACTAAAATCAGACTTAAGGTAATGTTAAAAGGCAACTAACTAGGTTAAACTCAATAAAATAAAATCTAAGTCAGATTGGGGATTTAAAATGAAAATTTTCCATGTTGGTCAATGAGTAATGATATGAGTAATTTAAGGAGCCTTATCAAAAGTTTTGTAATTCTTCTAAACAAAAACACATTTTTAAAGTCAATTCTTACACTATGTCATATAACACACATTTAATAAATGCCATTAGATGGTTAGACATATTAAATTTTATGATAAATATGTCACTTACATTTATAAAATTTTATAACTTGCAAAACACTTCCAGGTAAGCTACCTTATCCTAACAACTATCTTAGGTACGTATTATTATCCCCATTTCATAGATAAGAAATTGAGGTACAGAGATTGAATGTTTTAGCCAAGGTCATACACAGTTCTAGGAAACACACTGCTTAGAGAATAATTAGCTTAAGTTAAGATAACAGCTACTTCCTTCTTCCCCATTCCAGTCTCTGAAACACACAAACACAATATGTGTGAAGTGTGAAATGTGATATAACCAAAAATTATATATCAATCACTTTCATGCATTGCATTATCTGCCTATTTCCATCTGTACTTTTGTAAGCATTGTTTCTGAAGGGTAATATAACATATAATTACGTTCTCCTTTTTAAAAATGCTATGACAATGCTCTTACTGCCTGGTCAGTTTCCATGGTAGAAAGACTAGTCATGGTCAGAAGACTGGTGTCTTACTATGCTCTTCCACTAAATGGATTTTAGTTATTTACTCAGGCTGCGCTCCTTATTAGTCAAATAAGGGGTTTATAATAATCCTGCTTCCCATCAATTCTGTACAGCTAAGGTTCTTCATCTTTACTACATGTAGAAGTACCTACATAGTTTGGTCTAACAGTTTCTGCTCCTTCCTCAGAGATCTGATTGAACAAATCAGACAGGACCCATGAATCTACATTTCTAAGACGCTCACAGGAGATGGCATCAGTCTGAGACCACTCTTTGAGTACAGTTATAAGTAACATGTAAAACACTTCAGAAAATATAAATCTGACTGTGCTACTTTCCTACAGGCACTGTTTCTCCATGACCTTTAGTCCAACAGTCCACAAATGTCCATGTCCACCCAAATTCCTTTCTCAAATTAAGCTCAGGACTAACTACCTCCTCTAGAAAATCCCTCTAAGCCGAGTTGTACACCCTTCCTAGACGCTCTGGTCCCCCTGTTCTAACACTTTAAGTAATTGTTACTTGTCTCTGTTCTCCATATGCTGGAAATGTGGCCACTGGAGACAAGCTCCTACCTTCCCTGTTCGACGGAGAACTTATTTCACCCTCCCTCACCTTTCATTTAACAGTTCTCCTCTACCTTTTTATATTACCACTCTAAGAAGGCTATAGCCTAGCTGGCCATTCATCCCCTTTCCTTAAGAAGCAGCGAAGATTTAAGGGGGAAAAAAAAGTGCCCACACAGAGAAAATGGACTTAGATGAACATTTTCCTACATAAGGCAGTGCCTTTCTCCTCTCCTCCACTAGCTTGCTCCATTCTAGGCCAACCATGAACATGTTCAAAGATCTCAACATACACAAAGTCAGCTTCATGGGTGAACCATCTCACATGATCCCCACTTAGAAGGGGTCAGGACATGAATGAATGCTCAGCTGCCACATCTTGAGTTTATCTTTGAGCTAGTGGTTCTCTATATTATTCTGAAGCCAACATGAAGGAACAATGTGGGGCTAGAAACATCTCAGCTCCTGAGGAAGCTTACCTTGCCATCCACCGTTCAGATCAACCATATCAACAAGCCAAGTTGTGTAAATTTCCCATGAAACCAAACTAAAAATCTTTCCTGTAAGACATACTTTACTTCTTATAAGTTTATTTTCTTAAGAACTTGCTTTATAACATGCATAAGTGATTAACATCTAAGAAGTTTCTTTTATTATCTTCAAAGAGGTCAAAAGTAAAATCTCTTCAAAGCAGGAGAATGAGTTGAGATTTCTCTATGTAAGTCCCAGCAAAGCACCATGTTGCACATGGTAGCTAGAGACTAGTAGGCATCATCACTACTGTCAGTAATGCTGATAAAGCTGGCACATTTTCCAATTCCACTAGAGACAGCAGAATTAAATTTAGTAGAAAATACTGTTCAATACTAAGAAACAGAACAGAGTTCAGTTTGGAAAAGAAGGTGGCAGTTACTACCAGAGAACTTAATAGTTGCTGGGTAGATTTTTTTTTGTATTTTAAATAAATTTAAATAAAGAGCAAAATGCCTAAATAACTTTAAATTAATAATCATTAAAAAATAAAACTCAAAAAGCAAGGTAGGCTTATATTTTGAGGAAGTTATCTAACCTACAGGCATATATTAGTTTGTCAAGTTATTTGCTGACCCCGTAAAGTCTCTGTGAAGATGAGGTAGCAATGAAAGCTCAGGTCAGAGAAAGTCTAAAAAAGACTCAAGGGAGCACTCCTAGGTTTGTCAGTAACCACTATCAAAGATAAGAGTGAGGACAATACATTTTATGTATGTGTGTGTGTGTGTGTGTGTGTGTGTGTGTGTGTGTGTGTATGTATGTGTTCCTGAATGCAGGTATATATGTACAGAAAGCATCAAAGCTGTAAGCATCAAAGAGAAAGTTCCAACAAGAAGAGTGACTCTCAGAAGAGATGCTGTATCCCCCAAAAAGCCAAATCTCCAAGTTACAGGCCTAGTTAGGCCTACATGCTACCCTCCAAGAGAGTATGTTCCACTCATAGCTACCCTGAATTTGACAAAGGTGCTTGTACAGTTATGCCAAAAGAAAGGAAAACAAATACAACTTTCCAGTTAAATTGACATTGGACTCAAAACTAAAATCCTTTTCCTACAGAACACTTGGAGCTTCACAATGAAAGCTAGAACATGCATTCCCATCAATCTTCTTAAATACTGCCATAATAGTAGTAAATTATGAATATTGTGTAGACAACTACTCTGCAGAAATTAAAGAAATAAAGTGGTAGATAAGTGAAGTCACTAATGTTTGAATTTATAAGCATCTTAATTATTTTAAAAATCCTGTTCTTTGTATTAACTTGACTACACTGATCAATCTGATGATGATCAATGGAAGATGAGTATTAATTTCCAGAGAGCAAACAATAACTCTCTTCTAGGTTATAAATTTTCTACCTAGTTACATTTAACTCACTAGTTAGAGCAGATGGAATCTAACTTAGATTGTTTAACAAAACTACTTCTGATGTGGGCATGAGCAACTAAAAGATAAGATTAAAAAACTACCTAATTATTTAATAGTACTAGAAGATAGCAAAAAGAACCAAACTAAGCAAGCTACATTTATACTACTCTGAAAGATAATATTACTAATTATTCCACTTAAGCTGTGGTTTTGTTATATCAATATTTATTTCTGATTTATACTACTTCATTCTCCAAAAGATTTAAGAACACTTAAAAATGTAGACATAATTGAGATTTTTTTTAAAAAGAGTTAATCTGACTGAAGAGAAAACTGAAGAAAAATATACACATATATGTACGTATGTAAGTATATATATATTTATATACATAGGTTTATATACAGAGTTTCTAAAGAAATGCTTTCTGACCTCCAGGAGACCCAAAACCATTCCCCTCTGTCTCATTTCTTAGTAAAGTTTTTTTTTAAAAGCTAGTTCTTCATTAAAGTATAGCTAGTGAAACGCATGTAGATTAACCAATTTGGTAGAAACATGGCTTTGGTCCTTGCATCCTATGACATTTGGCACAACTCCCAACTATCCCCTATATGTCAGACCTGAACGTTTTGGAGGACTTGTTACATTCTGTATACTTAAGAATGTCAACACTTCAATAAGAACAACAAATCTAATATCTAGCTAAAAAATGATAACTCAATGGTAAGTATAACATTATTATTCAGACACACAGATATTGCTTTACGATCTTGAGAAAATCTTTAACATACAGTCATCTCATGGCAATACATTTGTAAAAAGTCTAACTTGAAAAGATTATTCCAAATAAGATGTAATTTGGGATTACAATGTCAAAACTGTAAACCTAAAATTAAACCTACTAACTATTTTGGTTTACAGACTCATTTACTCAAAATTACAAACAACTCTACATGTGTTGCAAGAGGACTGACTCAAGCCAGGTTTCTTGTTCATTCATGTTATTCTTGCTTTAGATGTATTTTATGGAGGAGGTATTTTGCTGGGATTTGTTTGATTTTCTTTCTTCTGCTAAACAAGGAATGATACTGGAGATAAATGTAACTGCCTACTAAGTCTCCAGGGCAGAATTCAGAAAGAAAACTGGAGTGAATAACATTCTATTTGATAAGATTTAAGAAAGCAGGAGTTCTTCAGATGGCAAGAAAATAGCATATTCATCTTTATATGACAGAATGAATGCTTCAGTACACAAAGCAGTACATCAGTAATTCTGAAAGACAATATCTTCATTCCATCAGAATCAGCATTGCCAATGAAGGCAGAAGTTCCAGACATAGGAAACAGAAGAACTTCCCTATAAGAAGATGAGCTGTACTCCAGTTAGCTAAACAGTGGGGCCATGGTCCTGGCAAACAGTAACAGGAATCCCATGCTTTCTTTCATTTAGGCCAAGGCACTGCCTCGTAGTTGTGGTCTGATAGTTTATCATCTTTTCAGTCAGAGAAAGGGCAAAATCAATTCTCTTCATCAAGGATTATCAGATACCTAATCTAAATTTTTATCTCATTAATTATATTGAGAATAATGACAATATAGATCCACTGCAGTCTTAGCTCACAAAGAGAACATGGCCCTTTCCAATTAGTGTGTGCATTATAAACAAGGCAAAGGCACCTGTCTGAAGCTGTTTTTAAAGCCCTTGTGGTTCTCAGCCTCAGAGAGATGCTTTAAATAGTGTTTATAATGCTATTATAATAGGTGAAAGCCATGGTATTCTCCAAATATTGTTAATTGGGGCATCTCATCTACAAGGAAGAATTGTAATGCTCAAGAAGCCCCCTTTCTACTCAGTGTGAAGTCAGGGGAAACCAGGAGCCCAGCCTGGGAGCCCAAGTTTTTTGCACTGTCTCTGGATGCTAGGCCCCCAGTCTCCTTGACAGTGGAACATGGCCAGAAGCCCTCACTTTTTCTTGTAACCATAATCCCTAAGTCCTCAACAACATAAACTAGCTTGCTCTCTACATGTCTGCTCTTGTTCTTGAACTCTCCCCGCTCCTTTCTCTTCCCTAAGGAATGTTCATCTGTCCTTTAGAAAACATTCTTCATTGATGTGAAAATTCTTATCTTCTTGCCCTTTTTATCACTACAAATTAGTACAGTACAGAGGAGTTTCCATCATTCAGAGCTTCTGTTCTTTTTACAATGAAATCTATCCCTACACACACACACACACACACACACACACACACACACCAATGTCACCTTTTCCTTCTCTATACCATTCATCTCTTTCCAAGAAATTTCCTGCTCTGGACAAATATTAGTCCACCAGCTCATCTCTTCTCCACTCATAAGTCATGAGCTCTTCTAAATTCTCTATCTAAATTGAGTTATTAAACTATGTCCCAGGTCAGGCCAAATGTTGACACATCAAGAATACCTGACCTCCTGACCCCAGTTTGTGGTAGACATTTTTACATTTCACTTGAAATTCAGAATCCACTTCCTTGCATCCTGGTTACTATCTTATATCTCAAAGTGAAAGGCTTCTTTCTCTTGTCTTGAAAGTGTTTATGCTACTTAAATGTCAGAATATATGCATATATATTACACTATTATATCAATATATTTATTCCACTTAAATGACAGAATATATCTAATATATATTATATATAGCAAGGATATCCTCTCTTGTCAAATTTCCCTGTCCCTCAAAATGAGGAACAAAACACTTTCTGCATTCTACTTTTTAAAACACCATCTGGAACATGCAACTCCCTTGTTCAGACACCCACAATAGACCTTTCACCCTATTACCTACTTATAAGGCAGAATTCTAAGGTGATTCCAGCATTTTCCTACCCCCAGACTACAAAAGGCATAGTTCTCAAGATTGTGAATGTTAACAAATTTTACTCCCTAGTTAGATTATATGGCTTTTGACCTTAAGAAAGGAATGGGATCATAGTGGACTAAATTTGTGGTATTTTGTTATACAGTGTAAGACACTTCTACAACTACTGAATGAAGTCATATGGCACTTGGAGTTCTCAAAAAAATCGCTCTTCAAATTCCAGGCTCAGTCCCTTTGTACCAATTCATGTACCTCCAGTGCATGGTGGGCTGATATTCCATGATTTGTCTCCACTACCTCTCCTGACAATGTTTTCTATGTTTAGAAACCTTCACTTTCTGTGGGCCAGCTAAAATGCTAATTCTTTCTTTCTGTCTCTTTTAATCAATATCCATTCCTACTTTCCACTCTTCACCCAGATGTTACTTGTAACTCTAAGTGTGGTATTCTACTAAACAGAAGCTGAGAGAAGGAAGTCCTACATCCAGACCATAAAGCAGGGACTTCATGGTAAAATTCTTAGTCTGTCTTGAAGAAAGATAGACAGGCTGCATTCTGAGGCAAAACAAGCATAAGAGATGATTGACAGAGATGATCTCTGGGTGGATCAACTCTCTTCCTAGTACTGACGTTACTGAATATTGACTATGTTAGACTATACTTAAAAATACTAATTAACTTCTAGGTTGTATTATTTTTTCTGAATTGCAACCTATTTGTAATAATTTCAGCAAGCCCCACTCTCACCCACATTTCCTACTGGGAGAAAAAACTAAAATATTTTGTCATTTTCTAAATTTTATTGTAAAGGTAATGTACAGAATGGTTACAGTTACATGAGTCAGGTAATGAGTACATTTCCTTTTGAAGTGTTACCCTCCCTCCCTCATTCTCTCCCACTTTTCCCCCTCCTGACTTCCCTCCCCCCAAAGTAGTATAGTTCATTTCCAACATAGTGTCTAGAGGGTTTCACTGCTGAAATGATTTACTCATTGAAACACCAATTCTGTGCTCCTCTCCTCAAATATTTTAAAATTACTGTTACAGATTTTTTCTTTGCTGGTGTGGTGCCTGGGTGTGGGCTAGCATTCTACCACTTGAGCTGCAACGCCACTTCCAGCTTTTTCTGCTTATGTAGTGCTGAGGAATTGAACCCAGGGCCTCATGCATGCAAGGCAAGCACTCTACCACTGAGCCCCTGAGCCAGCCTCCAGATTTTTTTAAATTTAGAGTATTTATTAAAATGACAACTACCAATAATTCAACAACCATAAACTATTTTTTGTTCCTTAAATTTTCCCTATTATGAAATTGAATAGCAGAAATCAATCAAAAAGTAACATTTTCAGAAATTATGCTTTCTTTGAATGTTTAAAAAAGCAGGAAGAAGAACAAAGGGGAAATGTGTTAAATGAGCTGGTTAGAGGTCAATCTAATTTCAAAACAAAGTAAATGCAGAAAAACCCATGTCGGCTCTAGTTGAATTCCTCTAAAATCTACTAAATCTCAGTTTACTGAGGATTGATGGAAAAGTGTAATATTGAAAATTTGTCTCATCTCAAGGCTCTACTTTTGGTTTGCTTCCTGACCCTGTATCCCTGCAGCCACCCCACACTACCATTAGCCACACTAATTATTGGAGAAAGTCACCAAGTGGTACTCTTCTCAGATTTTGCCTATTGGCCAAAGAGGCTTCTACTCAATTTCCACTTACCTCCAAACTATCTAAAACAATAATAAAAGATAAATTCACAGTGAAATAAAACAAATACTCCCTCGACTTTTTTTTTCCTGATCTCACTCACCCCTTACTGTATTTCCCTGAACAATGAATTGCTTTTAAGATATGGCTGGTCTATAGAGAACACCATATACAAATAGATGCTAGGTGAAAACACAGGCTACCCAGGACAACATGCCATGCCTTACTGAAGGCTAAGTTCATTGAGATCACTGGTATTTCCTAGTCCTCACATCATAGCTGTATGTAGAAGTCAGACTTTTTTTTTTTGGAGGGGGGGGGTCAGTCATGGGCTTGAACTCTGGGCCTGGGCACTGTCCCTGCACTCTTCAGCTCAAGGTGAATGCTCTACCGCTTGAGCCACACCACCACTTCCAGTTTTCTAGTGGTTTATTGGAGATAAGAGTCTCATGGACTTTCCTGCCCGGGCTGGCTTTGAACCATAATCCTCAGATCTCAGCCTCCTGAGTAGCTAGGATTACAGGTGTGAGCCACCAGCACCTGGCAAAGCCTGATTTTTATAGTAAGAGAAGATCACTATGATCTTACTCCAAAAAACATATAACTAAGAACCAAAAAAATACATATTTGAAATGAAGTGACCCTTCCCCCCACCAAAAAAAAAATATTCAAGATGTAGCTATGATCAGAGTTTAGTACGTGGCACTGTCCAGTCTCTTCCATACTTACATATTTCCCATGCTTCATAGTATCTTTAACACATACATAGATAGTATCTTCCCTTGGAGTCTATTAACATGCTTTTCCAATTTTACAAATTTTGTTTTGAATGACTTTTTAAAATTCTTGTTAACAAAAGCATTTGCTACACTTTTAGCAAATTCTTAGTATATATTATGAAATTATAAACATTAGTGTTCATGCTATAATAAACTCTGAATTCATTCATCCCATATAACTATAATTCTGTACCTGTCTTTTCTTTGAAGATCTGTCCATTTCTCCAAGTCAAGTTCTACTCTGTGTACATGTAAAGTTCCACATGTGAGAATAAAAAGCATTTCTGTAAAGATTACCTACAGCCTTATTTTCATTTTTGATTTGATAGCCAAGGTTCTTTTATCTGAATAAAGTTATGAAGTAAATTAGTAAATATGAAAGCAATTTATAATAGAGCAGTGATTGTTTAGTCCTAGGTTTATCTATTTACTATACTCTTCCTACCTATCACCAAATAAGGCATTTTTTGATATATTGGAAAATGATGACTGAACCTGGGAAGGAACAAAGTTATGGGTCTGGAGCTTCTATAGGTTAATGGCTTTAGATTTATGAAGAAATTCCATTTTGTGAAAAACATGAAAAGACCTTCATTGCTATAATATTAGAGTCTGACATAAAAATAATGTTTTCCAGATATGTTAAATAGCCATGTACCTAAGAGTAGACCCAATTCAACCAAATTATCACAAGTTGTTGTGGACTTCCCTGGAATTCTGTATAAGAAGAGCCAAAGGAAGTGGCGCTGTGGCTCAAGCGGTAGAGCGCTCGCCTTGAGCTGAAGAGCTGAGGGACAGTGCCCAAGCCCAGAGTTCAAGCCCCACAACCGACCAAAAAAATAAGCAAAGCAAAACCAACCAACCAAACAAACAAACAAAAAAGGAAGAGCCAAAATATTCAGAAATATGAAGTATTTAAAGATTCAAATCAATATTCTTGTTTCATAATTAGTTTTTTCATTTATGCTGACTGTACATGATATTTGGTTATTCTAATGAAACTCGTATTTCTTTAGAATGAATTAAAGCTCAACAAAATAATTAATAAATGATTTCCATTACAAATCAGGTAATATTTTTAATACTCATTCAGAAAACTAATTATTATAAACTAAAATTACGTATTGTTTAGCATAACATTAGCAAAAGAATTAATTGGATAGCCATGTATTGTATACTTTACAGAGCTTATTGCTTTTTCTAAAGTCTTCTGCTGATGATAATTTGGCTCTGTAATAACAATCAAAAATATTTGTTCATTGGAAATTGAATCATCTTCCTTTATGTAATCTAATAAACAATATTGAAGAACTTGTTTAAGCTAAAATGTATTAAGCAGAACCATTGTTGTGAAAAGCAATATATATATATATATATTTAAAACTATATATAACATGACTTCAATCACCATTTAACATTACCTTGATAACCTAGTATTTTAAAAAATAAATACTAGGGTAATATGTTGAAAGAAATTTAGAAATAAGCATTAAGTGATGCTGTGGCTCAAAGTAGTATAGCACTAGCCTTGAGTGAAAAAGCTTAGGGACAGTGCCCAGGCCCTGAGTTCAAGCACCACAACTGACAAAAAAAAAGACTTTGATTCAGACTTTATATGGATTAAAATTTTAAACCCACATTTTCATTCCAATTTCAAATAGGTTTTATCATAAATCATGTTAGGGGAGTGGAATAAGAAAAACTTCCTAAAAGATTTCTTAGTAGTTTCAGAAACTACTATCAATTTTAGAGGTTTATTTGTCAGTTCATAAACTTCTGCCAACTTCATTATCTAAACGGATTCCCAGCTGACTAATGAGACTATTTTACAGTATGATAGCTTTGAATGTGCTTTTTGTTCCTAGAGGTAAGTATTTATCATAAAATGAATTTAGCAGCTCCTCAGGAACCGCTGAATAAACAAATAACTGTTTTCAAAAATCAACAAAGAATTAGAAGATACTGTGTTTTAAATATCTTTGTATCTATGTAAAACATAGTTTGTACTATAGAGAAAATCAGAGTTTCTTTGGATTTTCATGAGTTGGAGATTTTCTCTGGACCAAGTAATATGAAAACTAACAATAGCTGGGTGGTATACACCAGACTTTATCAAACAAAACAAAAACAAAAAAAAGTTAAAAAAGGGCTGAGAACTTGGCTCAAGTGGTGGAATACCTGCCACGTAAGGACAAGGCCCTGAGTTCATACTCTACCACCAAAAGAAACTCTCTAAAAATCATTATTAATAATTATTTTAATATTTACTTCCTCCAGAGCTTACCATCTACTTCCTCCATGCTATATAATTGTTGATGATAATAACCACCATTTGTAAATGTTAATTATAAGCGAACATTTTACAAGACACTTCACAAAGGTTGGCTTTAATTCACAGGGCTCATGGTACAGATAAAGATGGAAAGGCTTCAAGAGGTGAAGTAATTTGCCAAGTTAGCACTGCTGTCCGGCTGAAGAAAGGAGCCTGAACACCACCCACTGAGTTTCTTAGCTTCTGGAGTCATCCATTCCCTACTACAGAATTAATTTAAATTAATTTTATATAATTTCTTTTCACAAATGCCCTTTAATATACTACTTTTTAAATACTTGAAATTTTGTCATTTAACTCATTAAGAATAATTTATTTACATGCCCTTTAATCAGATGACTCATTGAACTTTATTTTCTCTATATTTTTTACTACATATACTAACAGGAGAAATGACTCTGAAGATATTGTGTTGAAGTTGCCGTTAAAAATAATTACATGGGAAGAAAACACACACATCAAAGACTTTAGACTCTTGAAATGAACACTGTGCTTCTTCATTCCCACATCTAAACCATACTATATCCCACTTAAATTCACAAACAAAAGCCTTACTTAAGTTTGTGGACAAAATAATAAACATTTAATTGTTCACTTAATTTCTTTGAGATACATTAATTACATATAAGTTCAAATTGGTTTTCAAAATAACCTAGTGAACAAGCTTCCTTTCTGGCCAGGCTCTACTAAAAGACCAAACTAAATCTTCTAGTTTGGCTTTCTCAGTCCATTTGAAGTCTTTCTCTATAGTTTTATTTTAACTTTGTTAGATTTCATTACTAACATGGTTCCCTTCCCCTTTTGTATGAACCAAAATCAAAACCAATTTCATGCCATAGAGGATCTAATATTTGTGGAATAGTAGAAGTTATTTTACCTCTTCTCTTCCTTTCAAATCTTTTTTAGAGAGTAACTTTTATTATAACCATTACTGGATGTGCCATTCCTCACAAAGTCACCTTGGGGAAGTTTATGGGGAAAATACAGAAAATATAATACAGAGAAAAAGCCATTTAAACTGAAAAGTAGTATAAGAAATAGTAGTATAAGTGTCAGAAAATCAAGCGCATAAAATTAATTGTATATTATTTCTGCATTTATATACAAGCAATCCCTAACATACTAACCAATAGTGCTCAAAAAGCTCATAGATAAGTTTCTCAAACACACTGAATTTTCCTACTGAAATAATCATACACAGAGTAGTGAGGTTGTTCACATCAGCTCACAGAAGTTCAATTCAACTCTGATTCCATCTCAACTATCATACCAATAAATAGTACCAACAGGAATTCTAAGTCCAAAAAAGTATGACTTTACAAAGTACTTTTCCAAAAATGAGATCAAATATTTATACAGTAAATTTATTTGCTCAATAGACATTAACTAAGCACCAAAAGGTTACAGAATCTCAGCTGTAAGTTGCAATTCTGGTATTAAACAGACCTGGCTCTTAAATATATACTGGATATAAAATCATGCTTTCAATGAAACAATGAATGTACAGTCCTTGGCACACAGAAAATTCTAATTTGAGTTAACTTCCCTTTTAAGAGGGAAAAGAAGAAAGGAAAAAGGTTCTTAGCTTTCCTAACACAAATTTCCTAAGTTAGACAGGCCTAACTTACAAATTCTTTTCTCTCCTCATCTGCACTCCCCTCCCATCTCCTGAGAACACAACTTCCAGGCTTCAGAGCAAAGTAAAAAACCCTCACAGGACCAACCACCTTAAGTTACCTTCAGCCCAGGCTCTAAAAATATGTTTTCAAAATTACATTAAGTGAAGTAAGCCAAGCCCAAAGAAACATAGTATGTTTCTTTGTTATTTGCAATAACTAGTATATGTCTGGGACAAGCAGAAAAGGTCAAAAGCTATGTACATATGACCAGATAAGATGTTAAGTAAAATGAACCCCAAGATAGGGACACAAGTGGTATAACCATGGTATAACCCCTGTTTTCACTGTATTTGATGTCTGTGCCCTGCATCTTGTATATACATTCTCTAGCTTGGGGAGAGGAAGGGGAAAAAAAGCTATATGCTTAAATAGGGATACAGGTTGACCCATTGTAACAATGAGATATACAAGACACTATGTTGAAAAATGAACTTTACAATTTAGGCAGGGTTGGGGGGAGGGGGGAAAGGGGAGGGAGGAGTGTGGAGGTGGGAGGGAAGGGAGGGTAGGGGAAAAACAAAGGAGGAGATAACAATGCTTGATAGGAAATGTACTCATTACCTTGCTCATATAACTGTAACCCTCTGTACCGTATTTTTACAACAAAAACCTATTTAAAAAATAAAATAAAAATGTTTTCAACTCAACTTTTATCCTATTCCTGTAGCCAGTAACATCTCAGTAGTTTAAAAAAAAACTTGTATTTAACTCAATTTAACTCATCTTTATAAAGAAAAAGGTTCTGGGGTTTGAGAAGGTGGTTCAGTGGTAGAGTGCTTGCCTTGCATGCATGAGGCTGTGGGTTTGATTCCTCAGCACCACATAAGCAGAAAAAGCCAGAAGTGGCACTGTGGCTCAAGTGGTAGAGTGCTAGCCTTGAGCTGAAGGGCTTAGGGACAGCGCCCAGGCCCAAAGTTCAGGCCCCAAAACAATAAAAAGTTTTTTGATCCCAGTGAATTTCCAATTTGTGTCATTTTTAAAACAGTATCAATAGGGAAGGGGTAACAATTTTGACAAGAAATGTACTTATTACTTTGCTTATGTAACTGTAAGCCCTCTATACATCATCTTGACAATAAAAAAATTGTGGAACACTAAAAAAAAAATTCAGGGGCTGGGAAGGTGGCTCAGTGGTAGAGTGCTTGCCTTGCATGCCTGAGGCCCTGGGTTCGATTCCTCAGCACCACATAAGAAAAAAGCCAGAAGTGGCACTGTGGCTCAAGTGGTAGAGCACTAGCCTTGAGCTGAAGAGCTGAGGGACAGCGCCCAGGCCCAG
>NW_012267269.1:989650-997463 GCF_000151885.1 Dipodomys ordii
TCAGCACCACATAAGCAAAAAGAAAAAAGCCGGAAGTGGTGCTGTGGCTCAAGTGGTAGAGCGCTAGCCTTGAGCTGAAGAGCTGAGGGACAGAGTTCAGGCCCCACAATCGGACCCCCAAAAAAAAGAATAGTCTAGAATATTTTCCAGAATACAGAGCCATTTAATTAAAAACACATGGAAAGCCAGGACCAGTGGCTCATTCCTGTAATCCTAACTATTCAAGAGGCTGAGACCTGAGGATCATAGTTCAGAGCCAGCCAGAGCAGGAAAGTCCATGAGTCTCTTATCTCCAAATAAGGGGGAAACAAAGTTCATGAAAGATAAAAAGAACATCAGTTTATGGATGAAGAACAAATAGCTAGAGGTAATGGTATTAATGGTGAAGTTACTTGGGTAAAATAAAATGTAGGGCCTACTGGCAAATTCAAAGCAGAATAAAAGGAAGCTACAAAAGATGATGAGTTGGAAGTTTAGAGAAGGGAGGAGCCAGTTTGGAGAGGTGAGCAAGTCAAATCAAATGGCCTGGGACTTTTGACTTGCATAAGAATCTGAGAATTTTACTCCCCCTCCCCAATGACAAGCTCCCCCCACCTGAAATCCCACTTGGATTGAGCTCCAACAAAAGTACTAAGGCCGTGTTCAAGGATCTGGGTGATGGTATCCTCTGTATATAACACAGACTAACCATGGACCCTGGAGCTACTGGGCAGAGTTGCTCTATCTCTGATAAATGACTTACTATGCCATGGATAGTTGAGTCCTTTGCCTATGGCTCTTCCATGGAAGAATAATCATTCTTTGAGACATTTGTTTATATGTTCAGATTTGTATCTAAGCATGCTGGGAAGATCGAAAGAAAGCCCTGAAAACAAAAACAACTTGCTCCTGAATTTATGTGTACAAGTGAATGTGTGATGGGGGGTGAGGGGAAACAGGGAGAGAAGAAGAGGGAGAGAGAGGGAGTCTTGTCAGAGGGTTGACTTGAAAGAATGGAGGATTACACACTTCACTGTTCAAGGGTGACAGAGAGAAAACAAGGCTGGCACCAAGCAGGAAGCCCAATCCTGTGTGAATAAAACACTGCACATTTATGCAATCCCTGGTACCCGATCTTTTATCACAAACTATTTTGATTGCATAGAAAGAAAAGCACTAAGTAAAAATTATTTACTCTGGGTCTATTATGAAAAGAACAGATTAACTCCCTAACACTTCGTTCTTTTTGAAGGTGTATTTTCTACCTTCCTGGTATGATTTATATTAATGAGAGGTTTAAAACAGGTTTTAACTTAAGAATGATTGCTGATGGTGAAGTGCAGTAATTATACACCTTATGACAGGACACGTGAATAGCTCATACAAGAGAACTGCATAACATGCCAAGCTAATCCTCCTTGCATAAAAAGGGAGAATACTTTGCAAGCTGGTTGATTTTAAGCTCCAGTTAACAAAAACCCTTTTTGTTGGGAGTCTAAAACAAGAATGGGTTAACAAAAGCTAGAAGGGGGAAAAAATGAGATTTTTTCCCCTTTCTTCACAAAATATAGTATTACAAGACTTAGAGGTTTTGAAAGGCCATAATGTAGCTAAAAGACTTGAGAAAGAAACAACATCTTCACCAACAACAACAAACTTGAGAGATCTCAAGGTAAAGCAAGTCTTCCATCAGGAGAGCGCCCAGGGTTTTGAATGTAGTGTTTTGTTGTTGTTTTTAATTACTATTTTTTTATGTTTTTAATGAGTTAAAGGTGTAGAAAGGGAAAGAACAATGGTGCATGTGGAGGTGAGGAGGGAAGAGATTCCAGGATGTTAAAAAGGAAAACGCCTTAAGCCACGGTGGGCAAGTCAATAGTGTTTGTGCCGTTTCTGCATGACTGCATTTTCTCATACAAGAGCCACTTCTGGACAATAATGAGACCCCATAAAGCATCTGCTTTGGGATTACGATCTCGTCACACTGGGAATGTTCGGTTAATACAGAGCAGTCTAAGCTTAACTCTGTACATGCCTGTCTTCCAGCTGCAGAATGCACAGAATGCACAGTGGTCCTAGATGATTCCAACATCATTTGCCACCAGGAAAAAAGATACACAACTATTGGCCCACAACTTAGGCTCAAGAAACAAAAAAATAGTTGGGCACTGGTAGCTCACACCTACAATCCTAACTACTCAGGAGGATGAAATCTGAGAATCATGGTTCAAATCTAGCCCTAACAGAAAAGTATGTGAGACTCTTTATCTCCAGTTAACCAGCAAAAAAAACAGAAATGGAAGTGTGACCCAAGAGGTAGAAATCTTGATAGAAAAAGCTAAAGGATACTACCCATGCCCTGAGTCAAAAAAAAAGAAAGAAAGGAAGAAAGGAACAAAAAAAACCATATAAAAGCTATCAGATTCACTTCACCTAAAAGAAAGAGTAGCAATAAGAAAGGAAAAGCTAGACAGGTGTGAAGATTGAAATCTAGAAGTCCACTTTTAAAGATTTAAAGCTGTGTACATAGCTTAGCATGTGTAAGACCCTGGGATAAATCCCCAGTACCAAAATAAATAAATAAACAAATAAAAGTCTTTAGAGAGCTAAGCATTAAGTCTCAAGATTAAGTTCTTTTCTAAGATGAACATCACCTTGGAAACTTTTAAGTGAGAAATTAAAGGAAGTAGGATTTTTATGTTCTTCTGTGGCATTTCTATGACATAGAATCTAAAAAATGGGACAATGAGTATGTATCTTGTTTTATTTCAATATTTCTTTCAATTCATTTGTCTTCATGGTATCTTCTGCAACAATAGTGGTCTATAATCAGAAGGCAGTAGAGCCTGGACACCTATTTGTGGGTTTTCCTGAAGCACTGTCCAGTGCTGCTAGCTCTTGTCTGGCAAACTGGCATGCTCAGCAGGATAGATGGGGAGGGCAGTTCTGGCTCTGGCCCCTTCCTTCTGCAAACACATGCCGCATGTGCTTGATAGAATAGAGCTGAAAGTCCATCACTTTGTTAGAAAACCCAGGCAAAATATGGGGAGTTTAAGTTGTAGCATTTCCTAAGCAAATTTATCATTACAACTCTTCCAAAGATCTTTTATTGACATGTATTTCAGATGTAAAGGCAGAAATTGTACTAAGGACAGGTTAGCCACATGAAACTATGTTTAAATATTCTACTTCCAAATGTAAATAATAATTAAACCATTTATAGCCCTTCATAACTAACTGGAAGCTTAAATTCCCAGATGTAGAGATATTTTCTTTTTCAGAAAATGATCCCCAAATTTTTCAGGAAAAACACCAACAATTCACAATAAAAAGTATGGTAATGTTGGGGATCAAAACATTCAGCTGTCTTACTGTTTTCTTCGACAGCTGTTTGCAAATTGCATATACTGAAAGGTGAACATATGTACTAAAACAGAATTAATTAACTAGGAACATGGATTGAACTATTAAAGCTTACTTCCAGTCTATCAATTTTGATCTGAAATAATAACGCAGACACTTTGGTCATCATCAGTGCTCATCTTCTTATTCAAGCAGAAAGCTTTTCTGTAATATATGCATCATCTTATAGAGAGAAAGTATCTCTCAGTAATCACCAGCAAAACAAGAGTCAGGCTAATGCCCATAAAAGGTTGTTTAGCAAGCTTCCTATGACTTGGAGAAGCCAGGACTGAAGCCTGAACTCTGTTAACTCATTGAGCTGTCTAACGTAGGAAAAATAATCCTGAGGTAAATTGTCAGAGGACTACTCTCTTGATTCTAGATTCAGTGCAGAGATTAGCATTCTCAGTCTCAAAAACAGATAACAAACTATTGAGCAACAGAAGTATGTGCAGTAAAATTGCTAAGAAGAGCTTGCTGACAAACTCAGGAAAAGAAGTGAGAAAAGAGAGGTCTTGTAAGAATACTGTTCATCTTTTTATATTTTTAAGGTTATCTATTTAGTTATTAATTAAAAGCTTTCGTTTTTACATAACTGAAGTAAATTTAACTAAAATCTTATTACTTTAGTACAGTGATATATGACATGTCTTTGGGGAACTATCCAACATGTCCCAAATATTTCAAAAAATATGTTTCAAAAAAACACATCCATGGGGCTGGGAAGGTGGCTCAGTGGTAGAGCGCTTGCCTTGCATGCATGAGGCCCTGGATTTAATTCCTCAGCACCACATAAGCAAAAAGAAAAAAGCCGGAAGTGGCACTGTGGCTCAAGTGGTAGAGCGCTAGCCTTGAGGTGAAGAGCCTAGGGACAGCACCCAGGCCCAGAGTTCAGGCCCCACGACCAGACCCCAAAAAAAAAAAAAAAATCACATCTAAATGGATTAGAATAGACTAATAAGGTGAAATTGAAGTAAGGATACTGGGTCTAACTGACACCATCTTGGCAACATGGTAGATAATAGGGGTTGACTGGTGCCATCTTGTCTTCTTGGTTTAAGTCCCATTGCCAAGTGATGTCCATGCCTAAATTACTAGAAGCAAGGGCAGGGACTTGGACAATAGGTTTCTGGACCTGCCAGTCCTGTGCCATGAACTCGTGATACTCTCGAACTCCTTGGGACCCTGTCCCCTGACCATGACACTATTTAGGCCCAGACCAGCTCAGGCTATTTTGCCTCATGTCTCTTGACTCTCCTCAGGTCACCATGGCATGCCTCTTCAGCTCTCCATTAGAGATGATCAGGATTGTTGGGATTGTTTTTCTGCTCTTTCTTTACTTTACTATCCTCATGCTCAGTTTTCTAACAGTGTTGAGTGTATTCCAGTCTATCAGTTTGTTGGGGACATGTGTCTGCCTGTAGTCACTAGCTTTCTAAGAGATTCCAAATTCCACCTCTCAAAATGTGGCTTCTCTATCTCATGATTGAATTCCCGTATAACAATATCACTGTACAAAACAATTGCAGAGGACCAAAAAAAAAAAAAAAAGAATAGACAAGAGCTTTAAAGGAATATCTAGACTTTCACAAGCAGATCTAGAACAATTTAATCTTCTAGATTTTAAATCTTTTACTGTTTTCACAGCCTGGATGTGGTAATCTTGAGGACTTCATATGTTATAGGTACTTAATAAATATATGTCTACAAAGATAACAATGATTTTACTCAAATTAGATATTACAGAGAGTGCCCCAAGACTGAAAAGCAATATAAGGAATAAGTACAAAGCTCAGAAAGAAAAAAAAAAAAAGAAATCACCTAGAGTTTAAGAGTTTCCAGTGGGAACGTATGACACAAGCTATCAAACTGATTCTTTTGAGGAATTCCTGGAACCTTTACGTACATTTGCCTATTGAAGTTTCACCTTTACTGACCTTCTCCCAGATCCTGAGCTCTCCAGGGCCTTCACACTTGCTTCGCCCTCTTCCTGGAACACCACCGCCCTTCCTGTGGTCCACTTTCGTTCTGGGAGCCTTTTCTGTTTCCTATAGCTCCCTTTCTTTTTTTTTCTTTCCATAAATCCATATGTTTTTCCATCACAGGTTTTCCCAGGCTTTTAACAAACTTCATTGACTGTCTCTGACAATATCTTACAACTGTTTGCAATATACAGATTCAGAAAGCCTAGGACTGTGTCGTTTTCATCTGTGCACCCCTTCTACTGAATGCCTGAATGGACTCCATGAGTATTCTGAAAGCCCTCCACTTTTTCCTTCCATGTAAAGGATACAGAACATCTCCACTATATCTATTCTTAAATGTAAATAGGTGCCCGGAGCTGCATGTGTCTAGATATTCATGTATTAATTTATACAGTTGTCTGATGAAAGAGTTACACAGAACGAAAGAGTTATACAGACTTTGTAATATTTTATACTAGCATATTGTAAAAAGCATATGATTGTTTTTAAGAAATGATCATGAAGTTTCTACATTTTATTCTTTTACATTCAGGCTGGGAAAGTTTCTAATGAAAAGATGTACTATTAGAAGGATGCTGTTTAATGTTTGCAGGGTAGCTGGGCAGAGGAGAAAGTGTTCATACTTTGGACTCTCAGCAAACAAAACTGACTCCTTCTTACCAGGTACAGCAGTGATTTGGACCTTGGTGCTAAAGGCCGTATCTGTTCCTGATCTGTTAACAATTAGATTAAATAACAAAGGCCACAACCAAGTGAATACACTTTTGAATGACAACTCTGACAAATGGTATCTCATCCTAAAAGATTCCTTTGGGTTTTCATGGGCTTTATGTTGATTTTACACAAACCTATTACATTCCACTTATGTAACCAAATTCAAAAAGTAAATTTGTTCAGATAATTAATTTCTTGGTTTTTTTGTTAATCACTGTTTTACTGCTACAGAAGGAATACCTCTAATCTTAATGTGCTGATGACAAACAATTAGATATTAAATCATCTTTGAATAAATAACTACCTTTTACTGTGATACATCCCAGAAACACCATTGAGACCTGATATGGAAGGTCAAGGGGCAAGATTTGTTTATAAAAAGAAGGGAGGAAGGAGGTAAGGGATAACATAGGGTCACTTGGGCAACAAGAAGTCTGCCAGAAAGAATGTCTGTCCTTACTAGACACCACTTATCCCCATGAATTGGGTTCTAACTGTGGACTATAGTACAGTTTAAAATATCATTACAAGTAGAAGAAGCTCAATACAGTTATTTAAACACACAATGAGGAATAACTTGATAATATCTTATTTCCTAAAAGCAGGGTTTCACAGAGGACAAAATCAGATGCTATAACGTCAGAGATATTTCATCTTCAATAACCCACAAAATACTAGACTGGAGGCTTGGCTCAGTGCTAAGAGTACTGCTGTGAGCAATTAAGCCTAGTAAGAGTATTAGGCTCTGAGTTCAAGCCCTAGAACTAGCAGAAATAAAAGAGCAAAAAGACACATTGTTTAAAAGACACATTAAAAATGAGAATAATAATACCACAAGAACACATAATTACACCATAATAATATATTCCTATAACAAAACTTCTAAACAAAGTCACGCAGACAAATTATACTTTTTTTTCTTGGAACTGCCTATTAACAAACTAAAGTAAACTGTCATCTATATAAATTGAAGGTTTTCTACAAAGTTGATTAGAGCTTCTACTTTTATTTCCTAAAAGTGACCACAAAATAAAATCTCTTTACAACTTCTCTTTGCCCTCCAAAAGAAGTACTTCTTTATTTCATCTTGAAAACATTGTCGACAGGCACCTTTAATGTCTAGGGCATACATTGAAATTATTTGAATTCGACAAGTTTCTTATGCTCATAGTTATTATAAACCTGTACTATACACTAAATATCTTAGTTCACTGGGAATGTGATGTTGATAGGGACTGATTTATTTTCATCTCTCTTGCTTTATGACAATGCATAGAATTGTATGACCACACCCATCCATGCTGGACTCACTTAAGGAAGAAGTCACTATCCTCCCTTAGTAAATCAAGCAGTCCTCACATCATTTCTACAATTAAATTGCAGAGAATTTTTTGGATTCTATTTAATGAATGAGGATATATTTTTCATGTGGTGTCATTGTTTTACTACTTCCCATGTTTATTTGGACAGATTCATAGCACTGGGTAGGAAATGTATTGGTTGGCAACTACAATTTTGGAAGAGAAAGTAAACACATGCTGATTAGCAAACAGTAAACTCTACTGTGTTTAATTTTGACTTCTCTTTATAAAAAAAGAAAAAAAACAAAAAAACACTATTTGGTGTTGTGTTCCAAGTAGGAGCATTTGTCCCTAAGTTCTTGCCTAACCCCTTACTGGAGGGCTTCCAGAATTACTTTTCTCCTCCTCCTCCTCCCCCTCCCCCTCCCCCTTCTC
>NW_012267269.1:997513-1049687 GCF_000151885.1 Dipodomys ordii
CCTCCTCCTCCTCCTCCTCCTCCCACCAGTGGCAAACGCCAACATTATTTAAGAAAATACTTGTGCATATGGTATCCTCTGGGCACAGATTTGCCAACCAGTTGAACAGTAGGGCCACTAGCCCATACAAACCAAACTGAAAATTTAAGAACTACACAAACATACGCAATTGTTTCCAGTCTTAATAAATTCAAGGTAGAACTTACACTTGTGAAAGTAAGCTACTTGACTCATCTATCAGGCCTGAAATCTGACAGCAATAATGTGATAATAACCTATAATTTCCAATATTCTTTTTAGTTTCTTTTATTTCTCTTTTAACTCTTTGTTTTTTGGGGGGGTTTTGTTTGTTTTTTGTCGGTCATGGGCCTGAACTCTGGGCCTGGGCACTGTCCCTCAGCTCTTCAGCTCAGGGCTAGCGCTCTACCACTTGAGTCACAGCACCACTTCCAGCTTTTTCTGCTTATGTGGTGCTGAGGAATCCAACCCAGGGCCTCATTCATGCAAAGCAAGCACTCTACCACTGAGCCACTTTCCTAGCCCTGTGATCCTCAAATTATCTTCCAAATGTAGCCCTCTTCTCATTTGATTCTGAAGAACTACCATTCAGAAACTGCCCTTCTCCTTTTTCTTCTTTGCAGGTTCTGAGGTTTAAACTCTGGGCTTGGGAGTTGTCCCTGAGCTCCTGTTGCTCAAGGCTAGCACTCTACCACTACTACTTCCAGCTTTTTCTGTGATTTGATTGGAGATAAGAGACTCACAGTCTTCTCTGCACAAGCTAGCTTTGAACTGTGATTCTCAGATCTCAGGCTCCTGAGTAGCTAGGATTACAGGAATAAGCCACCAGTGCCCACCTACCTTTTTTCCCCACTACTCAGCTTACTTCCAGAATGCGTCTGGAATGTGCAAATTTGTGAAATTGAAAATCTGAAGCATCAGAAGTTTAAAAATTCACTGAATGGTTCAACGTAACAAGTTAACACCATCTCTTGTTTGTCTACATTGTGTATATTGTATTTATTCAATTAACATTGTTTTGTTATATATACCAGATTCCTCATGATCAGCACATCTGAGTCCTGAATTTAAAAACAAACAACAAAAAATAAAAAAACACAAGATAATCAAGCCCTGTATGGGCACAAGAGGCTCACAGCCTAGCAAACCAAGGAACACTAATACCAAATATAACAGGGATCTTGAGAGCAAACAATATCAGTGGAGCAGTAAGAAGGCTGGGAAAGGTATGGTAATAGTAGGGTGGGAACATGTAACTAAAGTAGACCATGGAATAAAGTAAGAGAGTAAGCTCTACCTCTAACCACCTGACCAAAAAAAAAAAGGGTTCCTAGCAGCAAAGTGACAGAAGCTCAGCTATGTTACAAGAATGAGAAGTATCAGAATCCAAATGAAGAAGGGAGACAGGGGCCAGGGTACACAAAGCATGTATAGATGGAGGTTCCAAACATGTATGAGATTATCCTTGAGAGAAGGACTTGGGTAGTAAGTACAGAGCAGAAAGACCATTAAAAATCCACAGCACTAGAAACAGTAGATGCTCTGCTCTATTATCACAGAAAGACTTTACTTTGTAAACAGATGTAAATGTACAGGATCTGAATTTATACTCTAGGAAATATCTTCACATTGGCTGATCCAGTTGAATACAAAGAAGTTGCTAAACAGCATCTAGTAGGACACAACCACCCAAAGCATTTCCTTCTGCAAAGCCCTGCAGCTGAGGGCTCACATCCGCCTGGTCCAATCAGTTCATTTCCAAACAAAGGTAGGAAATGGCTGCATCCTAGTATTTCATAGTGGACTCATGAGTCAGTGCTTTGGAACTTGGTATCTTTGGGACTGAGTGTCTATTCCCCACGTCTTCTAGCCACAGGGGGAACAAGGTACAGATAAGCATGATTTCACCCCACTGAGATATAAATTGGAGAGTTTCTCCTTCCCCCCTTTCTCCTCAAATATAAATGAATGAATAAAGGAAATTCGTTTCTTGCTTTCATTTATTTCCTTCTCTGGTTTCCTAATTCTCAGTTTGCCTTTGTGTCTTCCAAGTAACATAAATTAGTGGTGAAAGTGTATTATAGGGTAATTATTCAAAAGGTGTTATGTTATACAAGGTAGTTTGTGAGAGGAAAGGGAGCTACACTTGATTCTGCAAGAGCATCCAGTAATGTATCCATTGGATAGAGATCAGAAGAAACTGAAGGGAAGGCCTGTGTCCTGAAGAGCAAACTGATTCGTCATCATTTACTCAAAAAGGCTTGTAATATTTTGTTTTCAGACTTACACTAAAGAAAAGCAACTTACTTTGAACCCTATTTTTACAAAATGGTCACAAAGACAATAATAAATAAATTCAATTACATCCTTTTGTAAAAAGTTCCCATCGTTTCTGTATCACCATGTACAGAGAAAAAGGAGAAAATGTCATGCTTACGCTTACTGAAGTATTTTTTGTAAATGAATAGGTTCAAAGGCATTTTAACCCACCAACTATTTCCTCCAAGAAAAAGGTACAGCAACTCGTAGATGGACACCATACTCCCATTTCTGATGAAAATTATGGACAGAATTGCTTTGATATCTGAGTTAATATCACAAGCCAATTGTTATCCAGGATGGAAAAGGACAACAGAAAAAGTAACAAAGAAAGCTTTCCTGAGAATAAGGAGTCCTGTTCTAAATGAAGATACAAACAAAACCCATCCAAACATCAGTCAAATTGGGTATCATTGTGATCAGTATGACATAAGCACAAGCAGCCAGCCTGATTATAAGAAAAGTTTAGAAACAGGAAATTTCTGTCTAAGAAAAGTACAAACTCTTTTCAGAATATTAGAGAAATCTGGTGGTTTCTACCAAGGCAGAATGAAGTGGGAAAACTGAAAAATATCCTGGAGAGACACAGAATGAAAGAGTTTATGTGTTCAGGGGAACATTACATTTCATTTTTCTAATATAGAAACAAACTGAGAAGAACTGAGAGGGGATGGCAAGGATAAAGAAGAATAAGATCATAAAAAGGGCATGAGTAAAAGTGCAACAATAAAACAGGAATATACTTCTCACTATTATTAGTTTTTGTCCTCCCATTAAAAATTATTTTCTAAAGTTCATTACTGTCAACTATATTGCCAATTTCTCAAATAATACATTGGTCAAGTTCCAAACTCTCATTTCACATATAAATTGCATACATAAATGTTCTTGTGTAACCTGTGGAAATATTATAAATTTCCTTCAACAAAATTAGGGTTAAAGTTTGGAAAAATTCCTAGAGTGAAATAACACTCTCTCTCTCTCTCTCTCTCTCTCTCTCTCTCTCCCTCCCTCCCTCTCTCCCTCTCTCCCTCCCTCTCTCTCTCTTCCTCCCTCTCTCTCTCCCTCTGTGTGTATGTCTCCCCTGCCTCTACTTTTGATAAGGATAATATTATCTCACTGACTCATATATCTTTATGCTCCAATTTCCTACCTATTTCTCTGTTCAGACATGTATAATGCTTCCATTTAAAAGCATATGGCTGGGGAGCCAAAAGAATTTAAATTGCTTTCAAAATGTGCATTACATTATAAAATGGTGTGAAAAAAAGATCTTACTATTCAGCTCTCAACTTGGAGTATAAAGCAAAGAAGCAACACAAGACTGCTTCAAACTTTGTCCAAAAACTCAACAGCTTCACTTGTTTATAGAGGTACAAAAAGTATGTGACACAGTTTATAAAACAAGAACGATATACTGTATGCAAAAGTAAAGTTAAAAGCAAAGTATAGTAACAGCCCTATCTCGTTACAAACACTTGGCAGCATGTCCAAAGTACCATGGTCAAAAACATGATACCGTCTGCGTTGTACTTCTGCCAGAAAGCACTCTCGAAGTCCAAGTCTCTTTAGCCATCATCACCACCTCATTTGGCAATCTCTCCCAAGCCTCAGTTCATCTACTCAAAATTACACCATAGAAACACAGACAAACTCTCTAGCTTGGTAGGTTGCAAGTATCACAATAAAGAAGCACTGGCCAAGCAACAGTATATGATGCATTTCCAAGGTTAGAAGGCCAGGACCAACTACACTCCATCCTGGAAGCTTATTTTGTAAATCAAGTTGAGCAGGGCTGTCTTCTAATCAGCAATCCAAGGTTTCTTCTTTACTCTCTTTCTGAATCAGCAGCAGCTCAAAAAGGAGGCACATGGAGAGAATGAACCCAGGGACCAAATCCATCTTAGGTAAATAAGTGGCAGATGGATTGGGCAATTACTTGCCACTTAATTGTTACTGAACTGGGCTTTTGGATATGTCTAGAACCTCAAAAACTGCATCATTTGGGTAGGGAAACTGGGGGGTGGGAGGAAGCACACACGTATATGCATGTGTGTGTTAGTGCTAGGGCTTGACCTCAGGGCCTGGGTACTGTTCCTCAGCTTTTTTCCTCAAGGCCAGAACTCTATCACTTAAGCCACAGCTCCATGTCTCATGTTTTTGGTGGTTAATCAGAGATATGAGTCTCATGAACTTTCCTGCCCAAGCTGGCTTCAAAAAAATCCTTGGATCTCAGCCTCCTGAGTGGCTAGGATTAGACAGATGAGCCACTGGCACCTGGCAGCAAAGATTTTGTATCTTTAGGTTACACATGTATAGAGTGCCAAATCTTTTGCAAGGCCAAGTAAACATTAGACAATGTATCAAGCCACATAGAATAAGTAGATCAACAGGATATAACAATATTTGTATTCCTATGCTCACGTGGCACTTATAACTAAAACACAACACTGTGTAGTATAAAAGTGTAACTGTGGCAATGAAGAGATGACTGATGAGAACAAACAAGTTGCATGAATTATTAATTTTCTTTGGACATGCATGTAAGAGTTAGCATCCAACTTTTGTCTCCTACGCAGCATATTATATAATTCAAAAACACAGATCCTCTGATCTTAAGTTTACAGCTTGCCATATTTCCTAGAAAATAAACAATAATTAACAACAAATCTCATGGTTGTTTTCCCCTCTCTACTCTTCTAGAAATCTTACACTTCAAATGTAGGTACATAAGCTTCTTTTGGATCCCAGCCCACAAACATATGTTTCCAAAGGAATAATATGTACAGGTTAGTCTGGTATGTACCAGATGTAAGAAAATCAAATTCTAAAACAAAAAGTATCAGAATTTAGTGGAGACGTTTTTAATTAAATTCCATTTTTTCTCTTCTCTCTATAGATAGAAAATTTGAAAGAAAGAAAAATCAATAGCCATTGTCATCTTTATACTCTTGGTGAGAAAAAAAGATCTCTAACTCATGACTCTAAGTTCTTTCTGTACATAATAAGATCACAAAGATAGAATGGTCACTTATAAACTGACCTCTCTGAGTACATCTCCTACTATATGCTGGTATTTAACCAGAATAATTTGTATGAAAAGAACAGAACATTCTTAATGCAGAACTTATCAGGCAAACCAGTCAGAAAAAGGCTACAAAGCCCATGCCTATAACCAACTTCTAATATGTTAAACCTCTATTAATCAAACACTGAAAAAATCCCTATAATCATTACTAGTGAGTCTTAATTTATCAGAACATTATAAATTCAAAAGGAGCACATTATCTACATATTGAAATAATTTATGCATTCCTTTCTCATATAGGTGGACATGCATGAGAGTATTAAAAACAAACTACAAATAATTCAACCTTTAGAGGTTTAAAGAGTCCAAAGTTTCAGTTGCATTTACTTTTCCCAATGCATTGCTAAGAATTTGGTCAGACCTACAAAAGTTATTAGAGAAGTCCAAGAAGAAGAAATAGACCCAAGTTTTGCATCACCTATGCCTAACCTTTTCAGGGCACCATGATCTCTTCCCTTATTGTAAACATCAGAGATGTCACAGTAGTGAAAGCCAAGTTTTAATTTGGAATTTAATAAAAATTGATTAAGTATCACAGAGCACAAACAAAGCTGCTCCATAAATCTTTCAGCTCTTTTTGTGCTAGGAAGAAAGCAAGCACTGTCTGCTGAAGCAGATGACAGATGCTGGCTTAAAGATAAGTATTATTTATACTTCTGTACCAGAATTCCTCTTATGCATATCTTATCATGCATGGGTATATGATCAACAAAGCAATTATTTTATATCAGTCAAAGATGTTCAAATGCACTCTGGCTCCATGGGAATGCTTTAAAGAGTTTAGGCCTAGGGTTCAATTAAACCAAGATGGAGGGGGAAAAAAAGAAAGTTTTGAAAGAAAAACAAATATTGAAATGGTTGTTACTTGAAATGTACTTTCACACATAAGCTAATGAATATAAATGCACTGAAAATAACTTTGTTCTGAACATATGCCTTTGCATTTTAAATAAATGATGCATGTTTGAAAGATAAAAGGGTTTACCAAATCTAAACACATCAAGATATATCTATGTTAAACTGCAGGTTTTTGTACAGTATGTTGGTTAGGAGACAGTACCTTGAAAGAAATCCAACTGTTATGTAAAGAGAGAACTGATTTAGCCAAGTCTGTAGATATTTTAGTCATCTAGACTATAGTTTAAAATTTTAAATCTTGTTCTTTCCCTCCTTAGAGATATAGAATATATGAAAACCAATAGCTTGAGGGAAATTCCCCCAGGCTCTTTTTTTTCCTTTTAGCATATAAACTGAAGAAATGATAAGCAATAATTCCAGGCTGAGCAAAAACTACTTCCATTTCCTTTTTGGAAAAAAGAAGTATTTTGCATTATAAAGTTCCTGAAAGTTAATAATCTGGCATGTGACTCCAGAACAAATAGGAATCAATAATGGAAAGCAGTTGGGAAGAATGCTTCAATCACTGTCTTGAGCATTCCTATACCCTCCAGGTTTTAGAATCTAGAATAAGGAAAAAATCTGGAAAGATTTGGGGAATAAGGGCTCTTTGGTTTTGATCTGGTTGTTTCACCATGATACACAAACTGGAGCTAACTAAATCTGTAAATCCACCCCTCTACACATTAAAGAAAATCAACCTATGATTAAATTTACCTAATTAGGTTTATAAATCATAAATTGTACTCATCTATTCTTTCACAAAGGTATTTTGTTGTCTCACATTTCCCTTAGTGTTTCTCTTTGTACTGAAGTTCTTTCTGAGAAATACCAACCTCATCAGGGCTAGGTTAAAAGACAGAGATGTTGATCCATTCAAGGATGAAGACTCACAAACAGGGATGTTTGGGGTAGGAGTACTGTGAAGGAATGAGTCCTGGTCATAATCCTGCTGCTAGAATGCTCTGGCCACACGGCTAGATAGAGCCACAGCTACCAACCGCTACAAATGCATGCCAACGCTTTAAAATGACATTGGTAGCAAAATTAAACTGTCTGGTTTCTTGGAAATCACTTTATAGTTATCTCTGGAGAGTTAGCAATGCAGTAAAATAAGATACACAAATCAGTACTTTTATGTGGTAATACTCATCTATCGCATGCAATAATTTTTCTTTCCTGAATTATAAATGAAAGTGCATCCATGAGAGTGCAGCAATTATGAGCCAATATTTTCAGAAATTGCTTTTGTGTATGTCTCTTAAGCAGGCAACTCCACATGGAAGCACTAAACCAAATTGCTGAAAACTACTCAGGATTTGCCTTTTAATTTAAATAATTCTCTTTATTATATAAAAATTCAGGTTGCACAAGTATACAAAGTTTTATAGAGGAAATGGTAGGTCAAAATAGTCCTTAAATGACCTTATAATAGAAAACAAATTTAAAATATATACCGCATATTAACTCAATCAGACATATTATAGCCACTAATATATTTTGAACCAACTTATTTAAATGAGAAAAGTTCAAAGGAATGTTTTCTCATATTTTGATATCTATGTAAAGAGAATTACATTTCTTCTGAGTTAATCTGAATACAATAGTTTTCCAGGTAATTTTAATCCCAGTTTCCTCAGACAGCTCTATCACAAAATTATAATTGCTTAGTATTCTTTGCAACATACCAATGTTGACAAAGCATGCCTACTTCCAAAACTTATTAACTGTTTGCATTGGGACACATTACTTGACTTCTATGAGTTTGAATCTGTTTAAACAAGGATAAAATTTTGAAACAGTTTAGATATGGTGGAGAAGAATTTAGCAAAATGCCTGACACATAATAAATACTAAGAGAAGTACAAACACTATTAATTTTTCTTGTTGTTGCTATTCTTATTATTAACAAGAATTTCTATAATGACTAACCTAGCATGTGCCTAACTTCGATTCTCTATCATCTTCTGACATTAAGTTGTCCTGATTCTGTTTCTACTATGGTTCTTTTCATTTTCATTCTCCTTAAGCTCCATTTCTTCTAACACTTTTAAAAGTCATCTTTCTTGCCAGCACTGGTGGTTCACACCTGTAATCCTAGCTACTAAGGAGGCTGAGATTGAGGATCATGGTTCAAAGCCAGCCTAGACAGGATAATCTACGAGATTCTAATCTGCAATAAACTATTTTTTTTAATGCCAGAAATGGAACCGTTGCTCAAGTGGCAAAACACTAGCCTTGAACAAAAATGAACTCAGGGACAACTCCCAGGCTCTGAATTCAAGCCCCAGGACCAGCATCAAGAAAGGTCCAAAGCTATCCTTGTCCCTACAATCTCAATCAAACTTTAATTTGAAAGGTTTCGGAGACCAACAAAGTTAAATTTGGATATGATTATCGTTCGACTATTATATCTCAGTCTGGACTGTCTCTGCCCAACCAAAAACTAAATCCAAACTGAACAACTCACCTTTGATCCCAGTGGTATTTTCTTTTACTATCTGTTAAGGGAATTAACATTTTCCCAGATCACCAAGATAGAAACCTCAGATCATCCCCAGCCCCTCCCCCTTATACCCATATAACAGTCTCTAATTTCTGTTCTTACCAATACAACTTTTTCCATGTCCCTCTTGACTCTCACAGTAGCCTTAGCTCAGTTTAGTGACAGTTAACAAATAAGAAGCCCTACTATGGGCTTCTTACACTACTATGGGCTTCTTACACTGTGTGTGTAAAACCGAACAAAGAAAGAAACCAGAAACTCACACACATATGGATCCCCACACAGAGAGAAACACTCCTTGCTTATAAGAGCCTTTAAATCAGGCAGTGGAAGCAATATGTAAACACATCATTATCCTATGATGTTCTGCTAGGAAAAACAGCTACACATAAATCACAGAAGCAGACAAAGAGGGAGTATTATCCAATTTGAGCAAGTCAGGTATGACTCTACTGTGGCTATAATTCCAGAAAAGTATTGAAGGATGAAAAGGAATTTGGAAGTATGTGAGAGAAGCTAAAACATCCTAAACAGTATGGACACATTTCCAAGCTAGACTAATCAACCCATATATTGTAAAATTTGTTTTCCAAAAATCTAGATCTGATTACGACAGTTCCCCCTTTCTTTAAGATCTTCAAAGGCTTTCTGATATTGCTAGGATAAAATCCAACTAGTTGGTATTGGACAGGCACTTAGAATCTGAATTCTGACTCACTGAGGGGGAAAGCACCTGCTCTCCACATCCTCCAGCCTCAGGCTGAGCAGACCACCACACCTGTATGTATGTATGTATGGAACAGCATCCTAATCACCGGGAAGCTGCTCTGCCTTTTCCCTGTGAGATTTCATCTATCCTATGATACCACACCTAATTAACTCTGCTGAGCCTTCCTAATGAACCTAGGATTATTTCCTCCTTTAAGCTTTCAGTACCTTTGTGATACCTTGATACCTCTATTTGCCCATATGTCAGACCTGGATTCTAGAGTGAATGCCCGTATTTGGCCTGCCACCTGCAAAAAAACTTCTGCTCTAACTTGGAACTTCAACAAGTAAATTAAAATCATTCTACCCTACATTAATAAATATCAGAAGATACATAAATGAATCTTTTATTTGGTGTGGGCTAGAGAGAAATAGTAAGATATATATGTGGTTCCTATGAAACCACTAAAACCTAACTGCTATGGGCAGAACCGTTCACATTGCACAGCACTAATGCCCAATGTGACTACATCTGAAGAGACTCTTTATGGAACCAGTGAAGATTAAGTGAGTTCCTAAGTGTTGGACCCTGATACCACAGATTTAGTGTTCTTATGAGAGGAGGTACCAGCTCATGCTCTCTTTCTCTCCCACTACCCCACATTTCTTTCTCTTTCTTTCCCCTATAAGAGCACACAGTAGAAAGGTAGCAAATGCAGGCCAGAAACCCAGTCATGCTGGTATCTGCTGCAGATTTCCAGCCCAAGTAGAGTTAGAAAATACTCTTCTACTGTTCAAGCCACCCAGCCTAAAGTAGTCCAAAGAATTTAATGTAGTCCATGAGGAAGTAGTAAGAGTAAATATTCCTAGTGTGACATTAAGTACATACAACTTCACAAACAGACTAATTTTAATTGTTCAACTAACAATCCTGTTAGTTTTACAGAAAGATACACTAAGATTTGAGAGCCTTCTATTAGCCATCGAATAAGTCAGGGCAAGTCCAAGCATAGCATAGGATTCTGAAGTCCCAGTTTTCAAAACCCTGTGCTAAAGAGATGGCTATTCTGCTTCCCACAGGGAAATGTGCAAGGCATCTCAGCCTGAGGGGCAGGCATTTGTCCTGACTCATACCCAGAGGGCCATCTGACAAAGGGGCATGGCTGCAGGGCAACAAGGCAACATGCAGCCAGTGGCTGTCCCCACTACCAACTCTTGGATGACTGAACAAACTAGATAATTGATGCAATGTCAGCTTCCTAATCTGTAGAAGGATGATTTTAATGCTTACCTTGTAGGATTATTTTGAAGATCAGAAATAAATACAGGGGTATGTGGCCCATTGCCTGGCACACAGTCAAGACTTTGTAATTAGTAGGTATTCAGCATGCCTGGATGATACCTCATTAACAATGTCACTAAACTAAACTAAAAAGCAGGATATAGGCGTTTTATCTATAGTAAATATCTGTCTAGTTGGTTTGCTTGTTTGTTTGTTTGGGTGTTATCTATACTATTTTACTTTCTGTGATAATAAAGCATGAATTTCTTCCTCTGGGGAGCCACTATTCCCTACTCTCCATGAACACCAAGTTTGGTGTCTTGCTCTCATCCTCTAGCTCCTGCAGCAGACTAGAGATTGAAATCTACCAATGAGAAAAATGCATCATTTCATGATTGATTCAAGGATGACAAATAAGGCCCAGGAAGTTTGGAGAAAACCACTAAAATAAGGAACATTTCTTCCCCTTTGGAAGTTCAGCTCACAGAATGTAACTGGAGCTCAATTCTGTGACAACAGAGCCCATCTACCTACAAGTAAGGCAACAAAGAGGACAGCATAGAATGAGAACCAGAAAGATTTCCCAGTTATATCTTTCCATGTTTGAGTCAAGCTGTATCTGACTCCTTCTGGGGGGGGGGGGTAGAGGAGAGCAGCATTGGGAATGAATGCAAGGCCTTGATGTGAGTCCTATCTCCAGTCCTTCCTTATTTCAGTTTGTTTTTCAAATAAGGTCTTATACTCTGACCCTGTCCAGCCTTAGACCAAAATTCGTCTGCATCTATTTCCTAAGTAGCTGTGACAAGTATGCACCACCATGCCCAAATCATTTTTGAGATAAGAGTCTCACTGACTTTCGTCCAGGCTGGCCTTAAAGAGAGAGCATCCTGTCTGTGCCTCCCAAGAAGCTGGAATTACAAATGTGTATTCTTATGTCAAACCAAAAACTGGACTTTTTAGTTACAGCCAATAACTTTCCTTTCACAATGCGGTCTATATAATGTCAGTTAGTCTTAGACAACAGCAATTAATATAAATGTCAGCACAAATTGGATACTTTTCAATGACCAAATTAACCTCTGAAACAAACAAAATGAAAGTTAGGGAAGTTAGATCCAAGCACTAGGTTTTCAGAGACATCTGAATATGATTCTAAGATATCTTATACATTTCTGTAAATTGTAACTTTGAAGTAGCTTTTACTAAATTTCTACAATGTCAGTAAAATATTTTGAGTTTAATATTCCTAATCACATACAAACTTTAGAGGGCAGACAATATTATCTGTTTTATGGATGAAGATATTAAGTTGTTTTTCTAAGTTAAAATAGTACTTTGTAGAGCTGAGAGGAAATCTCAGCTCTAACTTCTCAATTTCCTTAATAATAGGAGGAAAATGGCATTACCTAAAAACTTCACTCTTAAAAATCCTCTTATTTTCTGTTCTTACAGCATCATGTAGCTTTAATAAAACCATTTGTCACAAATGTTCACTCTGCATGTATTTTTGTGTAGTTCTAACTTGATATATTTTTCTTATACCCATCTATGTGCTCCTGGAATGGATGTCTATCAATTTTGTACCTCACTGTGCAGAGTAATGCTCTGTGACTACAGAAAGGATTGGTGGGTAGAAAGAAGGACAGAAGGAATGAGGAGAGAAAGAATATGGGAAGAAGAAGTGCAGAGGGCAAGGAATGAGCAAGGATGGCAGAAGAAGAAGCCCTGCCTTGGGACAAATAAGAGTCGAGCATCCACACTGGCTACTGGGGATACTGTCTTCATACAGTGGGACAAGTAGATAGATTTCCCATGATGCAAGAATACCAGGAATGCCAGAGTTTTGTGCTATCTTACTGATTCCATTCCCCAAACCACACCAAGTAGGCACACGCATGTTAAAAAGTTACACCTGTTTTATAGACTCTATCCAACCTCCTAAGAGTCGTTCATCTTTTCTTCATAACTATACAGATTTTAAACCTTCTTAGTAACTGTTTGTCTAAAAGGCTGTCCCACTGGATAATTTGATCTGCCATGGAGGTAGGTCTTTTTGAGGCTGTACACTGTCAGGTTATTGTGCTGAAGGAAGAGTAAAAAGAAGAGGCAGAGGGAGAATCCATTAGAAAATGTCTGCACAAGTGCTGTCTTTCTCTTCCTCCCAATAAGTACTCTAATGGGCCCCCTTATCACAAATTCTTAAACATCAGAAAATAAGTGTACCATTTTTTCATATAGCTTTTTGGAAGAAAGACCAAACACAAGGCAGAATTCAAGCTTCAGCTGCTCCATAGAAAGATGCTTGGAACCTTAGCTGCATCTGTGAAAACTCTCTAGTGACGCTGGGCTTTAATTGTAGCTACTCAGGAGGCTGTGATCTGAGAATCTCAACTTAGAGCCAGCCCAAGCAGACAAACCCAGGAGATTCTTATTGCCAACTGACCAGCAAATAGCCAGAATGTAGACATATAGCTCAAGTAGTAGAACACCTATGTGGAGTGAAAAAAAGTTGACAGAGAGCTCAAGGTCCTGAGTTCAAGCCCTAGTCCTGGAAGAAAAACAAAAAAACCCAACAACTCTCCGTTGTGTGCCAAGATAAACAGCACACCACCAATGCTCCTTCCACAGTGGCTTCATCACTGCCAGACTTTGGCTGCATAAAGAAAGCTGGAGCATGACCACAGGACTTTGTGTCCAATTGCCACCATCGTAGCTACCTGTTGAAAGCAAAGTATGCCTTGGGAAACATTCCAGTATAAAGCAAGCGTGAACACGCCACATTCATCACTGGGAGTACAGCATACTGCACGTTTAGATCAACCTGTTATAACCTCATCAACTGTGCATTATTTTAACTATATGGGGAAAGGCATGAATGTTACTAAGGTATGTTGGTTTCTAGGAAAAGACAACTAGATAAGTTCATTGAGAAGTCAAGTTTATCCAAAAGAACTGGCATAACAATTGACTGCAAATATTTTTCTGAAATATCTAACTTATCCAAAGTTTTTGGAGGGAATATCCATAGGTACAGGTCCCAATAATTTTTTTCCAAAGCTTCTTCTGTAGGCGATATCTATTCTCAAGATAGAGTTTGGGGTGACATTTTATATAATTAAAGATTATAGCATCTTGTTTAAAATAACAAACTGAAAACTTCAAGGAAAAACCAGTCCACTGGCATTCCTTTGAAACATGCATATAAAGGGTTTACAGTATTTTTCCTTGCCTTTGGGTGTGTGTTGTGCAAGAGAGGAATTCCGGGTGCAGCAATTGAATGAGGAATTAGCACCTTTCCTTCAAGGTTTTATCTAATTGCATACCAACACATAACAAAGGACATGATATATGTACGGTAGCTAAAGAGTTAATCTTTACCAACTCTGCTAAAAAATCCTAATGGCAGACTGCCCATCATTCTTTTAGACAGAGCTTGTCAGAAAAACTAGGGCAGCTTGTCCAGCTCAGCAGTCAACTGATTACTAGTGAACTCAATGGGGCTCCTGGCCAACCTCTGAGATTGCTGCCAGCCCCTTGGGTATTCAAAGGCCAAGTTCCAATGTGGTTTACTTTGCCAGAATCACATGATGTCAGTGCTATTTTCTCCTGACCAGAATAACCAGTCATTCAGGTTACTGCAGAGGTATCAGTGAGCCAGGCCAGGCAGGCACTTCATTGGTAGAGGACACACACACACACACACACACACACACACACACACACACACAGAGGTGCTACCCCTTCTGCCACAGCCCAGGGGCCTAGGGCCTCCTGCAGGAGTTTAGCTAATCCCAGTGTGTCAGTTCCAGCCACCCAAATCCTACCCAGGCATCCTGCACACCAAAGTCTGCTCCAATGCTCAGGAATTACACAGGCTCACTGGGCAGGGAACACTTAGAGAACAAAACAAACAGGCTGAACTTTTATAAATACTCAGGTGCATAGGAGCACAACAGAAAGTAGGCCTGGGCTTTTATTTTTGCTGCATCTCTGCAGGTTTAAAAGGTAAGCCACAGAAATTCTAGGAGTTGGTCACCAGAATTATGTCCAACATAATTTATCTTATCAGCATATGCCCACATTCTTTGCATGTTAGTGAAGACATTAATTCAATTTTATATCTATCAGGAGATGTTTTCATTGCTACAGAGTTTTACAAGGGTACAAGCATTCAGGAAATAGCTTATTTTTAAAAACTGTGTTACCTTTATTTCTTAGTGAGATAAACTATTTGACTCCCAAAACACAGTGTAAAACATTAAAAACAAGACCTAACCTTTCTCCCTCTAGGAAAAAATATAAGCATTTAGGAACAGCATACAGGCTGGTGTAGCCAAGGGAAGCCACTGTCAAGTGCCTCAACCTTCTTCCAATACACAAAATACTTCAAATATTGCATGTGATATTTCTAATTTTTCTATTACTTTGTCTTAGGACTAATTAACATCTAGTTAAGTAAATTCGTTTTAAGTCACTTTTGAAAAGATTAAATCTTAACCATTATAACACTTGAAAATATGACAGATTTTCCTACTTTGTCATTATATTTAGTTTCTTTATCCTTCTTTTATGTCAGGAAAGTAATAAACTCATACGTGCAATAAAGGCAAATGCAGCAATGTAAGACTCATAATTTTCAAACATTTACATTTTTAAAAGAAAACAGAAACTACTTCATTTATAATGCACAAAAGAAAAATATAAAGGTTTAATAATTCCTGGAACTGTACTATCACCATTCAAGACAATACCGTTCTGATAAATAAGAGAGTGAGTAGATTCTATATTATTTATAACTGGACAGAGCCCTACTACATTACTACCTGGAAAAAGTCAATAAGCAAAGTGTCACAGTGAGAATGATGTGTCTTAAGATTGACTGCTGTAGCTTTATCCAGCCTCTCTACTACAGCACAGTGGTGAGTTAAAAAAACTGTCATTTCATTTTTTATTTGCAAAAACGACCGTACCTGTAAAAATCATGGGTATTAAATTCTGGTGAACTTCTGTTAGAAGTCAATCTGTCAAGGAATTTGTGCAGTAAGACTGATGATGCATGGGTGGAGAGTAGAAGGAAGGAAAAAACTAACCAAAGAGCTAAGGGAGAAAGGAACACAGGGAAGGTATGATGATTTCCAGGAAGAAAGAAGAATGAACAGAATTTTTATATCAATGCTTCATAATTTTAATTCATTCCTTCTATGAAAAAAGTTTACGCAGATTTGCAAAAACTTCAAAGCCAATGTTATCACCAGTTATTCAATCAAATCAGGTACTATAGTTTGCTTTTTCTGATGGTGATAGCTCATCTTTGACTATTCAACTTGTCTTTTGTCTTGGCCTTTCATTTCCTTTTCAAATGTATCATATCTTACCTCTAGCAAAACATCTGTAATGAACTAACCAATGTTTGAAAGAAAGAGGCATGCTAGATACAAGATCTTAGATGCAAAGGGACGAAGCATCATCACCAACTAGATAATAGTTGGATAATTTGACAGTTTGAGCTGACTGTTTCAAGGAAGGCTGGAAAATGTGCAGAGGGAAAACGGCTCATAGGTATACAATTTTTTCTAAGGTAGGATAAGACAGCATAAGCCATTCCAGAAGGGAAAATGCAAGGGAGATTATGAGCCTCTGATAGTGAAGACATTAATGCACAAATCAAATATTATAAACCAAGTTGTCTGACATCCTCTCTTTTTTTTCATCCACTTTTAAGAATCAGCAATATCCTGGAAGCTGTCATTAGATTTCTTGGAGGAATCACATATAAAACACAAATCCCTCAAGGCTCTCTGTAAGGCAATCTTAACCTGTTGTTTTCATATGGCTTCTCACTGACCATGCCCATCTCCCATCTGTGGGTTCTACATTCTAGACACACTTAATCATTTTCCTGCCCTTTGATTTTTGCTCATGTTGTCCCTTAGTCTAAATGTCTGCCTCACACTTGACAAAACCCATCTCTTGATGTCAGTTTAAAATGTCCCACTCTATCAGATGCTTGCTCCTCCCCCAGAGCCAGATGTGAGCCTTCCCCAGGACCTCAGAAGCCCACAATTATACTCCTCTTAAGACCAGCTTGATAGGGCCTTCCATTACTTACTTATCTTATCCCCTCCAGCAGACATGAGCACATCAGCATGGCGACGTGTATCTTTGGGGACTTGCACTCAATAATCATTTGCTGATTTGAAGTGAACTGATGAGGCTAATTTATTTTACAGTACTCCAGTGTATTGGTTCTGTAACAGCCGCCTCAAAGGCCGTCCACTGATCCACAACGTCATCTGCTATAATATTAGTGCTTATAATAACATGGGTTCCTAGACAAATAATTTAATTATCACATGCTTATTGGTGTCTCATAAACAGTAGAAGAATTTATGTCTTTTGAATAAAGTTTTTAATGCTATTTGGTCTGGATTCTTTATGTGCATCTGTCAATGTGTATATGTGAAAATGTGTGTGTCTACAAGCAGGAGCTAAAGAGATAAACAATATCAATGATGTCTTAACCCCTTTTCAGCAAACTTCAGGCAAAAATATCTATGCCACAAGCCTCAAGACATTAGTTAATGAAAATACCAACAATGCTTCCAAATTTTAAACTAGAATAAATTTGGCTGGGATGACCGTGAGTACCTCTGCACTAAGCTTCTTATTGGTTAAAATGGGGTCTGGAGGGCTGTTTAACAGCCTTTCTTTAACATAAGACCAATCTTAAATCTCAACTGCCATACATGTCAGTGATACTGAGCACCTGACCATACCTTGTTTTACAAGTCTCATTAAATGAGTATGTGGTCAGTGACTCAGGGAATGATAAACTTCATACAAACCCAGGAAGATATAAAGATCTAAGGCCTACTGATGGCCAGATATTAGCTGTAACAATCAGACCCAACATCACTAATATAAACATGTACATGCTTCAGTTTATATGTAATATTTTACAGGTAGTGACAGATTACCCCTTTAAAAAGTAACAAGAAATTATGATTCCATGTTAATTACACTTACAGTGTATTTGGTCCCATATCACAATGATTTGTCCCCAATGACCCTTTTATCCTTTCTAGGCATATTTTGTTGTTGTTGTTGTTGTTATTGTTCCAGTGTCTCTTTGCATTATATTGCTTTGACACTGTGATTTGAATCAGATCTGAAAGAGGTCCAGAATAAAAAATATTTGGGGAGCTGGGAAGGTGGCTCAGTGGTAGAGTGCTTGCCTTGCATGCATGAGGCCCTGGGTTCGATTCCCCAGCACCACATAAGCAAAAAGAAAAAAGTCCGAAGTGGCACTGTGCCTCAAGTGGTAGAGCGCTAGCCTTGAGCTGAAGAGCTGAGGGACAGCACCCAGGCCCAGAGTTCAGGCCCCACGACCGGACCCCCCCCCAAAAAAATTGGATTTTTCTAAAATGACAATTCACTTTTCTCAATGGAATAGTGGGAACATGGAGAGTGTTAAGACTTTCACATAGCCATTAAAAATTACTTGCAAACAATCCAGCTCATTGGTTAATAATTTAGGTAATCTTTGTTGAACCCTCAATCAACTGTGACGGCCTTACATATAAAATATAATGGGCGTGTGACTTTCCAAAACACTTAACTCAGTCTAACCATCCAGGTTAGCTCCTCGTTCCAGGGGTTCTCCATTTCACCCTCTCTGCTCATACTAATATAGTAGTAGTGAAAGGGGAAAGATTTGTGAAGTACACATACTGAAGCCCCATCTTAAATCTATCATGTGTTAGCTATCTGCTAAAGTTCCTTTACTTCTCCCTCATGTGTAAAATGAAACTAACAGGGTAGGTGCCCCATAAAACTATTGTGAGGATAAAACCAAACATTTTGGGCAAGAATATTGTACCAAAAATATTCACTTTGACTTATTTTTCCCAGAGGCCACTCTCCCTAACAAGATGCACATGTAAAAACCAACAAAAGCACCCATCAGATTCCAGAATGGTTGTAGTTAAAAGTTGAGGGAGGTCTCACTTCATTTTTGTGCCTTAGTAATCTTAATTTTCATCTTTCATCCCATCCCAAAATTCAATTACAAGTGAGAAAAGGGTGGACAAGAAAAAAAATATTAACCATATACTCACTTGGCACATTTAACAATAAACACATTGCCTAGTTCATTTTAACTAGACAAGTTCTTTTTTTTATTCTTTGTATTTTTTATTATAAAAATACTGTACAGAGGGGTTACAGTTACATGAGCAAGGCAAAACGTAAGATCATCTTGTTAAGTGTATGCTAACAATTTCACATTTCCTTATGCATGAAGAAAACATTTAAGGGAAACATGATAGAAAAAAATGAAGAAAGAAAGACTATTAGAAAGATACAGAGAGGAAGGAAGGAAGAGGAATGCAATATAACACTCCTGTTTCTGCCTCCAAACCACTAACTTCCATGAGGAAAGTGAATATGCCAGACCATTAAATGTTTCAGAAACACGAGCTTGTTTGGCAGCCACAGTCCTAGAACCATGAGAATCATGGTTACTTAATCACTATGAGCTCATAAAACTGGACTTAAGGTGACAACACCAATTGGGTGAGAAGGGCAAGAGGGACCTGAGTAGGGAGTAATCCACTCCAACAAAACCCAACTTCCAGAGGCTGTCTGCAAAACCTGAAGCCTCATTGGGCTGAACATGACCTTATTCCTGCCTCAGTAACTACATTCCCATTGCTTAGTTTGCACTTGGCACTACCCCAATTCTGATGAGATTGTGCCCACCCTGGAAATGAACATAGTTGAGAGTCAAGCTGGCTTGATGTGGCCTAGCAGTAGAGGCACCTAGAGGAAAGGCCCAAGTAATCAAGACTCCCTCACTTTTATATATTATATATTATTGCCTAATGGTTTGGCAGCATTCGCTGTAAGACCAAACAGTAGTGGTTCTAAATCAGACTTTGACGGCCACTAATTGTTCAGCCTTTGGCAACTGAGGTAATATGGAACTTCAAATTCCTTACCTGTAAAGTGGGAACAAACATAAGTTTACTGTGAATAATACTGAGATGATGCACACAGGAAACTAAGTACAGTCCTAGAACATGGTACGTTTGTACCCAGTTCCAGGTACTGGGCAGCTGCAAAGGGATATGAGCAATTGTAGATGAGCTTCTACCTGCTGGGTATTCAACTGTGAATTCCCAGCATCGAAAGAACTCAGCATTCCAGTGCCTAGCTTGGTGCTGACTAAACAAGGAAGAAAATATCAAAAATCTTTAAGTAATAGATAATTCCAGGGATAAGGTTAATGCACCTGTTATGGTTTATTCTTTGAATTTATTAATACAAATAGGCAGAACTGTTTGTTACAGTATTAAGGAAAGACAACATTTCTTTAAAGTTATATTGCTTTCTTACAGAATTCTGAATCAGCATTGTGTTTAAATAATATAATTTGCTAAACTGAACAGTGTAGGCATTTTCCTCCCCTTTATGTTTTTAGTAGCTGTGGCTATTGTTGTTGTCAAGTACCTTGAAGGTTCTTTTATGGACACGGTAAGTGTAGAAGAACCTCTTTGATGACTCATTTTCGAACATGAATTCAATGGAGGTACCGCTTATCATCACAGAGAACATTCATTCAGATCTACTACCGTTTTATAACTGCTCTCATGGACCAGGGCAATTTATTCAACATGCAATTTACCCAACAGGCTGTTTAACCTTGGATGCTTATTAGTGAAGGAACAATGCTTTCGGGACTCTGCTGCATAAATTTAGCCCTTCTAGTCAAAGAGCTTTGCTGGTGGATGCGAAGAACAAGTGTGGGAGAACCCTTCCACACATCTGGAGACCTGATTTCATGGCCAGATTTCTGCTGCCACAGAGCAAGAAGGTGGTATCCCATGAGCCCCTAAACTTCTTGGACAAAGACAGATGAGGTCTCCCTATTTTGATGTCCTTTCTACACTGCAATTTTCAGGTTTCTTTTTTTCCTGGATATCTGCAGTAGAAACCACTCATTGCAAACAAAATTTTACTAAAAGTTTAGTATGAACTAGGAAACAATTTTGTGAAATAGTACCATTATTTCACCACTTTTCTATTATACTGCATTTACATTCCTAAGCTACTTTAAAACACTTATTTTTTTTTACACAGGAATGGTTAAAAGGGCTATCACTTCATTTGAAGGCATATTGCAGGCACATGGGCTTATATATGTATATCTACATATGTGGACATATACACACACATAGACACAGGCACACAGTGTATATGCATTATATACATATATACATACATGCACACACAGACACAAGCACCCAGGTGTATATATGTATATATATACATATATATACACACACAGACACAGTAACACAGGTGTATATATGTATATATACACACATACACACAAACCTACAGAGGCTCAATGTGAAATTAATTCTAGAACTAACATTGACAAGAGTCCATGGTTTCTTTCTCCCCTAACCATATTCTGAAGTCCATGGACTATTATCAAGAGGAGTGAGTTTTCTAACCAAGTATATGATCTGCCAAAAAATTTCATTACAAGCCAGGTGGCTCACACCTATAATCCTAACTACTCAGGAGGCTGAGATCTGAGGATTGAGGTTCAAAGCCAGCCAGGGCAGGAAAGCCCATGAGACTTTTACCTCCAAATAACCACCAGAAAATCAGAAGTGGCACTGTGGCTCAAGTGATAGAGTGCTCTCCTTGAGCTTAAGAGCTGAAGGACAAAGCCCGGCGCCCAGAGTTTAAGCCCCACAACCAACCAAAAAAATATTCATTACAGGCATGTAAAGCTAACTGCAGAGAATTTCTGTTGTTGTTGTTGTTGTTGTTGTTGTTGATCAGGGGCAGGGGGGGGCCTGAACTCTGGGTCTGGGTGATGTCCCTGAGCTCTTCGGCCCAAGGCTAGCATGCTACCACTTAGCCACAGTGCCACTTCCAGTTTTTTTTGCTTATGTGGTGCTGAGGAATTGAACCCAGGGCCTCATGCATGCGAGGCAAGCGCTCTAACACTGAGCCATCTTCCCAACCCATGTAGAGAATTTCTTAGGTATTGTGTGAACTGTGACAGCTACTCAACCTTTACATCTCAAACTGGATTTGTTGCTTTTTCTCTATTATCACATACAACTCTTCTGAAATAGTAGCACTTTAAAAAAAATAATAGGGTACTGAAAGAAATGTTAAGTGCTCGTGATGGTGGTGGAGAAGGGAAGGTAGAGAGGCTTCAGGAAGTGATGGCTCGTGAACAAATATTGAGGCCTGGGAAAGAAATCATATTCCAGAGAGTGCATGGCTGTTTAGAACTTCATGATTATCCCTGAACAAATCTCTCAAAAATGGAACTGTGAAAATAAACATTGTGTGGCTTATGGTTGAGTAAGTTCTTGTAACAGTCTTTTGTATGATGGAAGAGTATTTCTCCTAGTAGTATGGGCCCAAGGAGCTTAGGCTCTGGAAAGACAGAGGGATGGAGGACCTGGATACATGTGACATTAAAGATGGCAGAACTTTCTATTGAAGAGCATTGGTAAAAACCAGATATTCTAGTTGGCTGGGGTTTAGTTTAAGAAGCAGGCCTCTAACAGAGCCTGCAGAGGCATTTACAATGCTATGCTTCTGGGAAAAGTTCAAGTGGTATTTTAAAGTAGGTGGCTCTCTCCTTAACAGGTACAAGAGGAAAATTCTGGAACCCAAGTGAAACAACAAGACCTTAGAGGAGAACAAGTAGGAAGGAACCCAAAGGCAGTGAGATAAGAAAGGCCCCTGGACTTCAGAGATGGAGATCTAGCTGCTTTCCAATCAGTAAACACTAAAGGCCACGCAGCTTCAGAAAGCCTTCTGCACTCCTCATGTCAGCTTTCTGGGATAGCATAACATCTGCATAAAAGCACTGAAGGCTGATCTAACTACTGACTGTGCCTCACAGAAGGCAGTAAGAATTGTGTCCAAGGCCAAGTATGATGGTACACACATGTAATTCCAGCTACTTGGGAGGTAGAGGGGAGTATTTATATTAAAGGCTAATCCAGGCAAATGTTACAATAGTTAGTTGAGATTCCATCTCAACCAACAAGCTAAGCTTGGTTACAGAAAGGAGGATTGTAGTTTAAGACCTTATCTAAAAATTAACTAAAAGCAAAAAGGGCTAAGGGTGTGGCTCAAGTGGTAGAGTGCCAGCCTATATAAGTTTAAACCCCAGAGTTCAAACCCCAGCATCATACCATAAAAATTAAACGTATCCAATGTCTTTCAAACAAATACAATTTTTTTGGGGGGTGGGGGGCAGGTGCCAGTGGCTTACACCTGTAATCCTAGTTATTTTGGAGGCTGAGATTTGGAGAATTAAGATTGAAGACCAGTGAGAAAAGTGTACTCCATCTCCAAACTAACCATTAAATAGGACTGGAGGCATGGCTCAAGCACTAGCCAAGCAAGCAAGAGTAAGGCACTAAGCTCAAACCTTAGGACCAGGGAGGGGGGGGGAGGGGAGGATCGGGAGGGGGAACTTTAATCAAGTGTCATGTTCTTATTTAGTGTATCTCAACTCCTTTGTCAGCTTCTAAAGATTTATTTTTATGGGACTTCTGGAAGGATCAACTATTCTCCAAATCTCCCCTAAATCTCATATACCTCACGTGCTATGAGATTTTTTTTTCTGTCCTACAGGTGTTTTGTTTGGTTGTTGGTTGTGGAGCTTGAACTCTGGGCCTGAGTGTTATCCCTCAGCTCTTCAGTTCAAAGCTAGCACTCTGCCACTTGAGCCACAGCATCACTTCTGGTTTTCTGGTGGCTTATTGGAAATAAGAGGCTCATGGACTTTCCTGCCCAGCCTGGCTTTAAACTGTGATCCTCATATCTCAGCCTCCTGAGTAGCTAGGATTACAGGCATGGGCCACTGATGCCCAGCTGTCCTACAATTTTAATTAAACATAGACGACACTTGCATGGAGATACACAGCTGTCGATCAACCCTCTCTACCTGTAGCATAGCACCAAGGCAACCTGAGGATGTGTGAGTCCAGCACAACTCGTACTCAGCCCACAATACACCTAGAGCACACCTAGTGTGACAGACAAAATAACCATCTTCTAAGATAGCGGAGATGCTACCAAGCAGATGACCAGTAACAGATCTGTCCCCAGTGGACCTGCTCTTTCTAACCTTGTGACAGTCAGAAGCTCTGCAGAGGGCGTTACCAGGTAGCCTGTATCGCTGGTTGCTGCTTTCTTTCAAGTTGGTCCTGGCCTGTAATGGTAGAGAGCTCATGGGTCTAGTAGTTTGGGGGGAATCCAGGAAAGAGAGGGGAACCAAATATACTCAATATATAACTTTTGTAACTATAACTCCCTTACAGCACCTTTACAATAAAATTAAGTTTTTAAAAAAAATAATAAGCAGGAAGGAAGAAGAAACTCAAAAACAGTCTTCTCATCCCACACTTTTGTCTGAAAGTAACATACACCATTCATATCAAATTTCAGCTTATAATGAGACAGTTTTGTGGAGTGATCTAAACAGTTCCCTAAGATGACCCGCACCTGCTTTCTTCATGACTCCTCCCTCTTGCTGCCTTCCCCCCATCCTGGCCACCTAAACACAGGCCACCTTTTTGAAAGGGTATTTCAATCCTGGCTTTGATGAAGAGGGTCAGTTTGGCATACAGGTGATTTCCTTGTAGATTAAGAACATTTACTTTCTTCCTGCTGGATCCTTCCCAGAGATACCATCAAAACTCTACCTACGCAATTAGTTTTCACAGGTGGCTGTTTTGCCTCCAGTAAAACTACTTTCTTTCTCCTTCTGCAAGTCAAAGCAGAGCAAATGCACATGAAAACATTTCAGATATGAAATAAACACTTTCATAAAAGTGCACTGCAGGTACGGGACCATGCATCATTTCTGACTGATCCAAATTATGGACTGAACTGCTCACACCAGGATGCAAGTTGGGGGAGGGAGGATTCACTTCAGCAGGATAAGTGTGGCAGGGGGGTAGGCAAGAGAGATTAAGATAGGAAAGGCGGTAAGGCCACAGTATACATTGGCTCATCGTCTCAGTAGGTCTTCAGATGTCTTTTCTTCCTTTAGAAACTGGGATTGCTGAAAGTCTTGGTTTACACAGAACCAAGAGTGGAGAAAGAAATTTTCTGGTCCTGTCACAAGTGAGCAGTTCTATCATGTAACTAGAAAGTTTTGAGATAGAGTTGTTTTTCTCTGGTCCTTTCCCTAGTAGAAGGGCGTTTTTTAATGTCGACATAAATCCCTTGAACTAAACATCTGTTTAAATTGTTTCTAGGTCAGGGGTCTGAAACTGTGAAACACTAGGGGTGCAGACATGATTTCTTTCCCAAAGTCTCACAAGTACTACAGCATGCACATATCCTGCCATATTGTTTAAACATCTGGCTCACTTCCCCCCAAAAGGAAAGGGCTGATAGGGAGGGCTGCTGTGGCTTTTTGTCTTAACCTATAACATGATTTTGTTATTTGTACAGTCTCTAAAACAAATTATAGTTAAACTAGGGTTTGTTTTTAATGTATTACCAAGGGGTGGCATGGCATAAGGGGTTTTGTTTCAAACCCAAGGCTGGTCATGAAGAAACAGTTGAACCAAAGTTCTTCCCTAGAAAGAGAAATGCTTCCAGAATTTCCATCTCTACATTTTCTTCTTACAATTTTTTAGCAAACAACAACAAAGGCATGTGTCTATGTTCTTTAAGTCTGTTACTATACCTGTATTTGTCTATGAAATTATTTTCAAAGGGTATGCTTAAAATATTCAAACATAAACTTGATCCAAGAAAATGAGGATGTTACGGTAAGTGAATGTAGTCATAATCTTTAATGTGCAGATGTGAAAATGGAACTCGGTAAACTGAGGGCTAGGTAGGGTTGGGAGAGTTTGGGGAGAATAAAGAAAGGAATGTGAGATTGTCAAAATGCATTGTATTCACACACTGACATGTTGAATTGAAACTCTTTTATACAACTATTTAAAGATAATGAAAAATAAATATTTTTAAAGGTACTGAGTGTGGTTTTCTAAAGGTTTTGCTCAAATCTCATATGTACATGGATCTAAGCACTGGTAGTCTCAAAGAGACCTGGAGGGTGGAGGCTGTATGCAGGTTTCTAGCCAGATTTCTCACATTTCCTGGTAGAAAGACCACCAAGAATTTGTATATGCACCCATTATAATGAAAAATTATGGACATGCTGTATCATGTTCATAACTGGTGAGTTTAGAGTCACCAAAAGGAAAACTGAGCCCAAAATGAGGTAGCCCCTTCCATTAAAATGCAAGTACGTGTCGTCTCGGTGAAGTGAGAATTTCTCCTCCAAGTCTGGCACTACTTACCCACCCCTATACAAACCACTATGCTCCTCTGGCCTGTTCATGCATTCTAGAAGAAGCAGGAGGTAAAAGGCAACCTTAGAAAATTCTCCACTCTAGTGAGAACGAGTGATTTCACTGACATGGTAGAAATCGTCCATGGTTGTCAAATATAATAAAGGGATTAGAGTTTTGTTTTGATTTATTCTGATGTACAAAGGAAGAAAGGAGACAAACTTCAAAGGCTTTGCCTCTAGCCCAGACTTCCGGCCTTAGGGGAACCAATTTTCCAGTGCATATTCTAGAAATATAGAAATGACCAGTTAAAATTAACCAAAAAAAGAAAAGCAAATAGATATTCCAATACCAAATATATATTATATTTCAAAAGTCAAATGCTGTTTTTCCTTCCTCTCTGCCCCTAGGAGAGGGGGCTTAACTATATAGGCCCAGCACACAACCCACAACTCTTCTGAGATTCGAGGAAGGCTATTATTTCTCTATTGAAGTCATTAGTATTTTAAATCAACTATATAGCCAATAAACATTGTCCTAGGAATAAAGTAACTAAAGGAGTATAGTACATAAAAAATAGAGACCAAAGAACCCCCTTATTGGGTAGCTGAAAGTAGTTAGCTAAGAAAAAAAAAAAAAACGTATCACTGTGGTTTCCTCCGGAGACAGAATATAATCAGTGATGTGATGTGTACCTGAGGACTTTCTAAGTTATAAGATAACAAATATTTGCAAACATTTGCATAGCCAAGTCTGTTCTTACTCTCAACATACTATAATCTTAGGATGAGAAGCACGGCAGTCTAGAAGTATAACTTTTTACAGGCCAACCAGAGAATGTTCAGGTAAAAGAGCTACTCTGAAAGGAAACCTGTGCCTTTGCCCCTACCCAGGCAAAGACATATCTATAGCAGCAGCCCAAGCAGATAACCATCTAATCTAATTTTAAAATGAATCCGATTCCTTGGCTTCCCTCCCTAACACATACCTGGGCCTGACACCCTTCTATTCATGAAAGTCCTTACGCTGTCACCTAAGCACAGTGGCTATGACCAATGATGTCATGTAAGTAGAAAGATGGAGGGGGACAACATGAGCAGCACTACACATAATATCAGTCAAGAGAACAAACCCAGAGTTTTGCCTGGGTCCAAATTTATTGATTTGAGTGAGGTATATCCAGGTCTGGGCCACAGCCTCTGGATCAGAGTAAAGATAGATGCTTCCCACTGTAACTGAATATTGTATCACATTCACAACTGTGAACGTCAATCTTCTCACCTACAAACTGCAAACAGTATCAGTTATGAAGAAAGTTTGATACTAAAGGTATTTGTTTCTCTCCAAAATTTGTATGTTGAAGGCCAATCTCAGTGTGGGCAGAACAGAGACTTTGTGTTTATGGAAGTAATTCAGGTTCAATGAGGTTACCGAAGTGGGGTCTGGTTTTGCTATGTTTTGTATTCCAATAAGAAACACCAAAGAACTCTCTCTACACTATCTCCTGTCTCCTCTCTCCTCCTCCCTCTCCTCTCTCTCCTTTCTTCTCACCCTTTCACCTCTTCTTTTTCCCCTCTCCCTCTTTCTCTTTCTCCTTCCCTTCCCCCAAAGAAAACACAGAGAGACCAGGAAGAGAACATAGAGCGATGTCTACCTTGCCAACACCTTAATCATGAACTTCATAGCCTCAAGATCAACAACAACAGCAAACTATTAAGTACAGTTTATGATATTTTTATGTGCAGGTCAAGCTGACTACCATGAACACTAGCAGATTGTCTACTATGTCCCTCTTTCTAGATTATTAACCATCTTTCCCTGACATCTCTAGGACAGTGTTCCTCTCACGTGTAGTGTAACTCTTCCTTTAGCTGTTTGCTTTCACAAATGTACAACAGGTACCAACTCTGTGCCAGGCCATGAGCTCTATTCTAGAGATACATTTTCCAGTGCAGTAGAGAGAAGTAGTTTACTTAGTAATAAGCAATGTCAATGGGGAAGTAAATATAAAGAGCCCATAGGAGGAACAGCCAGCCTACCTAAGGAAGAAAGTCAAGGTAATGCAAAGGTTTCAGGTGGGCCTTGAAGAATAAATCAGAACTAGTCAGCTGGCAGATTGGGTAAGAGTGTCCAGGTGTGATGGTGTTGTACAACGATTCCTAAGGCTGAGTCTCCCCTCCTGTAGTCATTCACTGTAGGCTTTCATCAGGGCTCCATCTGTACCCTCAGATCTCTAGAAGCAGTCTCTTTCCTGACACACCCACTTCCAAGTCTTCAATAGCATTGAGATTTGTATTCCTGATAATAATCTTTCTTTCATCCTCTATTTTTGTAAGTGACTGCTAGCTATTGCAGCAGGGCATGTGATCAATATTTATCTAAAATCCAAATCTATTCTTCCCTCAAATCAGCTAGTTTCTCTATTATTCCCCCTTTTTGTGAGCAGCCTCTCCTTCCTTGTCCATCTCCACACTCCCCCTCATAAGTATCTGCAGAATCTGTTCATCTCTGCTTCTTCTGTTCTCAAACTGATCCTAAGCATCAAATTGGAGGTTTGATTTTTCATTTGTTACTACAAATAATAACTTGATAATCAAAAAGTGTAATAGCCCATTAATATAAAATAAAATCCAAGTGATAAAGGTAAAAAGAAGGAGAAAATTCTATCATGGAACCCAAACCAAGGAAAACAGGCAAGTGAAACCAAATTGTCAGCACTAAGTTTCCTAGTTCATGGGAGAAAGAAGAAAACTAGATGATCACACAGTTCTCCTTCTAAGAATTATATTCAGAAGAGAGCCCTGCCAATTTATTACAAGTGGCAAATCTGTTTCCTGGGAGGTATTTTGTAGAGTAGATTGAAGGGGAGTTGAATAGGGATGCTGAAACAATGTAATAGAAAAAGGTAGGTTTTATTGAAAAAAAAAAAAACACCTCTTCTTTACAAAGATCTTTTCTGAGTAAAATGTCTCTTAAGTATTTCATTTACAGTGAAGACTGCCTAAGGTTAAGTTATAATCCCACAAAGGCAGTCTATAAAGAAATACAGTGAAGTGCTTCTTATAGACAGATAATTATGAAAAGTCAAGCTGTCCCCAGTTAGTGCAAAAGCCTCCAAGGGACTTTTAACCAAAGCTATGTTCATACTGAGATTGGAAATGAGCACCAAAAGTACTAGGATACTAAGCTACTTCTCGTGTGCTCAAAATCCATGTGCTCAAAAAGGTTTTCCAGGAACTCCAACTCAAAAAGATGCCCATACCTCAGCTCCAAGTCCATCTGTGTCATTCACCTTGTTATGTCTCCTCAGAGCAACTGTAGCAAGGGGAAAGCACTTGTTTCTACATTTGATTTGGTTCCTTTCTTCCCCCCAGGAGAAGAGAAGCTCCCTGAGAACACACAGCCTGTCAGTCTTCTGCGCTAACTCATCTAACTCCAACAAATAAATACACATGCATCCTCTACCCTACCATTGAAATCTTTGTACATCATCCCCCATAGAAAGACTGTACAAATTCTGTATGAAAATCTAAAGAGCCTGACTTAAAATTACTTTCCCTGACTTCCTTTTCTCCCTTCTGTCTCCCATGCGCATCCTATATTTTGCTGTCAGATTTGTCTTATAAAAGATCACCTAATTATAACTGCTGGAAAACTTGAAAAGCAACTCCCTGGAAACACTTGAATGGGGATCTGAAGGCCTCAGCAGCCCTAACCTTTCAACCTAACCTCTATAACTCTACTCCACTCCTCCTACACGCAGGCTAAAATACATTCACTCTCCCTAGAAACATTAATGACCACATCTACCAGTATACTATTCCCATTCCCAGTGACTTCCCTTTTCTTGTACTATTCCCAGACTCAAGGAGCCCCACAACCTTCTCATCAAGGTCAATTCCTTGAGTCACAAGGGCCTTCTCTGGATTCTTCTGAACTACTAAATTGCTTCCTCTATGTCCCAGCAACACTTTTTTTTTTTTAAATCTATTTGCCTGGCATTGTCTACCATCTGTTTTATAGGAGTTAGGTGGTTAATTTTACATTTCTGTTTCCATTGCTGGATTAGACTATAAACTCCTTGAGAACAGGGATCCACACTTTATTGGGCTTGGTATATCCCCAACCTTTGGCACACTCGTAAGCATACAGTGGGAACTAAACAAATGATCGTTGAATTAAACATCTACAAAGTTATAAGTAACAAAGAAGCACTGAGGGTGGTTTACTTTGGGTTTTAATTGAAAGTCCATAGTTTCAGGCATAGTTTCAACCATTTACTACACTAAGACAGTTATTACTCTCTATCTTGTTGAATTAGTAACTGATCTATGTAATTCTTACTTTAAGGAAATAACTTACATTCACCATATGTGGGTATTATATTATGTGTGCTTTCTTAATAATGACTCATGAGGTACTCTACTATATTAAAAATAGTTATAGATTTTACCATTAAATCTAACCATGACAGACAAGAAAATATGTCATTCTGTACATCTGAGTTTGATAACTTTTAATGATTTCAATACCTTTTAATAGATAGCTGACAATAAATAGGCATGATTTGCCAAATTCTTCTTCAAATATGGAATTGGCTTTTTTTTCCTGTCTTTTAAAAAATACAGTATACAAACCAGGTACCAATGACTCACACCTATAAATTCCTAGCTACTCAGGAGGCTGAGACCTGAGGATTGCAGTTTGAAGCCAGTCCTGAGACTTTTATTTCCAATTAACCACATAAAGCCCGAACTGAAGCTATGACTCAAGTGGTAGACAGCTAGCCTTGAGCACAAAAGTTCAGGAACACACAGACTTTAAGCCTCAGGACTGGGGGGGGGGGGGAGGGGGAATACTGTATACCGAAAACTTTGTATTTGAAGATGTCACCGAAGTACAAGGTTCAGAACTATAATTATGAATTGCTTCATTACTTTTAGTGCTGCTCCCTACCAAGATTTAGCTTGCCAAATTACAACAGCCTAGCCGAAAGTACCACTAATAAACAAAGGGCAATGAATAAATTCATCCACATGCATCTGTCAGGCTATTGAGCAAAAAAAGCACACAGACTAAGACATATGTGTTCTTACCATCTGTACATGTTACAGCAATGCAGAGAGCACATATTACATGTCTGAGGCCTGATTTTATACATGAAAAAGAAAATTATTCATGCCAATCCTTAACATGATCTATATCACATTAGCTTCACGACTGGTGGCTTTATTACTTTTTCCATTTTTTCTTGTAAAAAATGATATAGACTCATATATCTAAATATGTGTATATAATCTATATACAGATACCAGTCTTGATGGGGTGCTGGTACTCAGCCTTGAACCCACGGCCTTGAGCTCTCACTTAACTTTTTCATTTAAGGCAGGCACTCTACCACTTGAGCCACATCTCCACTTCTGGCTTTTTGCTGGTTACCTGGAGATAATATTCTCTCAGATTTCTCTGCTTAGGTTGGCTTCAAACTACAATCCTAAGCTATTAGCTAGGATTATAGGCATGAACCACCAGTGTCTAGCCATACAGACATTCTTTAACCATTGGATACTTGCTTTAATCTTCCACTAACAAAATTCCATTTACATTGAAACAGAAGGTAGAGAGTAAATGTTTTTTGTCCTTTCAAAATTCAGAACTCTTATTTCAACCACTCCTCAAAAAAAAAAACTACAGAATGAAAAGGAAGTTGAACTGAATTTTAAAAACAGAGTAGCAAGTCACATATACTGATTAAGTTTACATTACATATTTTGGAAGGGCAAATTCATTATTTATACAGGTGCTACCTGACCTCTGTCCAGTGAGTTATTCATTTTAACCTATTAATAAGCACACTATAAACAACAATGAAAGTTACGTGACCTTACACAGCTGTCTCCAGCCACTGTACTTCCATGGTGAAGGAAACTGTTAGCTGACCCTGTTGTCAGAGCACACTAAATCTGTCTAAATAAGAGAAAACAAGACTTTTTCTCCAAAGAGGAGAATAAAAATCCTGGGCAGGGTTGGTCCTCACACTGTTCTGTGTCCATTGTTTTTCACCATTTTTTAGGTACCTGTGTTTTAATTTTTTTTTAAAGCCTTCCAGGAAGCTTTTATGCTGCTATGGCACATAATCAGTTGCTTATTGCCAAGTAAAGGACTTTTTCCCCCAGAAAGACAATCTGTGCACACACTAATTTGAAAGACAGGGTAGGTGCTGCAAGTGTTTTAATAGCCCATTATTAAAAATTATCCCTTGGCTATAAAATCCCCAGACCATTGGGTTCAGATCGGCTCAACGAAAAATGAGATTACAGAATTTAATCTAGTGAAGGGGAGTGAGAGAAGAGTTTTAAAAAGCTTTAGATCATACAGACCCAAAAAAGAAAAAAGACAGAGGACAGAAACAAGATCCGCTTAGATAAAAACTTTACCTCATACAAATGTGTTCCAAGATTGATTTTAATTTTTAAAATTAAGCTGTTACTTTACCACATTTTAATAAGACATGGGGGATGCTCAAAGAAAAATTATATAGTGAGGTGACAGGAAACAAAACAGCATTTTGTCTTAAATTTGCACAACCTAATTTAGAGCAATAAAGCAGAACCTCTGAGTTCTGGTAAATGTCATATCCATTACATACATGGATAGGTATGAGCAAAGTCTCTGTAGGCCCTTCAAAAATTGCACACAGCCGCCCTAATGCAAACCAGAAGTCTCAGCCTGCTGGATGAACACTCAGATTCACTCCCATGTAGATGCTTAGAGAGGGTCCCCTCTACCCCCACCCCCAATTTCATTTATGTATATTTCAAGAGGCCATAACCATGGAAGTGGCTCATGAGAAGACAGCTCCCATCCCTAACAAAATCTAGCCCAGCCCCTGCCAGGATACCATCACAGTCTTGTAGATGCCCCACCCCCAACCTCTACCCTCTTATTTCTCCTCCCCCTTCTTTCCCCACTCCCCTCCCCACGAGCATCTGCCTGGCCCAATCTCGCCTGGGCCAGCTCCAATAACAACATCTGCTTGGCAGCTTTTCAAGCCCACGGATAGTTATCTAACTGAGGCTTTTGTGCTGTACTGTTTATTCTATGTGAAGAAATGCCTCCTTAGTTGAAAGAGTACTTTAGAAAAACTGTGCAGCTATTAGCAAGTGAAGCACAAGGCTAATAACCCCCACCTGCTCATCAAATTAATTATGACATCTGAGTCATTATAACTCAGAAAGAAAACACGACTGCAGATTTGTCACATGTAGGAATAAACATGTATTAGGACCAGGAAAAAAAAAATCAGAGCAAGAAACTCAGCTGGACAAACCACATGCTTCCACCTTTCCAAGGCTGGAAATGTGGGCACTATCTCTCCAAAGGAAACTGATGAACAAGGATAAGTGGTAGGTAGGTAAGACAGCCTCAGTGCTTGTCCATTGGGCAAAATGATAATAAGTCAGGAATGAGGAACCTTGGGGAATATACCTTAAAAACCAATAACTATTTCTTTAAAAAAAACCAAAATGTTCTGCACAGAAAAATCTGCAGTTCAAAGCCAAGCACCAGTGGCTCACGCCTGTAACTCTAGTTACTCAAGAGGCTTGAGATCTGAGGATCATGGTTCAAAGTCAGCCCAGGGAGAAAAGTCCATGAGAGTCTTATGTGCAATTAATCAGCAAAAAGCAAGTAGTAGAGCTGTGGCTCAAGTAGCAAAGCACTAGCCTTGAGGATAAAAGCTCAGGGACAGTGCTCAGGCCCTGAATTCAATCCCCAGGACAACATACACACACATCAAAAAAAAAAAAAAAAAATCACTGTTCACAATGAATATGACCCTGAGTCATTTGGAGCTACGTTTGTAAGAAACCAATATGGAGTACTTTCCCTCTTAGGTATAAAAGAATGTTTTAATGGTACCAATAAATTTAGTATGAAAATACCTTACTTGTAAAAACCAAAACTTGTCATGAAGTTATTACATTTCCTAGTCATGAATGTATTAAACTAGCATTGTTAAAAGGCCTATTCCATTCAGCGGCTATAAAAAATATATTACATGTAAAAAGTTAGATATTTCATAATATGGCTTATGATCAATAGTAGCTGGCTAATATTCCATACTATTGAAAGTAGCAAGTTTTCATTATCCATTCTGAACAAACATACTAAAATAGGTTTGTTCTTTTCCGTACATTCTGGCATTGTAGCTATAACACATTTTTTTTAATATCCCTAAAGTTAAGATCTATCTTATATCATGATTTTGAAGTGAATCTACACTATTTTAATGAAGTAATTTATATAGAATATGAATGAATAAGATGACCCATAGCATCCACAATAGCAGCTGACATTTTTCCTAGCCATAATTTTAAAGGAACTTGGTAAAAAGATATTTGCATAAGTCGTGACCAATAGTTTTATTTTTAAAGCACTCACATTGAAAATGTTTGCAACTGACCAGTTGCAAACTTTTAAACTTGGATATTTTTTATTCCTTTATAGAAAACATGAATTCCTTTGCAGAAAACATGAATGCTAGAAAAGCACATCATCACCCTAAGTCACATCAGTCCTGTACGTCTTTCTCTGCTCCAGAAAGGCATCCACCCCAGCACTTACTCCCCCAATTCTTAAAAACAAACACACTAAAAACTAAAAAGTTAATTTTAACACAGAACAACACATACTACATTTCTAACTCTTTTGAGGTTTAATATAAAGTGAAAGCAAATCTCAGGAAACAAAACAATTAGGGTATTTTTTTCCCCTCTCAGTAAAACAATTTTGTTTTAGCACCGAGTTGATTTATGTAAATATGTTACTTAACCTCAACTTAAGATATAAATCCAGAGTAAACATAACAGTGGCAATCCTGACACTCTACTTTGCCAGCTCAGAAGATTCAGTCAGCCTAGACTCAAAGTGAATTAAGATTATACTGTGAGTGTCAGTCCTAAATCAAGAAAACAGGCGCTGCCAGAGCTAGCCATGGAGAAAAGCACTCATTAACCAGCCAACAATGCTTCAGAGCTTTGGCCCATCTGAGAAAACATAGTTTTAAACCCCACAACAAATCTAGATATTTGTTTCCAATAGGCACTTGACTGTCTTTTCTCCCACATCAATCCCTAAAGAAACTCTTCTTTGTTTATGATGCTCTGTAACTCTGAATACTAAACTAGGATGGACCTGGAATCCTGTAAGGTGACAGAGCCAGTAGCCAATATGATGTTGTAGGCTAGCACCATGAGGAAGTTAATAACTCCCTTCTGAAAATAACTTTCAAGTTGCTTTTTAACAGCAGGTTCCCACAATTATTAAATTCCTCAACTTGATAGGTAAGCTCTATGTATCCCTAAGAAACACAACTGCAGAACTATTTAGCAGTAGATTCCTGTCTGTTTCCTCAGACACACTCTCACAGACTCTAGCCCTCCTGGCAGGCCCGCTGCACAGAGGTCTGTCCAAGGCTGAAAAGTAAACAAAATTATTTTTGTGAAAAAAAAATCCTTAATAAGTATCAGTCTGACTTAATGTCAGTCTGACTCTGTGAATTTTTAAGGCATGCCAGAAAAAGAGCGACATAAAACCCAGCAGTTCCCAAATCATACACAGTCCAGAGATTCCCATACCCACTCAATCTCAGCACGCATCTCCACCCCTGCTTCCTTCCCAATGGTATGTGGTCTTGAAAACACAAATGTTCACATTTCCTGAAGCTAAGCTGCAAAGGAAAAGTCCCCTCCCAAGAGGCAGGGCTGCAGACTCTCAGTGTCCCTGAAATTGTTCACTGGAGTACAACATAAAGTGACACACACCACAATTAACCACAGGGAAACAGTCTTTGTTTTCACCTCTGATATCCCAGAGCAGATAAGACCCTGGTTTGACATCACATCAGCGAGCAATGTTATCTAATGCAAAGCAGTTTAGGAAGAGTTTTGTTAGGAGGGCCCCAATTCTGCAAAGCTAACTGCAAGTGTCCAAATGTCTCCTGATCCTCTCTACCACATGTTGACTAATGTGCTATTGTTAAAGAGAAGAAATTCACAGGGGCAAATTATTTTTCAAAAATTAACATTTTCACTGGTATTTCTTCATCCTAAATAATTATTAATTTTTCCTTCACTGCCCTCTCTCTCTTCTTTCCCCTCAACATCTCTCTCTCTCTCTCTCTCTCTCTCTCACACACACACACACACACACACACAGACACAGGAAGACATCCATTAATATTAAGAACAGTCTTCTGTAATGTTTTTTAGAATTTCTCAGGGGCTTAGGAGGGCTGCAGCCGTGCCAAAATTACAAGCTTTCCTTTAGTCAGAAGAGATGTCTTTTCAAAGCCCAGCCCTCATTTTTCAGTCTGATGTAAGTAAATTTACCTCTGTGTGCTGGGCTGAGCAGCTTTTCTTTGTCGTTTTTGTTTTTCTAATAGCTGCTGCTCTGGCAGAGCTATTCATTTCAAAGGGAAGTTAGAAGCATTCTTCACTCTTCCCCTTTTAGATTATTTGCAGTTACTGGCTCTTCTGAAATCTTAGATTTGAACAGAAACCTAAGGCACAGCACCATTTTAAAACAGCAGATCACCAGCATTCCTGGGATTGTATTTCTCTGGAGCAAGTATCCAATATGAGCCACAGGATTAAGTCTAAATTCACAAATAAGGAGGAAGAATTATCTTTTTTTAAGGGGTCTATTCCATTCTGACAGCATGCTGAAGGATAATACTCTCATAAACACTGTTTAAAAACACATGAGAGGAGAGGCAGTGGGACGATGTTTATTTCCTAACTAAATTAACTGATTTCATGAAAAAAATCAAATAAACTGGATGCCAATGTGGTCAACATTTTGAAATATTGTTAGGCAACACATAAGAGTAAAGTTGTGGGGCTGGGAAGGTAGTTCAGTGGTAGAGCGCTTGCCTTGCAAACATGAGGCCCTGGGTTCGATTCCTCCGCACCACATAAGCAGAAAAAGCCAGAAGTGGCACTGCATCTCAAGTGGTAAAACGCTAGTCTTAAGCTGAATAGCTGAGGGACAGCACCCAGGCCCAGAGTTCAGACTCCACTATCAACAACAACAACAAAAAAAGTAAAGTTGTGTTTCCAAGCTATGTATTTCACGAGAAAGTCACCTATCCCACACCATAAATCTGATAGGATCTTTGATAAAAATCCAGTGAATTAAGTATCATAAAGCTCTTACTTTGCCAATTTGCCACAGTCTATTCATGGACTTCAGTTACAATGGCAATGGCCTTATTGTTGATTCTTTTGATGAGAATTATATGTAGATTCAGCCAAGGCCATAGTCTCTGGGCATAGACAAGTGACTGCATACATTCTCTGTCATGTCACATACTTAAATGAGTAATCCAGAATTCACTACTTGTCTGTTTATCTAATGTCAGCTTCTTTATTAACCAACATTCATCTACTTTACTCACTGAACACACTTGAATTCAAAATGGTTTTGGGGTTTTGGTAACTGTCAATCTCAAAGTCATCCTCAGACGAATAATTAATGTAAGTGTTGTTGCAGTAAACAGTGGGAATGAAGCACATGGTGCCATTCAGGAACCGCCCCCCCCCCCCGCAGGCCAGCACTCTAAATACCACTTCCTGCTTCATCCCATTCTCCAGCTTTCCCGTGAAGAATATCTGCGTACCTAAGTGGAAACTGTCCTACTATTACGAAGTGGGGCAGTGGTTTAAGTCCTCATAATCTTAACTTCCTGGTTATGCATATATACCTAAAGGGTCAGAAATGTAATGTTATCCTTCCCTCCCTGCATACTCATGGACTGATGTTTGTAACTAATCCTATAATAAAAGAGGAAAGATGCTCCATTCCTAAGACAATTTTCAAATGATATTAAAATAAATAAATAAGCCAGTGAGAACTTTCTCCTTCCCTTACTCAACTTTTTCTTTCACATTTTTTTTCTTTTTATCAGAGGTGGGGTCTGAACTCTGGGCCTGGGCGCTGTCCCTCAGCTCTTCAGCTCAAGGCTAGTGCTCTACCACTTGAGCCACAGTGCCACTTCCGGCTTTTTTTCTTTTTGCTTATGTGGTGCTGAGGAATCGAACCCAGGACCTCATGCATGCAAGGCAATTGCTCTACCACTGAGCCACCTAAGAAAATACTTTTAACTTCAAATTATAAAGTATAATTGAAAAAATTAATGAGGAGATATATAACATACTCTGTTCCTAAGTGTTTCTAAGACAGTATAGCTTGCCAGGTGTTAGTAGCTCACACCTGTAATCCTAGTTACACAGGAGGCTGAGATCTGAGGATGATGGTTGGAAGCTAGCCAGGGCAGGAAAGGCCCTGACACTCTTATTTCCAATTAAACCACCAGAAAGGCAGAAGTGGAGCATTGCAACAATGATACCCACAAGACAGTATATTAGAAATGACCTTTACAACTCTGAGGGGGGTGGGGAGTGAGAGAAGTGGAGGAAGGAAGGGATAGTAGGAGAACAATAAGGGAGGGGGAAATCATGTTCAACAAAAAATGTACTCATAGCCTTACTCATGTAACTGTAGCCCCTCTGTAAAGCATCTTTACAATAAAATAATTTTTAAAAAATTTTAAAGGAAAAAAAAAAACAAAAAGTGATTAAGAGTGCTAGCTTTGAGTATAAAAACTCAGGGACAGAGCCCACGCCCTGAGTTTGAGCCTCACAACCAACAACAACAACAACAAAAGGACAGTATGGAGTATGGCTTACAAATCAACGGAATGTTTGAAAGGGACAATATTTACCGGGGTCCGGAAGGCTGAAAGGTATAGTGTAAAGGACATTTTCCCTGAACTAAGACAGACTAGGAATTAATCCAACCTTTGACCTTTCCTAGCTGAATGATCTTAGGGAATTTACTTAAATTCTTGGGCTTTTGGTTTCCTCATCTGTAAGGAAAAACAGCACCTATCTTGTAATATTTAAATAAAATACAACACATAAAGGCATCTAGATTCTAAAAATAATACTCCTGGGCATGAGTTCATGCCCATAACCATAGCAACTCAGGAGGCTGAGATCTGAAGATTGTAGTTCTAAACCAGCCCAAGCAGAAGATTCCTTGAGATTCTATCTCCAATTAACCAGCAAAATATCAGCCTGAAGGCTGGCTGAAGTGGTAGAAACTACAAACAAAAAAGCTAGAACAAGAGAATCCCAGAGTTTAAGCCCTGTATAGCATTAAATAAATAATACTTAGGCAAAAGAAAGTAGACTTGTGGACTATTTTGCCTTCCACATCTGTCTTATTAATTCTGATTCGTGTATCACCAAGGGTAAATTCAAGTTATATGCTTTTTCAAAAACATCTTGTCTATATCTAGCAGAAACTAGGCAAATTATAATGTTTTTGTACAAAAAAAGTTCAGGAAGGAATAATTTCTCAATTTAGTAATGTTTTTCATGGTGCTATGCAGTTTTCCTTGCACTAAATTACTATTGATGATGTATCTGTCAAAAAAGAAACTAATAACTCATTTTAAATGGTTTACATGTTGTATTTTCAAGAGTTATTAGCAAAAAAAAGTTGCATTTACTATGAAAATTTTCCGCTTGTGTGCTTACTGTCCAACTAAACAGCTTTTTCTTTTTCTGTCTATAATTTTAAAGGATAGTCCTCAAAACTCCAAAGCAAATATATTACACATGGTTTACTAGCAGTATTACAAGCTTCTCCAAGCAATATGTATATGCATACATGTGTGTACACAAAATATACACACATTTTTGAATCATTAAGTCATTTGGAAGACTTTCCAGAAGTGTGCCAAGGCATGTTTTTGGTATTTTGCCAAATTATGTGCTTCTGTTTGTGGCTTTCCAATATGAATTAGAAAGATGCACAAGCATGTACCGTTTGGCAAGTAGTGACAATGGTCTAGTCTGAATTTAGTAATTTAAGCTTTTCATTAGTCCTCTTAGGTGAAAGAAAGTATTAACAACAACTTGTTTGAGCTCTATCTTTATATCCCTTTGTCATCCATTCTTGTTCACTTGACATAGATTAGAAGTTTGAGGAATTTCAGATGTCCTCTGCAGATAGACGGAAAGCAAGGCTTCAAACAAGAGGTTCAAATGTCAAGTACACTTCAACTAGAACCTGAACTTTTGTTCACTGTTATTCCAAGTCTGTAACTCTGTTTTTCTGACTTCCCCCTTTGTGCTTGAAATCTAGTGTGCCTCCTTTTTCTGTTGAAGAAACAAAGATAGAAATTATCTATGGAGGTAAAAGTAGATCTTTTGCATGTATGAAAATAGAACAATGAAACCTGTTGAAATGGTTCCAGGAAGGAGGGAAGCAGAAAAGACAGTCATAGAGCAGCTGAGATCAACTGAATACGTTGTAAACATTTAAGAAAATGTCATAATGAAATGTCTGTCCACCCCCTGTATACCTAATGTATGCTAATTTTAAAAAATTATCTGAGAGAGGTAAAAGGTCACTTGAGATTTCTATTCCTCCTGTCTTCATGTTGTCAAGCACAAAAGTACACTTTTCCTCACAAAGAAGTTTCTGTCTCCAGTGACTGTTTCTAAGAGAAGCTACGCCTTTCTTCCTGCTTCATATCATAGTTACTCTAAACTTTAGAGGGCAGCTTCTAAAGGGCATGAACTTTGGTGGTTAAGTTCAGAAACAATTCTAAAGCAAAGTTAATCCAAAATCTGTCACAACTGTCCTGATGACCAGTATGTCTTTCTAATCAGAATCAATACACTGATCATTATAACTGTCAGTCCCTCTCCAGGTCCAACAGAAGAAAAAAAAAACAAGAGAAGTTCAATTGACTCGTAGTATTTGACATTTTCTTCTATTGTGAATAAGAATGATCCTGATACCCAATAGAAAAATGCACAGGAACCAGGAGGGAAAAAGGATTAAATGCTGACAGTGGTCCATTGTTAATTGAGTCCCCTGTGTGAAGCTACACAAAGATTAGTTTATACAGCTGCTGCTATTTGTCATAACATTGCTAACAAGATACATATGTTCAATCGAAGCCTAATTTGGGACCTCCAAAACTGGCCAGTTCAATGGCTTGACACATGTGGAAATCAATAAGCATTAGTCTATAGAAGGATGGGGGTATTCCCTCAAATTGTCTCAATGGTGAAGGAAAAACAGTCAAGGACAGATTGAGTATAACCTAGAGCACTTGATTTAGGGTTAATGAATAAATATTGAAAAACAAAAGTGAGCTGGAGATGTGAACAGAAACTTGTAAAGAGCATTACTAATGTGATCTTATTGACTCTTAAGTAGGTAATTTAGACCTTTATCCCAGCTTGGTTTTATATATACATATATATGTATATGTACAAAATGTTTCATATATATACATATATATGTATAAATTTATATATAATGTTATTGTTATTATTAAGGTATTGTATAGAGGGGTTACCATTTCACAGCTCAGGTAATAAGCTCATTTCTTTTTTGGATCTCACCCCTTTGCTTTCCTCCTTTTCCTCTCCCATCCCCACACACAAGTGTCATAGTTCATTATCCACATAGTGTACACTAAATATCATGTTTTTGCCTTTGGTGAAAAAATGTAACCCAGCATGGTTCGTTAATGGCGACTTTGAAAAAAAAGTGAGAAAAACTGGGATTTCAGTACCTGTTCATTGGATTTCTCAACAGTACTCTTCTTATAAACTATAGGGGGAAAAGGTGTTAGTTAATGTGTTAACTAATTAAAACATCTCAGATAATCTACAAGTCCAAAGGAAGTTCAAAATAAAACAATACATTATCAGTAGTGTATATTAAATAGGGTATTAAAAGTAAGTGTGTGTCTTATCCCTAGGTATTTTTCAGTTTGGTGGGAATGTAGAGAAACATCTGTGTGCATATATACGTACACATATATGCATACTTAGATGTATATACATACATATATGTAGAAGGAAGAAGAGGAAAGAGGGAAAAAGAGACAGAGAATGAAATTTATTCTCGAGAGAAATTGTTAGCACTATCACCATTTTATAGATGGTGAAACTGAAGCTCATCTTAGTAACTAATAAAGGAAGCCAGGTCTTCCCATCATAGCCCTTCTCTCTTCCATGAAAATAAGAGATTTTTAAGATCTGCTAATCACGTGGTTTTCTTTAAAAGTGCATCAGATTGAAAACTATGACCTCTATTCTCAATAATAATAAATACATTCTTAAGTATACATTTATGTATGTATGTATGTATGTATGTATTTATTTATTGTTTTTGTTGTTGTCGGTTGTGGGGCCTGAACTTTGGGCCTGGGCGCTGTCCCTCAGCTCTTCAGCTCAAGGCTAGCACTCTACCACTTGAGACATGGTGCCACTTCCAGCTTTTTCTGCTTATGTGGTGCTGAGGAATCAAACCCAGGGCCTCATGCATGCAAGGCAAGCACTCTACCACTGAGCTAATATATTTTTATATTGCTTTCCTATTACCTTTCACACAACACCTTATCATTCAACTGCTTAAGATTGAAAGCTGGTTCAAACTCTCCTCAGAAAAGGGAAGTGAAGACAGGGTGATCAGTTTTCACAGAAAAAGCAGGTCCAAAGGCAAACTTCAAGAAAAGAGTTTTGAGGCAGCATGAATGAAAATAAAGGTGGCTCAGTGGTAGAGTTCTTGCCTTGCATGCATGAGGCCCTGGGTTCGATTCCTCAGAACCACATAGCAGAAAAGGCCAGAGGTGGTGCTGTGGTTCAAGTGTTAGAGCGCTAGCCTTGAGCTGAAAGAGCTGAGGGACAGTGTCCTGGTCCAGAGTTCAAAAGCCAACAAAAAGGAAGTAAGGAAGGGAGGAAGGGAGGAAGGGAGGGAGGGAGGGAGGGAGGGAGAGAGGGAAAAGAACTTCAGGAAAAAAAATCTAGTTTTAAGTCAATTGCTCATCTACAGCTCGAAGTACTAAGAGACAACTAGTTACATCCACAACATGCAAGGCTCCTAGTCAGGATTTGCTCATCTCCTATACTTTCTTCATACCGTTCCTCTCCAATTGGCTATGAGCTGGATGAAGAAGCCATCTTGAATCTCAGTGGAATATACAATTAATATAAACCTCCCATCAATAAATAATAGTCTGATAACAATAATGCAAACTCAAAGGTAAGAATTTCTTACCTGGAACAATTACTCTTATTCCAAATCTTTCGTGCATTTGATTAAAGCACCAAAACATACTTTCCAGGTAAGGAGCAGGACTGTTTTGCTGGCAGTAAAGTGCTCAATCCAATCCTAGTAAACTGATCCAAGATGGAACTTCAAAACAACACACTTTGGAAATGGCAAGTAGCATCTAATGTTTTATTTCACCAAGGAATTCATCTGAGTCATGTTTGCTAAAGAGGTTATCCCTGTCCTGTATTAGTCTCATTAAATCAGCTTAGGGGCTGCTCTGAAATAACAACTTAACAAAATGCCTATGTCCAAACTCTGATTTCACCAGTTACTAGTTAGGTGACCTTGGGCATAACCTTTCTGCCATTTAATGTCCTCACATGTAAAAGGGAGATGATAATACAGAATGTTTCATAGGAGTCATATAAGGAATAGAATAGTATGTGTAAGTATTCATTTGTACATACCAGGGCTTAAAATAGTACGATATTCATTAACCATCCCCTTCAAGTCTTTATTCAAATATTGCTTGCCATATCAATAAAAGTAACTCTAGCCACTTCAACTTTACTATACTCACATTTCCTTTCTTTTAAACTAGATGTAAGATAGGATTTCTTCTAAGATTGGTGCTTTTGTGTTCAGAACCAAATTTATAAAATTATTTAAAAGAACAAAGCAACTCATTGACTAGTATCTTCCTACACCAACCAGCTCACAAGAAATTCCAACCATTATGATGGGCAATGTTAGGAAAGGTGCCCAGAAGACAGCTCAGGTGAGTGCACAAGAGATACCTATACTTCCTCAAAGGATGTATTTCTTTTGTGAACAAGGAACATTCTTCCCCATGAACAACAAAATAAGAGGGAAAATGTCTTGAGATGTTCAGAGTATAGACCCAAATGATAGTTGAGATGCTTAGTCCTTTGGAGAACTAGGTTCTTCTTTTACATGTTTATATCATTGTTACCATTAAGAAAAAAATACGAAGGCTTACTTTCTTTTTCCTAGAGCCATTAAGCAAAACCAATTATGATGATCCACGAGTTTATAGCACCACAGTATGTAAGGTAAGCCAACATGGGAAATAATAGGGTTTTTTCCTAGAAAAATAATTTTTGTCCTCTTGAATAATCACAGGAACAGCAACAATAAAGACAAAAACCCTGAAAAATCTGTATTGTGGTTGCTAACTTGAACCAGGCCGATGAACATTCAAAAGATTAATCAAAGCCTTGACAGTTGTTAACAGTTCAACATGGTTTCCATAATTATCCAATTAAACATATAATACAAATAGTAGAAGTCTTATGGGTTCCATAGAGCATGAACATCAGGCTGCTTGAGAAAACTATTAACTGTAATGTAGTGTCTGCTGAGTCAGAGGAAAGTGAAAGGAGCTAGTCCATTTATAGAGGAAGGCAAGGAGAAGAAAAAACAGAGTGGAGAGACACGTAACTCAACCACTCTTTATGTGGTCATATAAACACAACAGACAGTGGTAAAATCCAGAAAACAAAATTCAAGTAACAATTATTGTAAAACCAAAAGAATGCAGAGCAATGACTTTACCCTCTAATTCTTACTGGCTGCGCTACATCCAGAGCATACTTCAACCACACTTTCCTAGCTTACTGCTAAGTTAGAAACATGGATGTAATTATAGTTGTTGGCTTTTGACTCTGTCTATAAACCATGCAGAGATAAACTGCTATTAGTGAACATACCAACTCCATATAATTGTGTTTTGACATTATAGGTAAAAACAGTGAGAAGGAAAACTAACCACAGCAATTATAAACAGCTTGCTGGAGGGCATGTCGGGTCACTTATGACCTTGACTAAACAGTTAATCCCTCAGCTTCATTTTCACACATTCAGATGCACACATATGCATGCACACACCTGTCTTCTTCATAGTGAATATAAGAAGCACCCAATTACTAAATGATGGACTTACATATACCCAAAGGAATATATAATGCATTCTGTATGGGGCAAATGTCTGTCTTTTAAAAAAGAAACAATTTAATACAGTTTTAACCAACAAATATAAATTTTAGGTAAAAACCTCTATAAGTGTTAAAAATATTTTATTCTGCAGCTGGATTTACTCAGGAGAAAAGAAGGCTGAAGAATTTGTATTCAGTACAAAAACTTGAGCTACTATATAAAGTTGGTTGAAGATGCATTATCTGAAGGATTATCTTTTTTAAAAAAGATTTAAATCATCTCCTTTCACTGGTAACTTTTCTAGTTTAATCATTCAATTATATTTTCTTTTACTTGGTATAGACAGAAATATTATATGCATTTCTTTTTTATAGTAATCTCTCTTCTCCTCCCCACTAAAGTAATACCTACAGACATTAAGAGGACAATCAATATTCAATAAATACTATTTAAGCATGATACTCTGGGATCAAACATAGTATTGTGTGTGTAATCAGCAACAATATAAATGTGAAAGTTCATAATACTATACTATATGTGGTGACACCCTTTGAAGAACTCACAAGCCATATGACTTTTACTTTTGCTAGTGTCATTACAATAATCTCATCCATTTGCAAATTTCTTAAAAGTATATATAGGGTTTTTGTGTGACTTTCTTTTTTTTTTTTTTTGTCAGTCATGGGGCTTGAACTCTGGGCTTGGGCATTGTCCCTGCGCTCTTCAGTTCAAGGCAAGCGCTCTACCGCTTGAGTGAGCCACAGCACCACTTCCTTTTGTGTGACTTTCTTATTTTTGCTTCCTAATAACCTGACTAGGATAACAAGAGTATGCTCCCTTTCATCCCTTTCAGAGATCAGGGCATAACTTCCCAAAGTGGACCAACCTGTCTCAAACCAGTCGATTCCAGAGGAGCCTCCTCCAGCCAGTCAGCCAGCCAGCCATGGAGCTTCATGCAAAGCCTGATGTCTGAGTTCAAATTCCTGCTCCTCCCCTTTGCCTGAGTACTATTCCTTCTAAGGAGAAGATTATCATGATAATTATCATGATAATAATGATGGCCTCTACATATTGTTTGTTTTGAAGATTAAATGGGACACACTATGAAAAGTGCTTAACATACATTATGTATGTTAAGCCTGGTACACAGCATCTAGATGCTGTGGCTACTGTTAACAGTTACTGTTATTGTAGAGCTAGTCAGGCCAAGATATTCTGTCACGATTAAAAGATTAAATAAATAACCACATAAATATTAAATCCATACTGAGTTTGGCCCACATTCTAAAAGAAAACTAACTGGGGCTGGGAACATGGCCCAGTTGCATGCCTGAGGCTCTGGATTCGATTCCTCAGCACCACACAAACAAAAAGAAAAAAAGCCAGAAGTGGCGCTGTGGCTCAAGTGGTAGAGCGCTAGCCTTAAGCTGAAGAGCTGAAGGACAGAGCCCAGGCCCAGAGTTCAGGCCCCATGACCGGACCCAAAAATAAATAAATAAATAAACAAATAAAAGAAAACTAACTGACAAAACTAGATAGCAGTGTCGTTGTCGACTGAGGGTGCTGGAGAATGAGTGGTATCAGCGGTCCTTAAATATTTTCTGACAAAATGCTCATATATTTGTAGTAGCACAACACTCACTTGATACAGGCTCAAGGAATTTAGATTATATTGGGGGGAAAGAAAGCTATATAAATTAAAACTGTATACTAGAGTCTCTACTTATTTTATCTGGGGGATCAAAGTTCCCCAGTTTTAACTGCCGCATTCCAGCTTAGACAGAATAGTTTCTGTGTAACTAGCTGGCTAGTCCAGCATCCTGACTGAGAGTTCACAGTTAAGGGCTTTAACATAATGTCTTTGAGGACAATGGACTCCTCATTCGGGGGTAAGAGCAACCCTGATAATGTTCAGAGCTGCGTGAACTCAAGTCAATTCAGCCTGAGCCTTTACTATTCTTTATATAAACATCTCTGAAAAGAAACAAAGCAGGAAAAGAAAAAAAAATCTATATTCATGTTTGGAGACAAATATATAAAGTCAATATAGTTGAATGTCCTGTGCTGGCATCCAGTAACATGAAGGCAGGCTCTGTCCTTTGCTGGTCACTGACAGACAGAGCAGGATTGTCTCAGTAGGAACTAAAGCACATCCATACAGGTAAAAAGAAGAAACTTTGCCTTGAGAAAAGAAAACCATAACATTTTTTTTCCTGTAGGCTACACTGACATTTTGTGAGAATTTTTCATTTCACAGATACACATGATTACAAAATACAACTTCTATCCCTTGATAATACAGAAAATACACTTTTAAAGATTGTTTTATTGGTAAGGGTTGAAGAACAAGCTGTTTGTTTGTTTTGGTGTTACAGATCAAACCCAGAACTTTTTTATGCTAAGTTCTACCACTGAGTTTCCTCTTCAGTAGAAAACAAGCTGCTTCTTTTGTAGAGGCAGTGGCAATGACATGTGAGTGGCCATGGATTCAAGTCCTGGCTCTGTCACTTACTAGCTGTGTACTGAACACGTTCAGCCTTACTGTCCTCCTCTGTCTAATGACAGATAGTACAGGTGTCTGAGGAACTATAATGCTTACATCAACCAACTCAAGGGGTACAGAGAACATTCAGCAGAACATAGTTCTTTCTGTTATCACTATTCTTAATCACTATTAGCATAATACTAAGACAGTAAAAGTAAGAGAGATTTCTCTTTCTGAAAAAAAAAAAAAGAGGGCAGTCACTTCAGATTCTTCTATTAACATCTCACTGAGATTCTCTGTGTAACCTTGGATGGGGGGCAGGGACAATAACTGAAACCAAAAAGAGAGTGTAAAGACTAGAAATAAGGGTTGGGAGAGTTTCTATCATATATACTCTAGAATGGTACACAAATCTCATAATTTCTGATCTAAAAAACTATGAATCAAGCACCCAAAAGTAGTTTATAGTTAAATACTCCAACAAAGAAATTAGTGTTGAAAATAAACTAACTGACTTTGTTTTTGTATCCATTCTTTTCAGAAATTCGGATATTTACATGGACACTCAAGAAAATATCCTAACTTCTCAAACAAGTAAGAATACTAGAAAAATTATTCTAAGACTGAAGGAAAATCAATAATGGTGGGATAGGAGAAGGTTATAAAAAAGCATACAAATCCCTTATGCCTATTCTTGGAGATTTACATTACTATGTATGGCTCTTGACTTGGCTAATCCTCTCTTTAAGACTGTTTTATTTTCCCAGTGTATTCTTTGTGCCTGCACAATAAACACATCTGATTCCAGAGTCTTATAGAAAAAGCCTAATGGAGTAGGAGGAAACAACAAACAAGAAATACTGATTAGTTTAGAGAAAAGATTAGCTGGAAAATTGCTATAACTTAACTTTATATATCAGAATAAATTAAATTAGAAACATAAATCAAATAATCATTTCAATCTTTTTCGAAATGTCTGAATAAGTAAAATGTGCCTGGTTTTTTTTTAATATGTAAAGTTCATTCCTTACTATATAAACATTTTTGTATGTTCCTTTTACTCTTCTGTGGATAACCTCAGCCATCTAGGATGAGGGTTATAAAAGAACTCCAGAGACAAACTGGGTGGGTTTAAATTTACCCTGGGTCAATTGACCAGTTCAACAGTGGCGTTCTCACTGGTGAAAGGACAACAGAGCATCTACCTCATACTTACTTAATAGTCACAAAGTACTACCTGGACAACTACCCTCTACATAGTAAGAGCCATATGCTGAAAAGCACTACAGCCTAGAAAAATCCTACTGACCGGTCATAAACTCATTTCACTTTCAAAAACCAAAAAACTTCTAAGATTAGTATCTTTTCCATTTTGCACAAGAAGAAATGGAACCTTGAGAACTAAAAAAACAAAAACAAAAAAAAACTTGCTGAAGGTCCTACAGCTAGCTAAATGATAAGAAAGGGAATCCAGTCCAATATACCTGATTCCCAACTTTTTGACAGTTTCCAGGGCTCCTTCCAACAAGTTCCAACTTCAGACACTTTCATCTACACATCCTCCCCTCCTGGCCCCCACCTGTGATGGTTAACCACCAAAAATGAGGAAGCATGTCTTAAAGCCACACTATGTGTCCATGAGGTATGATTAGCATTATGAAGCCTAGTATGTCCTCTTCTTATAAGCTCAACCACCCTTCACTTTCTCACTCTGAATGGGACAATTAATAGTCATCAGAGCCCAGTTATAATTGTTACAGTCTGGAGAAAAGGCAGAGTCCAGAAAGCATCCTAACAACAAATTTCCAATCTCCCTAAAAGAAAAGCTCCATGCTGCAACTTGTCAAATACCATGCTTGTTACTATTTTATATTTATATCCTACAAATAGTTTTGTCATGAAGATTTAAAAAAAAACACCCCATTCTCATGATCTCACTGTTTTCTTGGAAGTTATCAGGAATCTTCATTAAGGTATTTCCTTCAAAAGATGTTTTTATAATCACAAGCATTACTCTCATCACCATGAAGATAAAAGTTTGCTTTTTCTATAGTGTTGATCCTACCACCTCACATGATCCTTGATATATAATCTGTGCTCAATAAGTATTTGTTGAATGACTAAGCCACTTGCTTTTAGGACAGAAAAACAGCTCTAAAATGCCATAACAGTGACAAACTGAGAGAGACTTTTTTCAAATTTCATTTATCAACCCAGTGTTGATGGCTCACGCTTATAATCCCAGCTACTGCAGGGGCTGAGGATTGAGGCTGAAAGCCAGCCTGGGCAGAAAATTCCACAAGACTATATCTCCAATTAACCAACAAAATGACAGAATGGAGGCATGGCTCAAGTGGTAGAGTGACCCCAAGTAACATAAGACCCTAAATTCAAACGTCCATATCTTTAAAAAAAATGGTGATCATAATCTTGCTATACGTTCACATCATAATTGACTATACAATCCACACAACCATGACAAATACATTTTCCTGTGGAGAGCAGAGTATGTATATGAGAAGAGCTAACTACTGCCCTCTAAGAGCTTACATTTACTTTTTTATTTGACAAAAGGGGCAAAAGAATCAGAGGAAATGAAAATTTCACAAACTAGTTTCAATTCTATCTTTAACTGTTACGTTTTATAAACTTTAAAGATTGAAAAGCCACAGTTTTTGCTTTATATGTTTTGTACAATTACCTATGAGGGAATACTACATTGTGAAAAGTTATCATGTATATAAATAAAACATATCTGGAAAAGTCAATGTAGAAATGTGACCGTTACTTTATTTTGGGTTATATCCTTGTAACAGCTCACTGTTTTCAGGGGAAAAAAATACCAATTTGTTTCAGATCATGCTTCACTCTGACAATAAGCAGAAACAATTAATTTTTTTCTACTCAGTTGAGGAACAACACTTGATTTTTAAAATAATAATAAAAGTGACATAGGCTAGATCCAAAACTCAATTCGGCAAACATCAGAATAGTGTTAAAAGTCATTTTTGCAAGATATGCTGCTTTCTAGATTTTTTAATTGCTTACAGAATTATTCTCTTAATTATGACATGTCTTGAAACAAATTGCTGACATAGCAACCATATTCTGGCATTTTTCAATCAAGATTATAAACAATTAAAATATTATAATTAATTAAAAAGATATTTTATTAAATATTTTCAAGCAACACATTATAAGATATACACTGAAATCTAGGATGTAACCTAAAATGTATAAGAAAAATTTCAATATTGGAATAGTAATACTAATGTTAATAGCAATATTAACAACAAAATGATTACTATTTAATAATAAGTAGTTTATCACTGGTAGATAGTTTGGTTAATAATTTTTAACAAAACATCAAATTTATCACAAAAACATTCTGAGCATGTTACACAAACACACACACACATATAATTGTCAAATACAATTGCATATATGCAAGAAGTAAATTCCTGGTTGTCTACTTCATTTTGTTTTGTTTTTGTTACATAACCCCTGAGAAAACTGCTGAAGACTCACCTCCTCTCTGTGACCTTTCCATTGCAGTCCCACAGGGTCTCCTCCCAGCAAGCTCAGCAATGCTGGCTATATTTAGTAAAGGGGGAGACCATCACATAGTTGGAAACTTGTTCCACTAATTTTGGCATTTTTGTTGTTCAACGGCACTGTAAGTGACCATTATCTTTTCTTTTCTACTTGCAAATTACTTGGGTGAGGCCATAAATATTTTCACTATTTTTTCCCTAATCCTTAAAATGTTGAAAACAATAGTGCAGTGCTATTTCATAAATGCATATCCCAACTATTTTTGTACCTTTACAGCAGATGCTCTGCATTTTTTTGGGGGGGTGTCCGGTCGTGGGACCTGAACTCTGGGCCTGGGCGCTGTCCCTCAGCCCTTCAGCTCAAGGCTAGCGCTCTATCACTGGAGCCACAGCACCACTTCCAGCTTTTTTCTTTTTGCTTATGTGGTGCTGAAGAATCGAACCCAGGGCCTCATGCATGCAAGGCAAGCGCTCTACCACTGAGCCACCTTCCCAGCCCCTCTGCATTTTTCTTGAGAGATAAATTTGAGTAAATTCATCAATGCCTATTTTCATAAGTCAAAGACATATAGAGAATCATAGTAAACAGGTGCTGGAAATATTAATTATATAAACATATACACATAAACACTATGCTTTGGAAAAGCTAATGTCATAAAATCAATAACAGAGATTATCATCCAGTGACTACTAGAGAAAACATCCCAATAACAAAATGTTTGGTGCACTGTGCTGGGTGCTGGTGGCTCACACCTGTAATCCTAGCTACTTAGGAATCTGAGATCTGAGGATTGCAGTTCAAAGCCAGCCCAGGCAGGAAAAGTCCATGAGACTCTTATCTCCAATTA
>NW_012267269.1:1049801-1206866 GCF_000151885.1 Dipodomys ordii
ACACACAAACAAAAACACACACACACACACACACACACACACACACACACACACACACACACACACACACAGGATAGATATACAGGTATCTATAATATATTACATATACTGAATGTAAATATACATGGATATACATGCTAAAAATATATAAACAATTTACGAACTCAAAATTCTGTGCTTGCTAGACAATGTACCACTTTGAGCCATGCACAAGCCCAGCTCTTTTATTGCTTTGGTTAAGTTTTTAGTAAGAGTCATTCACTTTTTGCTCAAGCTGGCCTGGACCACAATCTAATTTAAGCTTTCTTGGTAGCTGTGATGACAGGTATGTACTACTCTGTCACCTTTTACTGGTTGAAATAGAGTCTCAGAAACTCTTTTTGCCTGGGCTCATCTCAAATCATGATCCTCTCAATCTCCACCTCCTACGTAGCTAAAATTACACATGTGAGGCACCATGCCTGGCTTAATGATATAACCTTTTAATAAGACAAAACAGCCAGAATTATTCTCCAGAGAATAATCAGACACATAATACTGAGATATTTCTTCCGACATTATTCGGTGCTAACCAGACAGAAAGAAAGGAATATAGTCACCATTCAAAAGCCCTGGAATATAGTTGGGGGATTCCAAAGTCACCATTCAAAAGCCCTGGAATATAGTTGGGGGATTCCAAAGTCTTGGTTCCCAACATAAATGCCATTGCCTCAAGCAACTCTCTGCTATACAACAGTTATGGGTGAATTCATTTTTGTTTCCAATTAGGTATAGACCTGGGATTTTCTTAGAACCCAATTTGAAAGTCCTACAAAAAAAATGGGTAACAGTAAAGGATATAAGATTCCAATACAAAAGTTTACTGGACCCCCAGGTTCCTTGCATTACCCACAAATACTGAAGTGACCATTGTGACTTACACTGTTTATGCAGGAAAGATTATGAGATGTTTCATAGCAATTACAATATCTGAGCTTTTACCACATCTACAATATTTGAAAAGTTGCTAACTTTAATATTTTTTTTCTTACTGACTTAAGCATTGTCCTTAACTTTAATGCTCTGTCCCACAAATGGACAACTTCTAGAGTGCTCATAGAAAGGTAATGAACATTCTTCATTCATAGCATCATTAAGTACATCATTAAGGGCCTACTGTGTACAGGCACTGTGCTGGTTGTTGATTAAAAGCCAGAACAAAAACTGCAAAGGTTTTATGTGATAGGTAGGTGTGGTGTTAATCCTTTACAAGTACTTTATCGTTTCACCCTCGGAACTGCCAATTACAGTGTAAACCCACTCCAGAGTCCAGAACGCTGAATCTTACAGAATAAAACTGACAGACCCCACCACACAGTGAATGTTATAAAAATATAAGATAAACTTAAACCCTAAGCATGATCAGAATATATTCTATTACTAATGTGGAACCTATACATGCTATGGGTTTTTGTTTACTTATTTGTTTTTTACTTATTGTTAAAATTTAAAGTATATGCAAAATGGGAACAACATTTAAGTAAAGAGTGACTAGAACATGAGTACAGATACAAAGGAAAGCAAACAAGTCTCAAAAAGAAGCAGTTTCCAAGTTTGAGTATCTTCTCTTATAAAACCTCTCTAATAGTAATATACTTGTTCTCTATTGTTCTACATTCAGTTTGACTCTTTTATATTCATTTATTCACTCAACAAATGTGTATTATCTGCCTAAAGTGTGCTCCCATATCATCTCCACTGATACTGGTTTTGATTACTGAACATAATCTGTACCTTTTGTTGTTATTTTTGTTTTGTGCTGGTCCTAGGGCTTGAACTCAGGCCTGGATGCTTTCCCTGAGCTTTTTGCTCTATCACTTGAGCCACAGCTCCACTGCCACCTTTCTGGTAGCTAATTGAAGATAACAGTCTCCTAGATTTTCCTCCCACAGGCTGGCTTCAAACTGTGATCCTCAGATCACAGACTCCTTAGTAGCTAGGATTACCTGCATGAGCCACCAAAGCGCCATCTTTTATGCAGCTATTTCTCCATCTACAACTATGCCTTAGAAACATGACTTCAAACTTTTCCCATAAAACATCCAAGTAAAAACTAGTTACCAAAGTAGCTGATTGAAAACTTCTTTTAATATCGTTAATATGTCTCCTTCAAACTATTCATCCCTACTGTATTCTGAATAATGGGATCCAAATAACAACACTCATAAAACACAAACTACAAATTAATCTTTCATGTTATAAAAGAAGTCTTAACAAAATATTCACTGAAGGGTTCTTTTTGAAATTGTATTCCTTTTGTGGATTTATCATTTTGTTTACTGAAATACTAGAAATGTTTCTTAACTAAAAGAAAGTCGGTGGGATTTGTTTTTAACTTTTTGAAAAAAAAATAATTTTTAACTTAGATTAGAAATAAACTTCACAAAGCAAAGTGAAATAGTAACTATCAGCATACTCAAAAACTGTAAGTGTACAAATGCTAACTTAGCTCCAACTTTTTCTTTAAATATTTGACTTTTGGTTTAAAATTTTTTCTCATGTCCAATTTCAAACATGATCTTTTCTTTTTTTCTTTTTGCCAACACAGAGGTTTGAACTCAGAAGCTGACACTAGTTCAGCTTGCTAGTTCAGCTGGTGTTTGACCACATGAGCAACAATTCCAGCACAGTTTTTGCTGGTCTAATTTGGAGATAGTCACACAGACTTTTTGTGCCTGGGTTGGTTTTGAACCAAAATGCCCCAGAGCTTGGCCTCCTGAATAGCTAGAATTACAGGCATGAGACACTTGGCATCTGGCTCAATCATGATCTTTTGTGTTATGGAAAACTGACAATGAGTCCTTCCTGTTTTCCCATTAGTACCAAATCCATGATGTTAGTCCATGGTAACTTCAAGGATGTGCTCTCCATCCACTGATAAGAAGTAAGGCAATCATTCTCAGGAAGACCATGGCTGCAGACTGACTTCATCAGAACACTTCCTATAAAAAGGCACTGGACAGAAAACAAGACTCTTGAAAGAATTTACTTCAATAAATTACAAATGATAACACATGTTTATGAAGGAATTTTCTATGTTCCTTTAAGAAATATTGCTGTTACACTTTCATAAAATAACACTTTTCACTATTTATGCTGATAGTTTTCCTCTGTGGCAGTAAAACTAACACAAACAACCAAAGTGGCTTTGGGTCTCTCTTCAACTCAGTATTCCAAACTGTAAAGTGAGAGAATCTCTAGGGATTCTCACATCTCTAAAATGCTAGGAGCTAAAGACTGTTTGCTTTAAAAGTCAGTTTTTATCTAGATTGAGCTAACCGATTTGATTATTGGACTTTGAATGGGACATCAAAGTGTTACTCAATAGTCAGGTTAAACATTTTCTATTTCTCTTTAATAAATAGGATACATTAAAACCCCAGGTTTAACAAGAATATACTAAAGCTTATTAAATTCTGCTTAGCATGAAGGAGACTATCCCTCTGCCAAGATCATCAGAAGCCAAATTCCTAGGATGCCAGAGCTAAGAACAGTAGATGTCCTCTAGATCAATTTTCTCACCTGACTGATAAGGAAACCAAGTCACTAACAGGCCCAAAATCTCCCAGGTACTTGCAAGTCGTAGAGCCAATAGCTTTTACTCTTCGACTTAAGCAAGTTGCTTCAATCACCGTGTAGCTCAGAGTGAAGCTTTATGTCAGCAAAGAAATAAGACAAAGTAATACTATTGCCAAGTCACTAAATAATTTAGAAACTAATTTTTCTTGTTTTTAATGCAAAGACCGTATGTTAAGAAACTTACAGTTTAAAGAAAATTAAATAAGATCATGCCCATATGCAGACATGTTTCTCCCATGTGCATTTTAAGTATATACCAAACAAAAAAATAATTTATCATCAGCCCCTAGAAAACAAAAACTGAAATTTAAAGAAACAATGGAGTAAATCTAAATTGTGTATTTTCATTCCTTCTAAAAGGATTAAATAACAGAATTCTAAATGGTTTGTTTGTACTTTCCATGCAATATGTAGATTAACCATGAAATTCTGTTTGGGACACTTTGACATCTGTTTTCAGTGCATTACAATGAAATCTGGGGACTTGATACATACATTTGCTGTAATAAAACTGTCACTAATCAGTGTTTTCCAAAATATTGCCCATAACTATTACTATTCAGTAGTCTCATTTGCATGATCTAATATTGTTACTACATCATGTTTTTCCCTGACAATGTGTTAGCTGGTCCCAGGCACATGGTCTAAAATGGCTGCAAACACTCTATAATCTCAGCATTTCCATAGTACTCTGCACATACGCATGCAATCTGTCCTACCATTGGAATCATACTTCATCCTCCATGAAATATTTTTTGTGTAACTGGAACACTAAGGTTGAATTCACATCTTGAATGTGAAAAATTCAACAACAATAAAAGAGCCCACACTGAGGAGGAAATTATGCCTCATAGGGCTTATACCACAGGAGACAGAACCATAATCCTAACTCGGAAGTCCCTTCAACAAACTCATAATGATGCTTTCTGAACAACTAATGCAGAGTCTTTCACTAGCCTAACCTTGTTCTATGAACTAAAAAACCAGCTTAGACTAGTTAAAAATTAGGTCTAAGTTGTCTTCTCTACTTTCTGAACAATGAATGCAGAGCCTTTCATTAGCCTAACCTTGTTCTATGAATTAAAAAACCATCTTAGACTATAGTTAAAAATTGGGTCTAAGTTGTCTTCTCTGGGATTAATAAACAGCTGTATCAATGAGAGATAACCTGAAACCACAAGCTTACAAGGGATTCATGCAACCTCTTCGATGGAGAGTAGACTGAATATTTTATATTGCATACACCTTGTATATCATGCATAAAACATGGATCTCACAGCAAAACTAATCCTAAGAGCCCAGACATAGTATTTACCAAAGAACAAAATGTTACTAAAAGTAATTTGTCTACCTATGCTGATTCTAAATGAATTGCTTATTTTATCAGTACTTGGAACTGCATTCACATTACTTGAGAATCCAATAAAATTTCATTTGTCCTCCTATGAACTCATCTTAAGATTGAAATATGTTTCTCTATACAGGTTTTATACTCTACAAATGTTGATACAAAAACCAGATTAATTGTAGGCCCTAATTCTGTGTTGGTTAGTACTAAGAAGTCATACCAAATGTTCCAAAAGGGATTAATGTAGTATAACAAGTCTATTTAATTATTGTAAGACCAGTGATCCTCATATTACTGTAAGCTGCTTTTCCTTATTTGGAGAACATAAATAGAACAGAAATTGTAACATGATAATTGTTAAGTCATCTCCTAAAATATTGATGCTCTACCATCAGGAATAAAGAAATATGTAAGTATCTATGAGAGGCTACAAAATGCAATCCGTATTTAAGATCCATGCATATGCTCTCATTTTACAGTCAAATCAACCTAAAAGTGGTAAAGGTTTTCAATTGCATTAGAAAAACATAATACCAATTCCTTCTGCCAGCAACAACAATACTGCTTACAGGTCAAAAAGTTCTGGAAACACTTCCATGTTTTTTAAAATGGTTTTGCATAGTTACACACAGAGTAGCAACTGGGTATTTCATAAAGATAAAAACAAAAAGCATGCCACAGATTATTAAAAATCATGTATGAGAATCTAAAGAAGCTAATCAATGTTCTGATTCTGTTTTGTGCACTCTAGTTACCCTTTAACTAAAAGATAAACAGTGAAGTAACTTTCCTCTTAATTCCTGACTAGAACCTCTAGTTATATGACAAACGTTAAGTGTTCCTTATAGGAACATGATACTCTTACACACTCAGGGATATGAGACTTAAGAGAGTTCCCTGGTAGGGATTGTGGAGATGGGCTGATCTCTCCACTTTCCAAAGGCACTGAGTGAGAGGTGTATGTAATCTGCTGGCACTAGTTTGGCAAGAATTTGGCACACAACGTTAGCTTCTAGATCACACAGACCCAACCAACCAGAGCCACTACAGTCAATGATCCCAGACAATTTGTGGTTTCAACTCAACCCAGGATCATTTCAGACTTAAAGAGTCTAAATCCCAGCAGCTTGCTCCTTTTAAAGAGCAATTTAAACTAGCCAAATCATCATCACTTCTGTCCAGCCAAATCTAAAACATGAATGAAGTTTACCCAAGTGTTGGCCATTTCTTTTTTTGTACATGAAAGTTTACTGAAATGCAAGAAATTACAAATATATCCTTCATTTAACATCAAAGTTGAGTTATTTAGTCAGTTATAAAATTATTTTGTTCTTTTCAAATATTCTTAATTGATCAGGAATTTAATTCTTTGGTAAATTGTAGATGAAGCATTTCTAAATTTCTGTAGTAATTTTACTATAAATAAGACTACTCCACAAGACTAGTTTATTTCATGAGCTTTCAGAACTTTCACTAATTGATAGGTGCATCACTGTGGCTAGGCCATTTATTTTCTCTTTGGAATATTTATCAGCTGAGATAGATATGAACTAATTAATTGCCTCTAGTTTTACCATTCAGTCATTCCTTCTCTTCACTATTTGCTTCTTTTTCTAGACATCTAGATTATGAGATATTCTTTTATATATAACAATAACGCTTATTGTTATTAACTGTATTGGTTTTTACTGACAGGAGTTATTGCATTTAATACAAAAATAGCCCTATGAAGTAGGAATTTAATCTTCATTTTATAAAACAGATAATCAAGACCAAAGTCACAAAGTTGAATAAAGGACAAGACTAGACCCCAAAATGTCATATTGTAGGTACATACTTTCTAAGAGGGGACAAATGTTTGCTAATCAGCCTCATTCCTATGTTGAATCCTAACTCTCAAAATGCTTGTAGATGGCATTTGGGAGGCAATTAGGTCAGGAGGTTGCAGCCCTCATAACTGAGATTGGTGCCCTTCAAAGAGACCCCAAGGAGAGATCTCACACTTCTCCAGTGACAGAATACAAAAGAAGTCACTGGTCCACACCCCAAAAGACAGCCCACTCCAGAACTCCACTAGACCAGCACCATGATCTTACATTGCCAGCCTCCAAATTTGTGAGAAATAATTCTGATGTTTATACGCTTCCTAGATTGTTATTTTGTTACAGAAACCCAAACTAAGACACTCACTGTCATAGATTTGGCTGAATCAATGAAGGCATGAAGGAGGAAGTTCTCATTCAACTTCTATAAGAACACTTTTAAACTACATATTATTCACTCTTCAATCTATGAATAAGCCATCTTTCTAAAATAATTCTTGCAAGCTCTAAGACCCTCTTCTTCTTTTCTAACTTCTCTTCTTCAACTCCCAAAAACATACATGAATACAAACACACTCACACTCCAGCACCCACGAATTATCCATGGTCCAGGAACTTAACTTCTTTATAACTCAACAGCTGAAATCACTTTAAAAGTCTTTCAAGGGAAGAACTGAGGCAGACGTCTGGAGAAAATCATAGACAATTGTAAATCCTTAGGGCTTGGTTGCTGTTCTCACACCACAGTCCCACTGCCATGTGACATATTAGCCCACAAACCACATCCAAAGCCAACTCCAGGTTGGTGCTACTGCTGTGAAGGCAATGAACGAGCAGAAAGGCAGAGGGATGTTTCCTAGTCTAGACTGGTTTTAATAGGAGAAGGCTTACTGACTAGAATGAGATTCAGTATATTTCATTCACCCTTCCTCCCTCCCCCCTAGGACGCTGCATTATCAACATGGTTAATTATGAAAGCATTTAAATTCCTTGATCTTGTGAACATTCCTAGGGGAAAAATAGTTTAAAGCTACAATAGACCAAAGGAAAAAGAAGTGAAAGAAAAAAGAAAAGAAAACATCTTACCTGTTATTTGCTGATGTTTTTCTAATAGAAATACAAAAATCTACTGCTTTTTTTTCCAGGGTTCTGCTACCACATTGTCTCGCATCTGTCAGTGTGTCCACACACATGCATAAACAGTATGCAACACACAAGTAAGGAAATGCACGTTCTAACTTAAACTCCCTTTTTTCCCTCTAATAATTTAAAAATAAAATGTAACAGCTTGGATTTTAAATATTTAATCTGGCAAATATAGGAAAAAATCATGAACTATAATGTCATATTTGGCAAAGCAAAGTTTAGTAGGATAAGAATATCTGTGTTTTAACATTTTAGAAGACATTTCCAGTATTTTTAAAATAAAATCATTTCTCTGCTTCAGAAGAGAACCAAGGTAAAATTTTCTTTTGTACACATGGGGTTTTCATGAAGAGTAGAAAAACAATATTATATTCAATAAAATAAATGGTTAATTTTACATACTAGCCAGAGCCTCCACAGAAATAAAAACTTTCATATTTACTAGTGTGGTTCATTATTTTGTCAAGAACTGTTCTAGCAACTCAACAAGAATAGTCTTCCCTTAAAATATAAATTATAAAATGAAATATATAATGTTACCTGATTACCCTCATTTTTAAAAACTTGTCTTTTTGTCTGACTTCTAATTTTTCTAATATAGGACAACAATTTATAGTGTGAAGTTTAAAGTCAGTTGTTTTAGGACTTACACATTAACAACCGTGTAACTAAATTTATCGCTTTAACCCTATATAATGACAATAAAATACTTTTATTGTAACAACTGTGAATGTTGAAAAGTAACTATTAAGGAAACCATAAATATAAAAGGCTGGAAAGTCCACCTCAGAGGACTGGGGAAAGGAAATTGTGATATGTATCATCATAACATGTAGATACTCAAAATCTAAGCAGAATCAGTCCAAATCCCTCCAAATTCTAGAATACGATCCCCCTCATCCTGTTGCAAGGAGGGCTGAAAATCTGTCCCCATCACTGTCAGCAAACAAAAGAATGTCACTTCTACAGCCAGACCATGTCAAACAGAAGACACAGCTTCTGCAGAGGGACGCCTTGAATCCACTGGTGTGTAAAGTATAGGCTGGGGCCTTCTTGTCAGCTATTACCATAAAAGAATAAGAGGAAACAGTGACATTACTACACAATAGAAAGGTCAAATAGCTTGCAGCCATTTCATGACCCAGACAAGTCAAGGTCAAGGGATTCAGGTAGCAACTTAGCCAGGGCATAAGTTACAGCACAAATGAATTGTTTTAACACATCAGCTTTGGTCAATTAAACCTAACAAGGCAAGTTGCATCACGTAGCAGGGTTCCTGACACCAAGGCCAGAAGCTGAGACCGACCTCATAAAACAAGGCTTTTAACATAGCATAGCAAATTTAAGGTAATCCATCCAGAAACTGCAGATGTCAGAATAATAAAATACAAGTTGGCCTAAGCAAGAACGTTTTTCACACTTTAGAATTCACTAATAGAGGGGTATAGACTTCATATTGACATACTCATGTTATTAACGTAGACATAAATGTAATCCCTCGCTTACATGAATTACAGAATCCACCCTATTTCAAAAAACATTTTTAAACATCTGTGCTTGTGTTTAGATTTTTTTGTGTTCTGTAGTCCCTGTTAACACTAATACATTTCTAAATGCATTTTTTAACATGGGTGTAAAAAATCAGGTTACTGAAATTTCTTTCTGTATCAGAATATTAGTGTTACTTAATAGTAATTGGTGTTTGTTTAAATGCTTCTATGTCCTTTTATGGGAAACATATATTTTAAAAATCAACGAGTACTATTTATTCAATTTCCTATTTTGTGAAATAGTTGAAGCTAACTAGAAGTTTTAAACTGCATATATTTAGCACTGAAGATTTTTTTTTCTCAAAGGCAATTCTTATTTTGTACTTGTTAACAAATTCCATTTTCAACTGATTTCTGCTTCATCAATAACTTACTACGTACTCTGGACTGCCTTAAAATGAGATTCTGAAAATTTACAACCTCCAGGCAACTTTCAGCTAGTAAAATTACTTCATCCATCAAACACATTTTCAATTAGATAGTCTTTATTCAGAATTGTTTAATTTGTGTGTGATTCATCAATGCTGTCCTGTTTAAACTATGATCATAAACAGAGAGAATATGTGTATCTAAGTATTTTATTATAAATAATGCACTTATACATAAACAGAGAATATGTGTATGTAAGTGTTGCATTATAAACAATGTATTTATGCACATGGATGGCTTGTTTTCCTTAAAACACTGCTTCATGTAAATTGTGAGGACTTCTCTTAAAATATTCCTTCATTTAAATCTTGAGGAATTTTTCTTTTATATATATGTGTGGCCTTCAATTCTGCCTCAAGGTCTTTCTACCTCACTGGTTAATTGGTAGCCATTTCTTCTAATTTTCTGAATAACGTAACAACCAAAAGGCCCAACCATTTAAGTCCTATTAGTTTCACATCTTGCAACGTTCTGTCTAATACCAGCTAATCCCACAGACTCACTTCTTACTACAGGCACTAAGTTTTCACAAGTTCCCGCAACTTGATGATTTATTCTCTATGCCAAACCCTAACAACTGAATTCAGTTAAATTAACCACATCACATAATTAGAGTTCAAGGACCTAGGAATTTACTTTAAAATGGGACAAAATACCACACTGCCACAGGAAAGTGAGCATAATCAAGAGGAAGCGTCTCTTCTTGCTATGTTTGGCGTGAGGCATGCTGCTATAATAACTCGAGTTTCCGATCACATAACCGCTAGTCCTTGAGATTTCTAAAATTATTCCTCCTCCACAAGGATGGAGAGAAACAACTTGGAAGACTTGCTTTGAACACTATGCCGGCTAATCATCTGCTCTGCCACAGCATATACACTGTAAAATTCCACAAGTGTCCCAAGATCTACTCTCATCAACTTCACCTCGGAACATGCTATTCTTTCTCAAACTTTAAAAAAAAAAAACAAAAGTTTCTCCAAAAGCTAGTTGCAGGGCAAGGAATCACTCTTGCCTTAACCTATCACATGAAACTATCTAATAATTGTCTATTTGAATAAGTGTGTTATATTTCTCTTTGGACTCTTTATAAACCATAAGCTTCAAACAAATTATTTGATGTTAAGCTCAGCTATATTTAAGCTATTGTGATGATAAAAACGACAACTAACTTACTTTGATTCTTTTTTTAAAATTATAGACTTCTGCCTCCACCTCCCGGTGGGTCCCTCCCTCCTCAGTTGCTAAACTGTAAATGGCCAGCAGAAGTAGCAAGAGGAGGAGCATCATAAAACAATTTTTTTCAGTTCTATGAGTTTATTGTTGTTGTTGTTATTTAACCTAGCAGAATAAGAGCTTGTGAGAAGAAAGACCCTGCTAAGTTAAATATCTCACATCGTTGTTTCAAATCCCAGTGCCAAAAAGTTAATGGAAGATTAAAATTCTGATTTCAATTTGGCAGCTTCTTCCTAAATCGCAAATTTAGGAAAACATAACTAAGTAAAATTTAAAATCCTACTAAATCTCTTACAAATCTCTACTTTAGATGTATATCTTACGTAGCACCATAGAACCAAAGCAGTAGTAATAGGTACATGGTAGCATGTCTTCAAGCATACATACTTTTGTGTCTAGCCAGGTGTCACCTGTCAGCAGACCCAACCATACTTCCTGTCCCTAAAATGTTGTTCTTCAACAGCCAATACAATTTTGATTCTTACATAAATGGAGTTACTTGGATTTATGCTCCCACACAAGAGATACAATGGACTAAGTGTATGAGTTCAAACACACAAAATGTAGATAAATATTTTTATTTCAAAATGTATACTGCTGTGTATATGCAGGAAAATATTACAAAGTAGAAAGGATGCTTAATGTTGTTGGTAAAATGTATTTCCAACCTACATTGCCCACAGAAAGTATACTATGTGTTATTTTGATTTAAATCCTTAAATATCATTATTGTTGGAACTAATGAGCTAATCTCTTGCTCTTTCTCTCTCCTTTTTTCAATGAGGATCTCTTTCAATATCTATCTCTGTCAACATGTCTTTCGATCTCTCTATCTCCTCTTTCTCTCTCCCTTTATCCTTTGGAAAATGAGATCATATTAACAGCAATGCAAAGGCTTACTATGCCATATCAGAACACAGATGCCAAGCTTTCCCAGCTGGCAACCGGGGCCTTGGAGTTTAACTCTTGAGTTGTCTGGCAAAGCTTTGTTGTGGCAGGGACCTCACAGCAGACAGGGTGAACTTCTGGCCCCCTAGACTCTGTTTTCTTCTTATCAGTAGAAAATTGCTAAGTATCTTATCTTTCAATATATGTTCCCACCAAAACCTCATTAAGCCTAGGAACAAGACATGCCAATAAGAGCCCTTCTTTATCTTGTGAATTATGTATAACCAAGAATGCAAACAAATGTGTACTAGAGTTCACGAGTTCAGTCAAGGACAAGGTGCTGGATGGGAAAACTTAACAGGGCTCCCTAAATCAAATATGCATACAAAGTATTTCTCCTACACACAAACTTCATGCTCTCTGAGCACTTCACAATGCAAGCACATCAAATCATCATCCTGCAGAGCAGCCTCATGTTAACAAGTTATGAGAGCTTATTTTCTTCCATAATGGCAAATACCTGCAAATGAAGTGAAATTTATTAAAATGTTAAAATGCACTGTCAACTTGCGCACAATTATCTATTTAGGCTTTTCATAAAGAAATAACTGTTACCCAAAAGGATTCTGAGATCCGGTAACTGAAGGAGGAAAATAATTCTTCGCATTTACTTCCTCACTAATAACATGTGACAACCAGGAAGGGTTTTATTTCAAAAACAATAATGATTACAACTTCCCCTGTAAACAAGTCACATTTTTCACCAGTTCAAAATAGCCTTCAATTATTAGAACATTCAATAGTAAAACAACAAAAGTTGCCATCCAAAAATGGATTGCAAGTTTAAGGGCTAAAGTACTTGTTCATGATAGCAATAAGCTTGCTAAACTGTCACAGTCCAAAACATGCTTAATAAGAGTATAAAGTACAGTTCAAAAACCACTTAGGCTAACTTGGTTTGAACCCTAATCTGTTATGTTCATGCCAACAGTTCCTATCTCCTGAGATCTTTAAGCTTCTTGGTGTATTGTGACCCTTCTCTTTTTCTTTAAACACTTCCCTGACTCAGAGAAAGCTCAGTCCCCTCACCATAACCACTGCCAGCCCCTCCTCTCTACAGACAGGACACAGTCTGGCAAGTCAAGGCCTCCCATAGGCCAGACTTCCTTCGGTGCAGCCCTTTGGGTAGAAGTGCTAATCCTTCTTATTAATTAACGAGATAATGGTGGTTAACCGAAGCAATATTAATTCTAACTATCAAGGAAACTTCAACCAACATTATTTTAGCCTTTTGGTTGCTTTTCCCAGTATGCAGAATTATGCACTAAAAGAATCTGGCAACATTTTGATGTAGAATTGAAAATTCGGGAGTGACTGATTTATATCAGATCTCAACATGTACATTTCTGTAAGGTTTCCTTTTGATAGCTCCACACTTACATGCTTACACATCACTGGCTGGAGGAGAAAGTTCCCCTCAACATGATACTATAAAACTGGGAAGGGTGCAAACTGAGAAAACTAGAAATTGTTTTAGAAATAAGCAGTGATGTGACTGAAAGCCAAAAGTCAGTCATAATGAATACAGTACATATCACTACATGGGGCATGTTCTTCACACGCTTGTCATAGCATAGGACATGTGTGTCACAGGAAGGTGTGCTCTACAGAGCTTGTTTTGCTTTGCTTTGCTTTTTTGAATGTAATAACAAAGACAATATGGGGAATAGGTACTACCTGCCCAAGAATCATTGGACATCTTTAGTATCTTTAGAAAACTCAAGACTACTTCAGAGCTATTATTTTCTTTTAATCTGTCACAATCTTTTATTTTAAAAAAAAGCAAAAAAAAAAGGGGGTAAGGATTTTATATTAGCTAAGGTTTGCTGCAGCAAACAAGCAAGCAGCTTTCATTCAGGGATTGTCAAAAACTTTCCAGTGTGCCCACTGCAATGCGGATGCCAACCAACGAATCAAAGGCATTCAGCAACTAGACAAAGAGGGTCTGATGCCAACCTCGGTGCCACTGGCAACCATTATTGGCATCAAACACAGTGTCTGCCTTTTTTTTCCCCCTCGCCTGGCACTTCACAAACAAAATGGCGGTTCTTGTAGCAACGGAACAGCAGAAGCGCAGCCCTCTGAATCAATAACATCAAATGATTTTATGGATTTAAACACAGTTACTCCTAAATGATGTGTGCATTTTAGGTAGAGTAGTTTATAAACAACTACATAAACACAATCTTTTGCTAGTCTAAAGAAATAATAAAATGGATTGAATTGCGGTCAACCAGACTATAAGCATAGAAGAAGCTGAATAACAAAGGCATTGAGCTTTAAAGAAAACACTGCCCTGTGATGCAAAAGCCTAATAAACTATGAATCAAAAATGATTTCAGAATGTATAATTTTCCCAAAACCCTTATCAGATACAGATGTAGCAGTATAGTATGGATGTCAAAGCTCTAGTAACTCTTTCCACATTTTAGAAAAGATGAGGTTGCTGTGCATGAAGAAGGGGGAAAAAAAGTGCGGGTTGAACCAAAAGAGAAAGAGGGAGAAAGAAAAGCATGGGAAGTTGGTCAACAATAGAACTTTATTATATGTTGGTCTTTATTTCATCCTCCAAAAGTGATGCAATATGTGATCTTGTATAAATAACCAAGAGGACTATTGACATTTCTAGATCTGGAAATTGTCAATATATTGTAACATCACTCCACACTGCAATGCGGATGCCAACTAACAAATCACAAGCATCCTGAGCTAAACAAAGAGGGTCCGATGCCAATCCTGGTGCCAGTGGCAACCATCTTTGGCATTCTCTCTGTTCTTTTTCATGGTTTTTTTTTTCTCCCAGTCTTTTAGAAGTGGGGGGAGGAGGAAGGAGGAGGTTGGGAAAAGTAATTTTGTTGCTCATTCTGTTGCAAACATTATGTTTTTCCTTCCTAATTTTTCTTTCATTTTTTAATACTTCTTTACCTAATTTAGAAAACAGACTTAAGTAGGTTTCATGTCCTTAGAGATGTGAGATATGCAGCTTTCTGATAGACTACAGACATCTTTTAAAATCTGCCTGCCTTCTTTAATCAACTGTACTGCAAAAAAAAATGACATAGTTAACCTATGGTTGACAAATAAAAAGAAATAAATTTTGAAAAAGAGAAAACACAAAAGCACTCTGATGTGACTTTTTCAAAAACAGAGCAACCAGATGTTAAGAGGAGATGATTCATGGCGCAGGTAGTAGAAAAGATATGTTATTAGAGGCACAGCATAAAATGACGAAAAGTTCTTACAGAAGAAGTTTCTAAGACAACAACAAAATCAATGTTTTGTCTGAAATATGGTCTTCAAGAGTTGCTAAAAAAAACTTTATGATAATCATGACCAATGGTGTGAAGCGGAAGGTATTTACGGTTTCTTTTTCCAGTCTATCCTCACAAATCCAAAAGATATGTACTTTATTGTCAGTTCATCAAAACTAAAAGAATTGGCTGCTTGCCCTGAGAGTAAATATGTGCGCATGCACACCTCAAGGACTAGCCTTCAAGCAAGTTAAAAATGAGAGCAGCCGTGGGGTAATCTCAAACCTTCCTTTTCTATCCTAAAAAGTTACATGACCCACTTTTAAAACTTGATTTCTAGTCTTGACTTTTTACAATACAGTTACAAACCATTTGTAGTCAGTCCAACATATACATACAGCCCACCTTCACATGCCACCTCCTAGACAGCTGTCAGTCAAATTAACTGTCATGTGTTAATGAGCTTGTACTTTAGGATACACAGGATGAAAATATATTTTCCCCCAACCATAATTATTTGAACTTAAGTTCTTAAATACATGAAAATAGCAAATACAGTATTTGATTTGAAATATATATGTATATATATACATATGTATATATATATGTATGTATTTCAAATGTATAATGCCCAGCACCATCATTTAAAATCATACTGAAAATTTTTAAATGACATTTAAGCCTATCTCTAAACCCGAACCAAGGAAATACCAGGTCAAAAAGCAGCTCATCGTTAAGTACCTAAATTTCTAGATCCAAAGAGTCATTGTTACATGTTTTGGGATGATATTAAAGTGCCTGGAAATTTATTAAATCCTCCACTTTTATAATGAACATCAGGTAACTGTCTACCACCTGACTATCTATCTGAAGGCCATTTTTCCTCCGGCCAGGCCAAGTTCCAAAATGACTCATCTGTGGCAGCTCCAACTTCACGCCACTTTTGGTAAGCTGCTTTTTTAAGTGATATTGCATTAAAGACTGTTGCTAATACAAAGGCATCTACATCTTGACACACTGGTTTGAAGAAAAGAAAGTCTCACCTACTTAAGGGAAATACATTAAGAAAAATCAAAACATCAGAAAACATATTTCATGAACTCACCAAATAGTCAGCAACAACATCGCCTATTTCGAATTGCTCAGGCAACATTTATAACACTCTTTATGGAGTACTTTAAAACACTGGTATGGTATGCGGCTTCTGCATTCTTTTTGGGATTTATTTTAAACCAGTGTAACCAGTCCACTTTCTGTTTTTGTTCTGTAAGGAAAGCTTTGACTTTCCTCTTTGGTAAGTTTCAAGAATTCATGTTCAAGTAGACTAACAATATAAAGTGTTCCCAAGTCATTCTGGGAAAATAACACATATCATTTAAACAAGAGCTAGAGTGTACTAAATGTGCAGCAAATATTGCACAATCAAAATTAGGTGTTGTTAAAAATATTAAAACTACATAAATCTAGGTCTACACAAGCAGATAGTAGCTCTCCTAAGCATTTTGTAATAATAAGTGCTGTTCTCAATCCTAGAATCCTAAATTCCTGAATGAAGTATCTACCTCATTAGTTAAGAGACTAACACAAAGATTGTAAAGAATAGTTTGACTATTCATAAATAAAGTCACCTTTTCAAATCGGGAAAAGACAGCTAAATATGACACAGATTTCTAGCACAGAAATCTAAGTTTTAATAAACTGTTTTTTAGAGTACTCTATGTCGGTTCGTATGTTAAAAACAAAAACAAAAAACGCCTATCTTTGGTTCTTTCTTTCAATACCTTTCCAGATAAGACAGCTCCATGTCTATTTACATGGTCCGCACATGGCAGTGAATGTGAATGGAGATGGGTACACCACTGTACCCAGCGAGACAGAGGTGATCTAGAGCCCACAAGGACCATCTAACCCAAGCCAGATATTCCATCTACGGAGGTTTGTGGATCATGTTTGCCCTGCTAGAAGAAAGAACAATCTGCTCCTACCTTGCTCCTGCACGTAGTATGCCAAAAACAAATCAAGCTCCTTAACTGATACTGTGATATGATGTGGCTGGACACAAAGTGCTGGGTTTGTGCAATGTGGGGATTTCATGAGCCGCTCTCCATCGGTACTTTCCAAAGGGATGCCTTTGAACAGGATCACCATGACTAGATCCAGACGCCAGACTTTGTCTGCCTGTCGCAGGCAGTCGATTCTCCTAATCTTACCCTTCTGGTCAGGATTGGATAAGACACAGCACGGGTGCTTCTTGCCAGTCACGGTGAGCACAAAGTCCTCTCGGTACTCCTGGCGGATATCTTTGCGCAGTTTGGCCAGGAGCCTGGATGCCCACTTCTGTTTGATTTCAGGCTTTTCACTGAGAAGCTCATCTTTGACTGCTCTTTCTTCATCCTTTGACATTCGCTTCTCGTGCTTTTTAAAGTACTTGCGTTTTCGAGCCTGCAGGTTGAACCAGGTGTAGGCGATTGCACGGACATGTGGAAGAAGAGCCTCGATGAATGGGTGAAATTCATCCTGTGGAAGATGAGAGGGAAAAGAAAAGGTACAGAGTCAGTTTAATTTTAAATGCTCACAAGATAAAGCAACATCTCATCCTCAAATCAGTATTAAAAAGTTATGCATGAAAATAACATTTTTCTCTCATTTACAATGATCAAATTAGGAGGACAAGGAGAGGGGAAAAAAAGAAAGTATGCCAAGCTGCCCCCTCTCCAACCAAAATTTACAAGTTGAGTCTCTCTCCTATGAAGAAAATAAGATCTTATTTTGTATTTTCCCTCTGGCCCCGTCCTCCCTCATGCCTGCCCCAAAATTATGCACTGTTCATTCTTTAAAACATATGTGGCCAAGGTGCCTGGCACCTAAGTTAATATTTAAATATTTGACAGACCAACTAAACACTATGCAGTACCATTTTACAAAGAACACAGTGAGATTTTTTTTTTAGAATCGGAGCAGAGCTTCTCAGAAGGCAGGAACGATGCCACAGTTCATTTCTCTTCTCTGTGGCACAGAAACACAAAGCATATAGATGCTCAGTGTAATGCCACACAGTTCCCGCTTTTGGAGCATGCTCTCAGCAAGAGGCTGCTGGTGGCACAAAGAGCATGCGCCATTAAACTTGATCCATTTTCTTATCAAACGTCCAACATTCCAACACTGAAACAGCACCATTCCAAGAGTGGTAACTAGAGAAACCGGTATACAGTGAGGGAAAGTGGGCAAAGGACACAGCTTGTCGTATCAGCGTCCTTTGCCAGTGTCCCGGGCAGAAGGTTTCCACACTTTAAGCATTCTCTCCTCAAACCACCAACACCAGCTCCCAACACACACACTCACACACACAGGCACACTTCTCGCACTCAAACTCTCACACTCTCACACAGACACACTCTTGCATTTTTAAATAGAAGTTTTTCAAGTTTAAAACAAAATTGCATGAACATTCTTGTGGCAGCTTTCCTGTAGACTATGCAGCCCCACCAAGTCAGTTAATTTGTTAACTGATCACATGAGTATGGCAATTATTCTAAACCCCTTAAAAATCCATCTGAGGTGAACAATGAAAAATGGCAACTTGGCACCAACTTTACATTCTTTGTATCTCTGCATGCTGTGGCAGAGTGACACCAGGAGTGCTCTGTTGGTCAGATACTCTTTTTGTAGAATCTACACAATTCATTTGCTGTGTAGATAGATTATTGAACAGGACTGTGGGTGCACATACTGGTTGTGAATCCGGTGGTATACAGACTATCTAGAACCAGACTTCTGATCTCAGTGGCTTACCTTTAAGCTCCACATTGTTCCTGCCTGTTTCTTCTTCTAAGCTTTTTAAAGAGAGGACACAGGAAGAAATGGTAGATCATCTCTACTCACAGATATTTCAAGTTACTTCCAAGTGCAGTCAGTGTTTCATTATTTCCTGACTTTCGTAAAAACCTATCTGATAAGCTGAGGCTGATTGTTGTTGGAAGAAAAGGCATAAGGTACTGTGCATGCACACTGTGTATGTATGCAACAAGCCAAGATCTGAGGCAGATGAAAACATGCACTTCATTTTTTCTGATCACATTGACTGTATTGTCTTCCCAACCACAAAATAACTTTCTCTAATTGATTACATCCCAAGTGAGAATTACAGACATTCGTGTTAGTCACCCTGAGCTATGTGGACTAACTTCTATTCAGACCCGCAGAGTGACTAACTCTAGGTAAAGGTGATGAAAATAAACGAATGACACACCAACAAAGAAGGTGGCCCCCAAATTCCATGTAGCTATGAATACATTTTTAAGATGAAATTTAAAGTTTCAATGCTAAAGACTGCAACACGTCAGTAGTTTGAAGTTCAGACACAGAATAGGTGTAGGTCCTCTCTAGTCAATAATGTAGTTAATCAAGTGTTCTAACACTGCCGTAAAACATTCCTACAGCAGAGTTAAATATGAATCAAAATTTTATAACAATACAGAATGCAGTTGATTACATCACAGCATGAGGCATAACCAAATGCCATAGAGGAAATCATTAAACCGATCAGTAGTTTCCAGCAGAGATTTGAACAATTCAGTTACTATGTGAGCACATTAAACTAGGCCATGGAAAGAGTTAAACCACAATCTGTTCTTTGTGTGGGAAGGCAGCCCTGCTCACAGCAACCACAGCCCATGATAAGACCTCCCTATCTCCATACACTTTCAGATGCCATGCTTTTAGTTTTCACTGTAACTATAAAAACTTTGTTTATCCCTCTTCAAAAATATATGCAAAAAGAAAGCCTGCTCAAGGAAATGTGGACTTAAATGTGCTTTGGGAACTCACTTCCTATGACCTGACTTTCACTATGATTTATTGATATGACTGAAAAACATGCATATATGCGCTCATAAACTAAAAGCTTGAGAATGTAAGGAAGCACATGAGGGAGCTTTGTCTCACTCCTTTTACCCTTGCCCTGCTTTCAAAAGTGCAATATTATTTTAATAGATATTAAGCAATTAGATAACACTTAAGTACTTAACATTCTTAAGTACAATGTTCAGTGACATTTTGTTTTCTTATAAAGACATCACACACAGTTTCAATTAACTAGATTGAAGTTTCAATAGTAAATCAAAAACATCATCTATCCTGTACCAAATTTCAAAAATTTAACAAATTACTTTAGACAATGAAAATGCAAATTTGACAGTTGAATTTGGAAACTCTTTGCCAATGCACATAAAAATACATTAGCTTGAGTTTACTATTGTTGATGCCAAATCTTGTTTTAAAACACGCATTTCTGCTGATTGATAATGAAAGGTAGCAAACTTTCTCTCTGCCTTGTTCATATCTTTCAGGGTCTCACAATGATGTGGATTCCTTTTAAGTGAAACACTTATTTAATAAGGGGACAGATCCCCCCAAATGGTAGTAATGGAGATTTGCAATATGTCACATACATTTTTGCATTAACATGTCTAAATGTCATCTCCCATGTGAGACTGTTTTCTAATGCTGAGAAGCAATACAGTCTTAATGATTGCAAGTGATGGGGATGTGGAGCAAAGTAACTTCTCATTCCAAAAAAAGTGAGTAAAGTATTCAAATGGCCTAATAATTGAATTATTACAACACTAAACGCTTACTAAAATTATTCTTTAAAATCAAAACACAGGAGTTAAGACCTAAAGGCTCTATACCAAGGCAATATGCAAGTCATAATGCTTATTAAAATACATTGATGTTCAATAATCCTTTCTCTTACAAAACTGCCTTTAGTTAGCTTAAACTGATGAAACAAATGAGCAAGTTACAAATTTCAAAATAAAAGTAAACTTTCTAATTTTAACTAGATATATTTGCTTTCCTTGCTGGAAACAATGGTTTCCATGAAAGGGATGGAAAATTGGACCAATATAGTGGAGGGAAAGTAGGTGCTCTCGGAGCATCAACTATACAATAATAAACCATGACAAAATGTACTTAAAGAACAACTATGACAACAAAATTTTTAAAATTCAATGTCATCTTGCCAATTGAAAGTTATATTAAAGGGTTTATATTACATTAAGAAAACTCAAATCATCTAATGGGTCTTAATTTTCCACTTACAGCTTATTTATACTGATCTATAAATGTCAGTTTATATTGACACTACAGCATATTTTGCTAAATATCAACTTAAACAGTAACTCCTTTTAAATTAAAATTCTTGCTAAAATCTAGATTATCTCAATGAAAGAACTGCAATACTTTATAAAGTTCCCACCAAATAAGAATGTTACGTCTTTTTTCCTATGTGCATGTTGTAAAGGGAGTTGTGCTATAGCTATTAGGCTCTTCTAATACAAGATTAAAACTATTGATCTGATACAAAAAGAGCACTGTAAATGTGGCCTAGCTTCTGCAATATTTTCTACTACCTATAACTTCACTCAGAGATTATTAGTTAAGGAAGACTTAAGAAACTGAAATTCCTTCTCTATTATAGGCCTTCAAAAAAAAAAGGTTTTAATATGTCAGCCCAAATTTATATTGTTAAAATAACAAAGACTATTTAGTCATCATAAATTAGTTTGCATGAATCCTTGAATACTAATATGATAGCTGAGTAATTATGCTGTATGTGCTCCTAACATTCATATGTCCAGATTCTGCAATAATTTTTAACGTACACAAAGTAAGATAAAACTAGTGACTTTTCAATGCATATTTAGAGCACAAAAATGCAATGTTATCACTAGTAGTGTTTCCAGAAAGGCTGAAACTATACATAAAAATCCAGAAAACACAATTTTTCGGCCTTTTACAGGTGAGAATGAATGATGCAGTGCTTTGTAAATTGAAAACTTATGTCAATTAGTTATGGTTGATCTCAGTTTAAAAATACTATAAATGGCCATACTTTACCAGAAAGAGAAAAAAAAATCCTACTGATGAGTAGCAGTAAAGTAACTTTAACAATTGCAGGCAATTCGTTATACCTGAAACGGTTTCATCATAATCATTGGACACTATCATTTCTAGCTTTCAAAGTACAAATAACTCAGCAGCCCATTTTTTCCAGTTTTGTTAAATTAAAGTTCACGTTTACTTGCTTAAAATAGCCATATCTAAGTTAATCATACTCACATGCCAAACAAAATATAAACAATAAAAAATGTGTCAGCCAAAAAGCTACAGGACTGTATCCAATCATTGAATAAGCCTTATCATTGTTTTCATCTTCATTCACAATTTATGAGTGCATCAGTCCTTTTGAATCACAATGGTTTCTAATTGTTATACATTTGAAATCTTAATTATTTGTCCATTATAAAAATGCATCGTCCTATTAGATTCTATTAATTTTTAACACAGCCAAACCTAGCCAACATTTCTTTAAGTGCTTAGTGTTTACGGCAATGTTAAAGAAAATAGTTATCAGATGATCAATCATGCCACATAGTCCTACCTAAAAACTGAAGCACATTGTCCCATGACTTTAAAGACTTAATATACTGTTTCAAATAACATTCTATAATAGGCTAGTTAATTAGTTCATCAGTAGATTAGTTCGCAGACAGGGCAGCTATGAAAACTGCGCCCAGGTAAGTCTGTGCCGTGTCTCCACTTACCCACTTGACTGGTTCAAAGTGATAGAAATTGTGTCGGTGCTTTCAAATACAAAACCAGGGTTTTGTTTTATAACCTTGTTCCCCAAATTAGAGCAATTTTCAAAGTTAAAAAAAAACCACCTTACTTTCCCAATATTACTTTTCTTCTCAGTATGCTCAAATGCCGTCAAATGTATAGGTCTCCCCCAAAATGAGCAAGTTAGGAAAGTCCTTAACATTCACCACAACCATCTAAACTCTTGGCAAGGTAAAGGCCACCTCTGTGGTGTGGTCACTGGAAAGCCCAAAGTGCCGGAGTCACTACCGATCAGGACTTCAGGTCCTCAAATAAAGCAAAAGAATGGGTCCAGGGACCACAACCTCGGACTTGCTTCGTTGCCCGCCCACTGCTTGCAGCAAAGTCCAGAGGCGCCCACACAGCCTGGTGCCTGTGTCCCCCTAGCCCAAGTTCATTGCTGCTAAGAGCTCAGTCCCCTAAAGCTCCTCTAAAGCCTTCGTCCGCCTCCGTGAGCCAGGCGCAGAGTGGAGGAGAGGAGCGGCCGGCACCCCAGCGCAGGGGTGCCAAGCAGCGGTACAGCCCACATTTAGGGGCCTGCAAAAAGGGCTTAAGCTCGCGGGCCTCAGCTCTGCCCATCCCCCGGCAGCCTCCAAGGCCCGGTGCCCAGCTCCCCGTGCCCAAGGCTCGGGGGACCGGGCGCGCCCGGCAGCCGGGGGTAAGAGGCCTGGCGCGGGGCTCCCACGCCACCCCGCAAAGCCTGCCGCAACTCTGGGCCACTTCTCCATGGGACAAGGATGTGTGGAGGTAACCTAAAGCCTTTAATTGTCCCCACGAATCAGAGCAATAAAACCAAACAAAGCATATGGGGCCAGAGAGAAAACCGGAGAAAGCGACGAAGATATGTACCTGAGTGAGACAGATGGGAGAATACATCATGACTTCGCCTTAAAACGCACTTTCCCGGAGATGCCCAAGAAAATCTTCCAGAAGCAAGAATTTCATCTATTCATGTTACAGTCATCGGAGCCCCGCGATGCGATCAATCAGGACGGGGCTCTGCGCCGGATCACCGCCAACTTCACAACAAACCCAGTCCTCCTTAAATAGCCAAAGATTCAAGTTCACTCGGCGTGCTAGATTTCCTGGGGTGAAATCCAATCTACACTTTTAACCCTCTTGCAGTCCGGGCGCGCTGGCCGGCCGTGCTCGCCGAGCTGCCGCCGCCTCCGTCGCCACCGCCGGTGTTAGTTGCTTTTCGCCAGGATCGGGGAATTTGTTTTCTTTTCTTTTTTTGTTTTGTTTTTGCAGTTGTTGTTGTTGTTGGGGGCTTGGGGATGCACGAAGGTTCGGTGTGGGTTAGGTTGGGATGATGGTTGTGGGTGAAATGCTTTAAAAAAAAAAAAAAGGCGGGGAAGGGGGCGCAGGAGGGCGGGCGGCAGGGAAAGCCAGGAGAAATGTGTCACCGCACTAGGAAAGTTCAAGGTTACAGCCCCGAACACTGCGGCAGGATCCCGGAGTGGTGTTCGCCGGTGAAACTTTGCCGCCAGCCGACCATGTGTGCGCAAGGGGGAGCGTGAGCGAGTGCGCGCGGGTGGCGGGGCGCGCGCGAGGGAGAGCCGGGTGGGGGCGGGGTGGGGTGGGGGAGAAGGGAGAGGCCCTGGGTGAGGGAGGGGGCGCGAGCGCAGATCTCCCGGGCGGAAGAGGCTTGCAGCCCCGCGGTCCCCGGCTGCAGCCGCTGCAGCCGCCGCCAAAGCCGCCCGCGCTGGCTCCTCCGCGCCTGCCCGCTCGCTCGCCCGCCCGACCGACCGCCTGCCCGACTCGCCCGGCTTCTGGCTTCTGACCTGGCTAAGCGTGGAGGCGGCGGCTGCTGCTGCTGCTGCCGCCCGCTGCTGCTCACAACCCAGGGGATCGAAACGATCTCCTGGAAAAAAAAAATCCCAAAGGATAAATCCCGCTTTCCCGCTCGACTCCAAACTCCTCTGCTTTAGGTTCTTTTCTCCCCCCCCCCCCCCCCCCCCCCGCGCTCCTAGTCCATCAGATCTACTTCCCTGTAACTGACATAATCTTATTCCTACACTCCCCTGCCTCCCCCCCCCCCCCCCCCTCCCTCTCTCGCTTTCTTTCGTTGCAAAACTTGGAAGTTGAAAAATTCACCGGTTCCACCCTCTGGACCCCGCTCGAGCTCTCTCCAAATCAGACTTAAGAATTGTTTTATTATTTAATTACACAATCATCGCTTTACTCCTCCTCCTGCAAACGCGCATTCCTTTTGCACCAGCCTTTCTCCACACCCCCAACCCCCACCTTCCTCCTCCTGCGCGCCTCTGCCTCTCTCTCTCTCTCTCTCTCTCTCTCCCTCTCTCTCCCTTTCTCTCTCCCTCTCCCTCCCTCCCTGCTCCTTCTCTTCTCCCGTTTGTTAAAGGTATCATAACCATGCAACAGTACGACTTTTAAAAACATAATAAAGCTCTACTTTTCGCAATCCTCCCCCCCCACCCCGAAAATCACTCTCTGCAAGAGGTATTTTGGTGCCCGCTGCGGACTCTTTAAGCCGTGGGAACATCCTAGTGGGAGAAGCACTGAACCGGCCTGGGCTCCAGAAAGGAATGGAAAATTCCCTCACACCCAGGCCGCCCCAGGGCCGGGGCTAGGGCGCCAAGCCTCTCACCCAAGGCCAGCGCGGTCTGCCACCCCGTCGCTGAAGGGAAAGAGGAGGGGGGCCAAAAAGGCAAGAGTCTGAGTGAACTTGAGCTTAAGTAGTTGGGGAGCACCAGTGCAAACTTGGGGGACAAGGCGCTCCGCCCTGATGGCCCAGTATAGAGCCCACATTTGCAGGTATAAAGGGTGCGGGGTCTTCTCCAGTCTCCCTAGCGCCGAATGGCACCCAAAGCGCCTACACCAAAGCGGCGCACAGCGCTTCGCTGGGGTTTGCCGCCCTCCCTAGGGGTGCCCGGTGCACGTGGCCTGGCTCTGAGCGGGAGCACGGGCAGCGCCACAGCCGCCTCGGGCTCCCTCCTCCTTCTCCAGCTCTCTCCTGCAGCCCTGCTGGCTGGTTCCCAATCCCCACCCACAGGGCGCTGGAGGAAAGCGGCTCCCTCCCCACAGGAGTGCAGACTGGGCGGGGCCGAGGCGCGCCCGGGGCTGCGGATCGACAGCGCGCGCAGTCGAGGGCGCGGGCGCGGGGTGCGTGTGCCACTCCGGTCTTCTGGAGGCGGCGGGCCAGGAGCCACGGGGCGCCCGCCTTGCTCCAGTGCTACTTCCCCGCCCCCACCCCAGCTTGAGCCTCGGGCCCCAAGAGAATGAACTTGATTCTGGGGATTTTGAGGGAAGTGACTTTCCTAGCACCCTTTCAAATACACACACCTCATCCCTCCCCGCTCACACCCCACCCCTACCCCACCCCCAGCCCAATTCTGGTTATTTGCCGAGGGGAGGGAGGTGCTGAAATCAAAGGCTGTCCAGACAATGGAGAAAAGAAAAGTGAGCGCCGGGGCTCCCGGGCGGGCGTGTACCTAGATCAGGGCAGCCTGGACAACCCTAACCCCCAGACAGGGCTAGCCTAGCTCCCAACCTCGCTGTCCCGTGGTTGGGAGGTGCTTTGCAAATTCCCCTTCCCGCTTTTCACACTCTCGACGTCTCCCAACTTTCTCCTCCGTGTGCCTTGCGCTCCTGCCCGTCGCCGCCCCCCTCCCCAACTCTCCTCCCCCAGAGGACCTGAAGAAACCAGTGACTTTTTCCTTCACCAAGTGGGAGTTATCCACATCAAACATTTCACAACGACACATCAAGAAAAGTAGGCAGGTTCAAGTCAACCATGAAATGGTCACTTTTTAACCCCGTCCTGTCCTCATTAGGGAAATGCTCAAACACAGTCCGTTTTCAAAGAGCGCTCTTAATGAGGCGAGCTTGCCAAATCTACCAGCTGCAGCCCCCGTAAACCCGGAGCCCAAAGAAGAAAGGGCGCTGGGGGTGGGGAGTTGAGGCTAAGGAGAAGGGCTGTGGGTCTGGGAAGACAGGTAAAAGTGGAGGGAAACCGAGAAAGCTGGCAAGTTAACCCTTTACGGCATGTGCCACGGGAAGCAGCAACACCCCCTACCACCACCCGCCCTGAAAATCCTCTACTCAGACTACTGACAATGTTAATTTCCTTTGTGCCAGTCATTTCTTCGTTTTGAAAAGCTGGAATAAAGTTGACATTCTTTATAGATGAAAGAAATGATGTGACAGTTGGGGTTAATCCATACTTATTCCTTTCATAAATTTTAGGCAAATTCATCATAAATTTAAAAAGAAAAAAAAGAACCAGCCCCAAAACATCATTTTATACTGCACAATACCTTGCATCCTTTTTCTCACCCTCACCAGATTCTGTGGGAGGGGGTGGGGAAGCGCCACTGATAATACCAGCTTTAACTACTGGAGTTTCCCTTTGAACAAATATTCAATTTAACTGGAGTTAATTTACCATAAAAGACATTCCCCTTGGCACAAATGCACTCATGTCCTTGAACACACCTCTTTGAATGCCTGGACTCTTACAGGAGCCATTATTTCAGGGTCTCTTTAAAAATCCAGTGCCCATCTCTCTCCTTCCCTCCCTCCCTCCCTCCCTTCTTCCCTCCCTCCTCACCACACCACCCCCAGTGAAAACCTGGCACCCAGAGAGCACTCTTTTCAGCCAGAGAGCCCAGAACCAACCGTTGTCCCCTGGCAAAAGAGGCCCAGTGCTGGGCCCTGAGCAAGTGTCTCCAGACATCTCTACTCCTCCTCCTCTTATTAGTCTCCCTTCCCAACAGAAACCATTTCCTTTTGCCATTCTAAAACTCGTTTGCATCCAAAAGTTTCTCCCAAGCTTAAAAAAAAAAAAGAAAAAGGAAAAATTGAGAACCATTACACAGAAGAATTCACAAAAGCTGCAGCAGCACCAGGGGTCAAGAAGCAGCATCAGACCCAGGTAAGACCCCAGGGAAGTGAAGATGGGGCCTCCCTGCCCATCCCTCCGGGGATCAAAACTCTTCAGGTGCCCCATGCTTGTGTTTTGTGCAGTGCTTCTAGCTGGGTATATCTTGGGCCATAGAGGATGCTTGGTAGCTTTGGGTTTTGATTTGTTTCCAAGCAAAAGGAAAATGAGAAAGCAATAATGGTGAAGTGAAGGGGGGGGGGAAACATTCTGGAAAGGGGGGCATAGTGGGTGCTGGTGCTTTATATGCCTGGCCTTGAGTCTTAGACTTAGGAGCCACAGTCAGGATAGCTGACACCCCACAAAGCACTGCTTCTTGTTCAACCAATGCCAAGGTCCCTTCAGGCCTTCTTAGGAAGAACTCCAGGAGAGTGTTCTGTGATTGAGGGACTGGTGAGTTTGGGTGCACCGGGCATCTGCTTTGTCTGACTTCTCTCAGCTCTTGTCAGTCACCTCTGCTTTGTGAAATATCAATCTTTCACATTCCAGGGAGAAGAGTAGAGAGGAAGAGCTGGGAAAGTGCATGCGTTTTATTCCCTTCCCCCCCCCCTCAGCATTTCTGTCATAGTATTAAAACTTATTTTAAAATATCTCTGAAAAAGTGTTAATACTATCAAAATGGACTTAAACACTCAGGCATTATTTACCTTGCCCAAACTCTTCTCTCTTCCTCTCTCCCTCTGAGAGAGTTAGGGAACTGGGATGATAGACAGTCCATTTCTTTCACCCCCAAACCCTGGCTGAAAAGCTAGAAAAGTCCATGGCTCCCGCAGTCACAAGAAAATTCAATATGAATCAGTATTACTAGTGACCCCCTCCCTAGATCACCCATTCCCAATCACAATAATTGGGGAAGGGGAGGTCTTTTCTAACAGAAAGTTTATTAGTTTCTAAAAGGAATGCCAGAGGTTCAGGCATGTGGATTTTTCAAAACATAATTGTATACTAAAAAATAGGCATTGCTATCCAGTTTGAGCCTTATACTGACCTCCTGAGAGGATTTTAACAACTCAAATATCTTCTAATACTTTTTTGTGTTTTTTTTTTACCCTTTTTCTTTCTAAAGAAATTGCAGTGACAGGTTGCAAAGCCTGGGCAATTTCATATAAGGTTTCTTAGAGTTTAACAAAGCTGTCGCTTTTAATACACCCAATGAGTTTTTCACTTTTTTAGCTCTTGTATGTGATTTTCAGAGAGGTTCAATAATCCCACACACCCTAGTTGCATCGCCAATATCAATATTTTAAAACTAAATACAAAAGAGACAGATGACCTCCTGACCTCAGGAAACTGGCTTGCAGAACTCCCAAGTGTTCCACTTCACCATACACAAAGATCTTTCTTTTTCCCAAATGAGACACACACACACACACACACACACACACACATACACACACACACCAGAATCATATAAGTTTAGCATGGAAAACACAAGTAGCAACACCAAAATCCACTAAAAAATGCATAGATAAACAACCAACAAGTATTGAGACTAACCTGTCTGCACTTGATGGGGATTGCAAAATCATGCCCAGCTCTCTGAGCCCTACCACTGTCAAATTAGGGTAGCAATTTTTCCCCACTAGAGAATTCATAACCTATTAGTTTTCCCCACCCCCATTGCAAGCCCTTTACCTTTCACTAAAATGAATAAATAATCTTCAGCTTCCCCACCACCACCCTTCTGGGAGCTGTTTGCTCTCCCCTGGGGACAAAACTAAAGGAGAAAAATGACGCTGTTAATAATGTCACTGCTGAAATGCCTGTACTTAACTATTAAAAAAGAAATCCCAGTAAGTGTGCCTATATCTCCCAGCACATTTACAAGCTACAACTCAATCTGAACACAGACTGGGCCAGATGCCTCCAAGGAAGGGTAGCCAGTTCCCACTTCTCTGCAGACATGAATTCAGTACATCATCAGAAATTCCCAACTTCACAATCTTGTTCCCAAGATTACAAAGTCAGCAGTTGGCCTGTAACTTTTGCATGATTTATTTTAAACTTTGAAGAAGAAAAAAAAAATCTCGGTAACAGTTGCCTGCCTGGCTTCATTCACAGTACATACTACAAAGGTTGCATACACTCTCCCATGCACAGAGTTTTCTCTGCTGATGTTGAGAGTTGTACTTACAGTCTTGCCCTTCTCAAAATAGCTAACCTTTAAATTAAAACTATACATCATTGTATTTTGACATGTAAATTGGCTTTTGTTGCCCATCCACACATGCTTTGTGACATTTGAAAATGGATCAGTTTTAAAGAGACATTTAGAAAGCTACATCCAAAATGGGCCAAGTAGTCCTTACATTCAGTATTAAGTATAAAAAGTGCATCATAGACCACATTAAACTTTCTACACCATTTCCTCTAGTCCTGCTTTAATAACTGCTATTCTATTTTTTAAAGTAGACAATTGCACACTTTAACTTTAAATTAAAATGTAAGAAATAATTAAAAGAGAAAGCATAAACCACTGGGCCTATGCAAAATATGTTCAGCAAACTTTATCTCTGAATGTATCTGAAACCTTTTAAGAGCCCAACAAGCTAATAAATTTCAAACAATAATACTGTCAAATTGTGTAATGCCACAAACTCCAAAAACAAAGTTACAGATGTCTGTGACATCACATTCACTCGAAATTATGTTGTTGCTCAGTCTGACCATATTAAAATTAAACGGATGCCTGCGTCTGCTAAAGAATAAAAGGAATTTATTTTGGACATCAAACAATGAATCTGTCACCATTTATTGTATGAAACACTCAGCTAATCAATTTCCTATTAAAATAGCTTTCAACAATACCCGGCTTTAAAATTCATCAGGGCCAGTAAAAACCTTTTCCCAGTGCACAAGAATGCAGTCCCAACCACCGATGATAATTACCATTCTAATACTTTTATTGCCCAAGTACTTTTTCCTGTACTCCTCATCACTAAGCAGGAATCTGCAGTATATTGTATCAGTGAGTTGGAGTGTTTGACCTTTGCCCACATATGATTTAATAGGGACTTTTCAGCACTGGAGCTTTCTCCATCTCTCATACCATTAAATGAAAACATCAAACCTCAAATGTAAAACTGGAAACCACAACGTTTTGTGTTTCACAACTCTTTGCAGTTTTCACTTTGGCTGCTTAAAGACCAACTTCCATACTTCACAATGACCTTCCCCCATTTACTGAATGCACTGGGAAGTCACACTTATTCTGATTTTGATTAAATCTCAAACTCCGAAATCACATACACACATGCACGGCTGCTTATTTACACGTGCATTCTTTTCTAACCACATAAGCATGCGTGTAGACTTTCTGGACTTATTCCATTTTAGAGCTGATTTAAATGTCTGTTCAAATATGGGTTCAAAAGTTAACTTTTTCCCTCCTGTTAGAAGTTAAAGTTACAAAGGATGGTGCTATAAGATCCACTCAAAGAAAGTCAAAGTTAATCTTGTGTATTTTGGCGCCTTTTCCCTGCCAGCTACTGTACTGGGGGGGGGGGGTAAGTCGAGGGGGGGGCGGACACCAAGAACTTGGAGATCTTGTCTGTCCCTCTCAAGTTCAATGGCAGTTCTTCCAACCGGGAGGAGAAGATAGCCACGTTCACAGACCTAATAATAATTCTGATCACGCCACTTCGGCATCTTGTGTCAAAGTCGAAACTAGCTTCCCGCACCTCCCCCCCCAACCTGAAAGCTGCCAAATCCTCACACACTCTGCATTCAACCACAACTTAATGGATGGGGATATTGTGCATTAAAATGTGCCCCAGACGCACTGGCGAAGAGAGGACAAGGGAAGAGGCAGACCCACAGACGCACACAGACTTAGGCTGGAGGGAAGGGGAGGGGGGAAGGGCAGGGAATCCCAGAGTAGAAACAGCAGGATAGGAATTTTTAAAAATATATTAACAGGAGTGGGAAGAAATCCATCGTAATATTAAAAAAAAAAACCTGGTGGCTGTTGACGTCGGCAAGAGGGTTAACAACTTCATGCCACAACTTCCAGTATTATGGGGTGCGGGTAAGAGAACTAAATCCCAGAATGAAGACAGATTTTTAAAAAATCCAACACACAATACCATTTCTCTCACTTAAAAAATATTTTTAAATGAGACTATGCAACAAAGCTGCCCCTTCCAATGAAGAAAAGAATGCTTCAAGGAAAGGAATGGGCTAAAGTATGCTCAAGGTACAACTTAAAGTATTATTTGCATTGTAATTTTTTTCCAACATTGAGGGAGAAAGGGATTGAGAGTAGGAAGGGGGAAAAAAGTTTTTCCTGAAAGCAGGAAAAACATTAGATTCTGCAGTTTGGATTTGCAAACGTTATTCCCGCCATAAAAAAAAAAGTGTCGCATAGACTGAAGTTGCCAATTTTTTTTAAATCCGTATTTGCATTAGTTCTGGAAATTCAGCACTGTAGCTCAACCTGTAAAGCAGAAATGACACTGAGGGTAAACCAGCCATGTTACAGCAAACAAACAGAAAGTAAAATCTGTGCCGGAGGTGGGAGGGGTGCAAAGACCAGCCAGTAAACCTCATCATTTCAAAGCCACATACCATCACACTGTATTGCACTAAATGAAAGAGATCTTGAGTCTGTCACAGAACCCTGGGCCGCAGACTTCGCAGGTCTCAGGTACAGATTTGTGGATGTTCTCAAAGATTGGTTTTGGTGTCTCTTTTTGTTAGTTTTCCCCCCTCTCCAGGAGTAGTCTGATACTGTTTAAAATGATTAATTCTGCACTGTCACACTCCTTGGCCCAAGAAGAAAGAGGTCAAAGTCAAGTCTCAGAGCAGGCAGCTCTTCAATCTGAGCATCCAGTGTTCCCTCCTCGCCTTTGCAGACTTTCTCAGGGTTGACTTGAACGCAGTCCAGAGTGTGTGTGGGCGGGTGTGCGTGTGCGTGTGCGTGCGAGTGTGCGCGCGGGTGTGTGGGGGTGGGTTTTATTGTTGTTTTAGCGGGGCTGCGGTAGGGGTGGCAGCGGCACTCGGCAGACACCACCGGCGCGGCCACGGGGTCGCGCGTCGCCCTTTCTCCGCCCTCGGATTGGCCTGGCCGGCGGCGGGGCAACCCCGGAACCGCCGCCCAGCCACGCAGCCCGGCGCTCGGCGCTGGCGCCGGCGGGGCTCTGCGTCCTCCGCTACCACCGGCCGCCGCCGCCGCCTCCCGGGCTTTCTCTTTCTCCAGCTTCCCTGCTCAACGGCCCCGCCCCGCTGCAGCCCAGCCGGGGCCTCGGTGCGCGGGAAGCGCGGCTCTTCGCTTCCGCCTGGCGGCGGGAAGGAGCCCGAAAGGAGGAGTCGGGGGCGGGCCCGGCGCGATGCATATTCATCAGGGCACCCGGGGCTGGGAGGCGGGAGGCGGGAGTGGGGCGGGCGCGGGCCGGATGGGTGTGGCGGCCTGCGCTGGGCGGGGGCCCCTCGCGGGTGGGTGAACGAGCGGGGTCTTTGTGCTGCGGGGAGCGGGGAGGGGGGGCAGGCCGGGGAGGGGGCGCAGTGGCACAGCGCGGACGCGCCTGTCTGCCGGAGGGGGGGTGTGCTGCGCGCCCCCGTGCCTTTGTGCTCCCCCGGCCGTGCGTCCTCGGGGCGCTGCGGGATAGGTAGGGGTGCCCGCGCGGAGGGCCTCCCGGGAGGACGGTGCTGATGATCGCCTAGGCGGCCCGAGTCTCTGTTTCTTCCCTACTTCCCGCCACGTTGCTGGGGCGCAACTTCTCCGGGCCACGCTGGTTTCCGTGCAAAAAAAAAGAGAAACAAAACAAAACAGAAAACCCCAAACCTGAAAGAGTCCTCCCTGCATGGCGTGATCACTCCCAGCGCCCAAAAGAGAGCCGGAGCGCTTGCTTTGACTTCTGTGCATACCAAGTGCATGGCAGTCATTTATGGTTATGTGGGTGAAAGAGACGACACCCAAGAAATACGCAACCCCTGGGCTCCAGAAGTAAACACGCCAGAAGAGATTCGATAGTGAATTAACCTTCCCAAATAAAGCCGTTTTAATTAGTACATTTGAAAGTATATGTCGAGGGTTGGGTTGTTTTTTTTTTGGGGGGGGGAGTACCCAGTTTTAAAGTAATCTAATTATATTCATCTTTAAGTACCTGTAGTTGCAGGGTAAAATACTTAACGATTTTTAAAAGGCTGTTATAAAAATTCTGCTCCAAAATGTAAACTATTAAAAAGTATGAAACTATAACCTGGGCCTAAATTTACTTAGAACTAACCCACATGTGTTTAGAAAAGATTTTATTGCAGAGATCCTGACTAATTATGTAATTGCACAACACAACAATAGCTTCAAATATCCTCTAAAAACCCTGTTCAATTATGTGATTACCAGTGAGACCGGAATCGCTCCCAGTGAATTGTTCTTATCTCTACTAAATGTGAACATGTCAGTGTTTTAATCCCAATTATGTTTACCCTCCCAAGTCCAGGAGAACGTAAACAGTATTGTTCAGGTCTGTAGTTCCTGCAATACACATTATAAAACAAAGAAGACATTTGGCCTCATTACCCCCAAAATGCCTCCCTTCCTATACATACATAAACATTATACAGATCTTTGCCTGTACATGTATGATACACATGTCTATTTTCATATAGTAATGATAATAAGATTTTCATATAATATGATAAGATTTTCAATTTCAAAAAAAGGATTGAGCCATTTGGATGTAAGAAAATGAAGAATTTTACATGAGTTGAATCTCTTCAAGTTTCACAGTTCCCAGTTGTTCTCCAAAAGCCCCAGCATACTACTTATATTTCCTTGGCTATATAACTTTGGGAAGAGAATTGACTAAATGAAGGTAAGGAGGGTGGAATACACACTATCTACACATTCAAATGCAACATTATGGAAAATTGACTTTTAAGTTCAATCTTCCTCCAATTTAAGCGATTTTAAATACTTAGCTGGTGTAGCTATAATTCAGTCTACCCAGGCAGTCAATTCAGGTGGATAACAAACTGAATCTGTTTCTCTTCAGGATTGCCTACTAATAGGTTTATAATCAGATAAATCATACTTAGTTCTAGAGAACCAAATACAAAATATGAAAATTTGGTGAGCTCAATTTTTTAAAAAATTACTTAAAGTGAAGAGAGAATATTTTAAAGTGTTACCAAATTCTAATTCTTCTGTAAGTTTGCCACAGAAAGTCTTCTCTCTTGTTATTGTTTGAAACCAATAGCAGAATCATCAATCCTTCTCAACATCTACCCCATGCAAAGGAGAAAAGATATTGTAGAGAATGTAATTCTAATTAGGAAGCATCTTTTCAAGTGAAAATATGGGGAGCGAAAATAATTTACTCCACTCTCATATGACTTCAAGGAATTTAGTTTGTGTTACCTGTCAGTGGATTCCTTCTTAAGCATATTATTTGGTAATAAATGTACCATTGCATGTCATGTTCAGGCTTTCCATAGATTATCTTTTTGTATTTGCATGTCATGTGTTTTCTTTTGATATGTGAAGCTTATGAGGATACTTATTTCTATACCAGTCGCTCTTCTGTCTGTCAAATATGTACACATATCATTAAATGATACTCAAGATTATTCAAGTAAAATGGATTTTCAAGCCTGTCCTATAGAAAATTATTCTGTTAATTTGTAGTCTCTTCAATGAATGTATCGTTGCTTTTTAATTTTTTGTTAATTGGCAAATGACCATTTTTTAATCTACAATATCGGCTGGTTTTCTGGTTTGCATATTTTGTGGTGTAAATAAATATATGTAAATTAGGGACTGTTTAAAATAGGTGCTTGTGTTAAAATGATTTTACTTAAAAATCTTTTCAAGAATATCATTAATGTCTAATAACTTTTTGTGCTCATCTTTTGTTACAAGTAAAACCAATTCATTAAAAAAAAGTACTATCTGATAAAACATAAGCCCTTTGAACCTCTGGCACACATAACTGAAGTACACCCAGTATTTAAAAAAAAATTTTTTTCTGTTGAAAGTTTCAGGCATCATTCATTCATTCAATAGAACTTACTGGAAGCTTCCCAAGTATATTTTCACTTCGGATTTTCTTGTTCTTCCTAAAGCCAATTAACTAGTAATCCAGTTTCTGTATGTTTTCTTCAAATTAAGATTTTTTAAAAATGTACTAGCAACATCTGCTTGTGTTTATCTCTGGGAATAATCACTATATAATTATTTCTAAAAAGCATGCATTATTACAATGCTCTATGTCATAATTGAAGTAATCCCTCTATCCCATCTAAACCAGTAATTTTCAGTCATTACTCCAAAGGTGTTTATTTGGTCTTTTCTACTTCTCAAAAATATAAGAAATGTGCTTTTATTTATAGTATTTCCTATTATTAAAAGATATATACTGATTTATTATGTCATATTTTGTTTGTTATTTTACCAGAATCTGTGCAAATTTAGTGTATAGAATGAAAATAATGGAATATTTAAGACTCAGAGCTAAATGAAACCTACATCCTTTTTTAAAATAATTGAGTAATTATTTGGAGTTTATGTAGAAATTTTAAAATATATAATATGTTAATGAGCCTAAGCATTCATATTACTTATGGCCTACAGTCAGTAGTTTTGACTATTTCATAATTATTTTAAAAGATATAGAACTACTTAAATTGAGGTGCTCATAAAGTGTCAGATATGAACATTTTAATGAAGTTAATAGATGAGAGCTGTCTCTGTACAATTTTTATTAAGGAGAGCAGAACACACATCTAGTATATTGTCCTGTAAGAGGAAAACATAAGGATAAGCTGTTAGCTGTCATCTGCTATGCCTCTTCTCTAGAAGGCACTGATTGTAAAAGCAAACAGAGTGTCTTTCCCTTAAGATATAGCTACTTATCACAGCAAATTATATCTATGGAAAAGACTTCAAGAGCTTTCCATATAGGCTCTTGCAATGGAGTTGAAAGTCCATGCTGCCCAGAACAGACACAAGGGGTCATTTCCTAACCATTGAGAGTATGGGTACAAAAATAAATATCCACATCAGTGTGTGTTCTTTCACTAACTGCATGCTGCACCTGTGCACACAAGATCTGATGACATCTGCTAACATAATAAATCTCAAGTGGTTTGTGGTGTCATCAAAAACCTGAGATGGTGGTATGGCTCAGGGCCTTACCAACCCCAGGCTATGGCCCTGTTAAACCTCACAAGCTAAATAGAGACAGACTCACACTTATTCCGTACACCAAAGAGGTTTCACAGAGCAGATGAAGGTGGTTTACCAAAAAAAAAAAGGGGGGGGGAGAAAAAAGAAAAAGAAACTGCACTTATGATTCAGTATGCAAAAAAATCTGCTCTTTGATTTAACAGTATTGAAGCAAGGATGTTTCTGTTTCAAAAGTGAAATTTTTATCACATTTGTTAGGAATTTGAAGTATCAACCATTTCTTAGCTTACATATTTTTTAACTTCCAAAAATAAAGTATGCAGAGTTAAGTCTTCATACCTTGGTTACACTTTTAATAACTTTAACTTTTCACTATTCAAATGCCTGTAAAGAGAAAAATTAATTTGAATCAATTGCAGTTGTAATGAAATGCAGCAAAGAAAAAGCAGTAATTTTTCAGGATTTTTTAAGCCATATATAAAGTTTCTAAAACAATACTGCTAAGGTATTTTTTAAACATTTTCAAAAATCACATGCGTCTGGCCATGTAGGAATTAGTGAGACAACAGGATACAAGAAAGTGCTAGACAGTCTAATGATCCTTCAGTGTCAGCCTGGCATAGGACTATGCTGCTTTTGCTCACTGGGCTAGTTTCAACAAAGTCAGTGTCAAGCCCCCTGCGTTCTAATCCTGTGCTTGGTTGTCCCCACTGTCCCAGATTCCTGTTGGCATATCTAGAATATTTTGAATTGTCCACCACTTAAGGAAGATCAGTAATCATATTTTGTATCTTTATCTCATAATCTGGAAATTCTAAGTATGGAATAGAAAAAGATGTTATTCCTTCTACAAATACGCATTGCAGGCTTTAATGTAGGTCCAAACCCTGATTAGGTGCTGCCATAAAAAGCTAGATAGATTTTGGAGGGCTTTTGCCTTTGTGATACAAACGCCTTTGTGCACATATTCTCCTCCAAATTTGTTTAGAAAAGGGTAACCTTCCCATGGGGTATTTTTGAAAACCTCCAAATAAACACACAAAATAACAGCCCATAGTTTTCCGCTCACTTTACAGGCAGTTGATGTGGAATGAAAACAGCCTTAATAGAAACCAAAGAAGAATTTAATTCAGGACAATAAGTCAGCTGTCCTTCCCAATCCACCCACTAAAATAAAACAAAACCCTTGTATATTATATTCAGAAGCCAAAGTAACAAAGTTAGGTGATTTTTGATACCACTAAATTTCATGAAGTGAGAAAAAAGTTTATATAAATAACGGAAAGGAAAAGAAAAGGAGCGGTGTTAGGTAGAAAAGTTCTGGCACTCTGGATTTCCCTATCTTGCAGCTAGTAATGGTTTATTTTACCGACTCCTTGTTTGATAATGGTTCACAAACAGAGAGGACAGGGTAGAAATATGTTTCAACAAGATACTAATTCACTTCCTCTCCCTTTTCTCTTTAATCTACCATACTGTGTTGCCCTCGATTTTTCTTTTACCATTGTCTTTAAAAATATTTTTGTTATAGAAACAGACTAGAGATACTTGAAATAAACAGGTTTGTTTTTTTTTTTAAAAAAGACACCTACTTACAGTCCTAACCCCTAAAATTTTGTTACCTTTGCGTACATTTCCATGAGGTATTTTCTTGCTTATAAGTATGCTATTTACCTGATTAAAATCTTAAAACGGATGGATTTTTCATTTGTAACTTGTCTATGTGGCCTTGCATTTACATGATTGGTATTAGTGAATGGCCACAGACTGTGAAATGTTAAAGCTAGCAGACACTTTTGAGACAACTAGATAAGAGAGAAACTAGACTGGTGGCATCTTTCCTTTCTCCTTATCAAGTTATTATTGTTAGAATTCACAGTTAACATTTAAAACTTGGCATGACTTGCTTTAAAATACAGACACACTCTACTTCCCTTGAAAAAGTACAAGGTGAGACCTATTTTTGGACCAGTAGTATCTAGAACACCAAGACTAGAGTAGAGCAGTGTTGCCCCTGTACCTGGGGCTCAGCTTCTACAAATCTCTATCACCTGGCTTGGATTCCATTGTCCCATTTTCCTCCTTTCTGCTACAATAGTTAGTCTAGACCAGATATTCTTCTCATAGAAGAAAAAGAAAAAAAACAGATAAGTGTCAGTGAGGTAATGTGCTTAACTTATGTAATGCTTAGCAGCAGTACCAGCATCATCTATGAGGCCATCTGACTCAAAACCAGTGCTCATAGTTTTAAATCTTACTCCAGAGCATGTGAGAACATGGGTTCCCTGCACAAATACACATAGCCTCACCAGAACTGCTATGACTGTACCCCAGAGGGGTGGGGAAACTTTCTTTTTTTTTTGCCACGAACCATTTGGCTGTTTATAACATAGAGCCATAGAAAATTGTCAATACAGACAGTTTCAGGCTGCAGGGAATGAATGAGACATATTATATATCTGTCCCTTCATATACTAAATGATGTTGCGGGCCTTGTATAGCCCCTGGGCTGTATAAGACCTCCACCTTGGGAAGTTCTAGGCAAGTCACAGTCAGTCATGATTAATATTTGATTTCCACAGCCAAACTGAGCCCACTCAAAGCAACAAACAACACAATGCAAATGAGGGAAGATGATCACTTTATGGGGGATGACATCAAATCCTCTCTAAGTGATAAAGGAAGCATCTCATTAAGACATACGTCATAACATTCCTATCAGATATACCTCACAGAAATGTGATGACAGACCCATACCCTAGTAGGCACTCATCATAGAGAAGACAAAACTCTCATCTCTGCAGAGACCATAGTTTCTAATCTCTAAAAGGAGACATATGGTGCAACCAAGAACAATTTTTTTAATGAATTTAAGATTGGGAACGTTGTGCAAAAACCTTTAGAAGAGGAATCATTGTTAGCCACAACTTAATAAATGGATAAAAATAACAAAAGTACTATAAGAGTGCCTGACTCACATATCCACATAATATAATTTCAGACGTTTGCTTGTACTGTAGGGTTTGATGGAGCTCACTGCCATTATAGCCTCACCCCTAGGTATCCCCTGCAGATACCACTTTCCTGTGATGATCGTTCTTTGACAGGACACACATTCTCTGGGTTTTGCTCCTCCATGGAAGTGGACCTGAGGACACACATACAGCATCAACACAGTAAATAATTAAGAAGCCCATCCATTATGCACATGCTGGGTCTATAGTTACAGGACAGGCCCATGTTCAACCAGACTCTGGATCATTCACAGAGCAGTCTCCATGACCCTTATTCTGGTGAAAGCACCATCCATGTGTGCAGTATGAACTCTCCTCCACAGCTGGGACCCCAGCCCTTTGTATCCCAATTTCTCTAATGTCCATTTATGTAGGCTTCTGAGGACACGCTTTAAGTGAGTACCTATATACTAGATCCTCTGTTGGGCAGCCCATTCAGGCCAAGAGCAGTACCTTCATTAAGCAAGGTCTCCCTGGGGCAATGGTTTTCCCTATGTCAGGTTAAGTATGTCATGATAAAGTAATAGTAATTACCATTTACCAAGGTTTAACTATACCACTGCATTGGATGGCTATGTCACACATGAGTCTAGCTCTTTCAAAGGGGAGAAGCCTAAGGGTCAAAAAATATAGGTAGCCAATTAAAGGTCATGATATCCATCTTCCAGGGCTTTCTAATTCCAAAGCCCTTGACACAGACACACTGGGAGGCTGTCACCACTCAATGAGTGTGGCCCCCTCTCAAGAGGAGCTTTAGGAGGCTGTGTGCATGCTTCTTTTGTATCACTCTTCTTTTGAAATTACCTTTAGAACCCCAGGCACATTCTTTTAAATATTATCAGTGGAAGCGATCTTTCTCCTTTGAATCTAGATTTGAGTTTTGGATGTAGTCATGATTCATTCAATACCCTGTAGTGATTAAAGAACTTATCCAGCTGGGTAAACCAGTTTGGGTTGAAAGCACGCATGACAAAAATGTTAACAAGATTATTTTCATTTTCCACTATGTTCTGAGAGCAAGAGAATAGGAGCTTTCAATTTGGAGAAGTTTGCTGAAGTTTAGGGTTCAAATCCTGCCTTAGCCAACCAAAAGCTACGTGACTCAGGCAGCGTGTCATGATTCTTAGTTAGTGTTATCTTCAAAAGGAACAACAGCAAAAAATATACTAGCTTTCAGTGTGGTTGTTTAGAGATTTGAACATTTCATTTGTCTAAAGACATCAGCCTCTTTGAGAAACATAGTCCTTTCTCAGTAACCCTTTTCTGAATCTATCAGATTATCTCTGTCTTCATCATTCCAAAGTGAGGAGAGATAAAGAAGCATCAATATGGTGTGTGACAATAACCAGATCCCAAAGCCCCTGTGGGGGCCACTGGACCTGGCAGATAACACTTATTTGCGATTATAGTTTTGTAAGCAAGAAGGAATCCTTTTTGTCCTGATGGTAAAAGAGATAGATTTAAAGGAGGCTGTCGTGTAGTTCTGGAAGAAGTCTCTATCTCAAGTTCATTCCCGGGTTCTCTTTAAAACAATGGGAAATGTAATAGCATCTTGAGCAAATGCTCCTTTGTAAACATTTATGGAACGTCAGCCTCTGTGCTCAGGGAGGAACCAAAGTGTGGAAGGCAGAAGCAGTATCCCAAAGCCTAGTTTTGTAGCACACATAATGTGACAAACCCAAAAGATAAGAGTTAAGAGCATCTGAGAACCCATTCACACAATATGAGTCATCATGGAAGAAGGTAGCTTTATCATTCCTCAGGCAAGAAAGGAGCATCTGCTATGTCCAAGCTAATACTCCAGCATAAAGAGGCCTTGGGATGGGGAAAGGGAGAATGAGGGAATAGCTAACAGAAATATAGAATCTGTGTACTGTTTATTCAGGGTGGTCAGGAGCACTATCTGAGAATTCTAGGAACCTTGCAAAAAGGCATTCATCAAAAGAGGGGGGGAAAGGATATGCACAGTTTTTACAGCACAGACCCAATCATTGGCACTGGAGAAGAGGGAGGATGTGAGCAGGCTGTGAGGGGAGTTGGAGGAGGGCATTGATCTAGCATCCTCTTGGCCTGAGCAGCCCCTTGCAGGTCTCAGTGCTTTCAATGGGTTTCTGTATCAAGCCGATTAGGCTTACTTTCACGTTATAACACTGACTAAACACTGTACCTCACTGAATCCTCTTACCAATTCTGTAACACAAGCACAAAATTGCCTCCATTGTACAGATGAGAAAAGAAAGGGTGAGAAAGAATAAATAACTTAGCCAAGGAGAAGAGCTCATAAGTGTCAGTGTGAAAGATTTTATTCATATATATACTCAATGTATTTTTGTATTATTCATCCATCCTTATTGTCTTTCCTTCTCCCAAGAGTAAGATTTGAACCTAGACATTATTGTTCCACAATCTTGGAACAATCATCTTAACCATAAATTATATTCAGCCTTTCATCACCCCTGCATGCTCTACCCCTTCCCTTCACCCAATTTGGCAAGGACAAATTGGGTCTTTGCCAAATGTTGAATTCTCTTATTCCCTTATGCCTTACAATTCCCTACTAGGGAGGCATAATCATGGGTTACCTTACCACACCTTATAGCACAACTACATAGCTCTAAAGGCAGGTCAAGACTTAAGTCACTAAGTAGAAAAAAAGGCACCCCAGCAACTTTGGCCCAAGTCTTTGGATCCTAAAAGAACGAGACCCAGATGATTGATTTAAAAGTCTAATTGCTTAAAAAAATAAAAAGTAGATAAATTGTTGCCTAGTCATACAGTGGGTTATTATATAGAAATGGAAAGATGACTTTCTGCTTAAGGAAAAGTGAACATCACAAGTATATAATTAGATAAGTTAGCCCTGTCACCACTATCCATATTAAGAAATGGCAATACAGAAGATACTTCTCACTCTCTGACCATTACTACCCATACCGCTCTTCCCAATGATAACCATTATCCTGGTTTCCAATAGTAGAAACTTATACTGCTGGATTTTGAGCTAGAAAAGTATATAATACTCTTTTTTTTCTTTTTGCATGGGGTGGGGATGGTTCTGGAGCTTGAACTCAGGGCTTGTATACTATTCCCGAGCTTCATTTTTGTTCAAGGCTCGTGTTATACCACTTGAGCCACTTCCAGCTTTTTTTTTTAATTTTAATTTTGTCAGTTGTGGGGCCTGAACTCTGGGCCTGGACACTGTCCCTCAGCTCTGACACTGTCCCTCAGCTCTTCAGCTCAAGGCTCTACCACTTGAGCCACAGCGCCACTTCTGGCTTTTTCTGCTTATGTGGTGCTGAGGAATCGAACCCAGGGCCTCATGCATGCAAGGCAAGCACTCTACCACTGAGCCACCTTCCTAACCCACTTCCAGCTTGTTGGCGGTTAATTGGAGATGAGTCTCATGGACTTTAGTTTTGAACTCTAATTCTCAGATCTTAGCCTCCTGAGTAACTAGGATAACAGGTCATAAGCCACTGGCACACAGCAAATATGTAATCTTTTATGTGTGGATTATTTTGTTCAATATTTCATTTCCTCTTCTTGCTGGTAATCATGTATTTTTCCCACTTAGAACACTGAATTCCATTGTGTGCCTATGACACAATTTATTTGTTCTGTACTTAACAGATCTGGATTCTTTCTAATTTGAGACCAATATAAATAATAATGATTTGAACTTTTTTATATGTTTTTGGTGCACTAATGTATGCATTCTCTTAGGGCATAAACTTATACCTGGAATTTCTGAGTTATGAAGTATGCCTATGACAAGTTTTAGAAGATAATGTCAAAGAGATTTCCAAAGTGACCATATTAATTTATACTGCCATCTTCAGATATAGTCCATTCCATTGTTTCATATCTTCACCAAGTCTTCTATTGCTGATGTACAGAAGTATCTCCACAGTTTTAATTCAGTTTCTTATTCAACTTTTCTCCTTAAAGAAGTCTACCACCTGACACAGCCCACCTGGCATTTTGCTAGTTGATTAGATAGAGTCCTGAAGACTTTTCTGCCCAGGTTGGCTTTGAACTTCAATCCTCCAGATTTCAGCTTCCTGAATAGCTAGAATAATGGGAGTAAGTTGACTATACCTGACAGTTGTCATTATTAAATTATAAATGACGTTGTTTCTATCCAGTGTATTAGTAATTTGAACATCCTTTGCAAATGGCCAATAAACATACCTTTTGTAAATATTCAGATATTTTGTCTTTTTTAGTTGGTTCTTATTTTTCTTATTGGATTATAGGCACTCTTTATATATTCTAGATTTGATATTTTTCCCAGTTCTTTCTATCTATCTATCTGTTGTAATTTCTCACTTTGGAGTTCACAATTACGCTTTAGATATAATGTTTTTGTATATTTGTTAAAAAAGTTTATTAAGATAATTACCATACAAGAAATTATACATTTTTAAGTATATAAATTGACAAATTTTCATATGCTTTTTTTTTGTGTCAGTCATGGGGCTTTGAACTGGGCACTGTTCCTAAGCTTTTGTGCTCAAGCCTAGCCCTCTACCACTTTGAGCCACAGCTCCACTTCCCATTTTCAGAGGGTTAATTGGAGATAAGCATCTCACAGACTTTCCTGTCTGGGATGGCTTCAAACCACAATCCTTAGACCTCAGCATCCCAAGTAGCCAGGATTACAGGCATGAACCACTAGCACTTAGCTTCACACTTCAAATGCTTCTTGATAGTATCTCTCCCTCTTTCCCTCCCTCCCTCCCTTTCTCCCTCCTCTCCCCCCTCTCTGTCTCAGTCTCTCTCTCTCTCCTTCCCCCCTCCAAGTCCCTCTCCTCTACAACTACTGACTTGCTTTCTATCATGATGCATTAGTTTATATTTTCTAAAATATTATGTAAATAGAATCGCACATATTCTGTTTTTTGGCATTTCATTAGAATGATAATTCTGATATTCATCCATGTTGTTGTGTATACCAATAATTCTTTTATACTGAGTAGTACTCCACTCTATGGTATAGTACAACTTACTTGTTTTTACCTGTTGATAGACCCTAGAATGTTTCTGATTTTTGGTTCTCACAAATAAAACTACCCTGAACTCTCATGTAAAAGTCTTTGTGTAGATATATGCTTTCAATTCTCTCAAGTAAATATCTACAAATGAAATGTCTGGGCAAAGTACAGGTATCTGTTTAACTTTTTACGAGAATGTCAAACTCTTTTCCAATGGCTTGCCATTCTACAATTCTGCCAACAATTCATGAGAGTTCTAGCTCTTCTATATCCTCACCAATACTTAGCAGGGTTAAGTCTTGCTTTTGGTAGACATTCTAGTGAGTGTGTGATGTGTCCCCTTATTTAACATTTTTCCCCTTTTGCATCATGTTGAACACCTGTTTATGTGCATACTTGCCATTCCTATAGCTTCTTTGGTGTAGTGTCTTTCAAACCTTTTGCCTACTCTAAAAGTTTTTGTTTCCTTGTTAAGATATTAGAATTATTATTTTTCATTCTTATTTTGGTATACTGTGCTTACAAAGCCTCTATCAAATATCTGATTTGCAACATTTTCTCCCAATCTGTGGGTTTTGTTTTCAGTCTTTTGAAAAGCAGATTTTTAAATTTTTGATGAAGTCAAAATTATGGGTTGTGCTTTTGGTTTCTTATCTAAAACATTTTGTCTAATCCAATTGCGCAAAGATTTTTCTATTTTTCTTGTGTTATATTAAGAACAATGTATGGATGGAAATTATTTTTAATATAGATATCCACCATCATTCACTAAAAACATTCTCTTTTGTTCACTGAGCTGTCTTTTTACATTTATATTTACAAGTTTATATACAGGTAGATCTGTTTTTATACTCTGTTCTGTCCCATTGACCCCTTCATTTATGTGGATGCCCATAATACACTGTCTTATTACCATAACATTGATATAATAACTGTTGAAATCAAGTGTTACCTCCCTAAATTGGTGTGTGTGTGTGTGTGTGTGTGTGTGTGTGTGTGTGTGTGTGTGTATGTGTGTTGGCACCAGGACTTCAGGAGTTAAATTCAGAGCCTCATGCTCACCCTAAGCTCTTTTCTTTTCCCCCCTTTGTTTTCATCTATCTATCTATCTATCTATCCATCTATCTATCTATCTTTGTGCGTGTGTGTGTGCCTGGTCTGGTGCTTGAAATCATGCTTTCACTTTTTTTTTTTTTACCAAAGGCTGGTGCTTTACCTCTTGAGCCAAACCACCTCTTCTGATATTTTCCTTATTACTGGGAGATAAGAATCTCAAGGATTTATCTGGCCAGCTGGTTTTAAACCTCAGTCCTTGGATATAAGCCTCCTAAGTAGCTAGGATTATCAGTGTAAGCCACTGGCACTGGAAACCTCAGCCTTTTTTTTTTTCTTTGCTGCTGTATGATACTCTACCACTTGAGTGATACCTCCAATTTGGCATTTTGCTGGTTACTTGGAGGTAGAGTTTCCTAGACTTTTCAGCCGAAATTGGTTGTGAACCTCGATCCTTAGATCTCAGCTTCCTAAGCAGCTAGGATTATAAGTGTAAGCCACCAACACCCAGCTAATTTGTTCTGCTTAGCATTGTCTTTTGATGAACTCCTCTGGTATTTTGTTTTTAATAATCTCCTCAGGTAGATGTTCTAGCCTACAATATGGATCTGGAAACAGCACCTGTTTTATTCCTTAGAGCTTAACAGTCATTTTTATTCAGTGACATTTTAAAACGCGTGAGTCCCAAAGGGAGGCAGTTGTAGTGGTGTTAGCCAAATCAGCCACAGCAGCTCTTATGGTAACTGACAGCCTCTGAGAATCTGACCCTTTTGGAAAAAGACTAATCTGGCCTTTGCAGGGGGGAAGACCATGTGAAATGGAGGAAAGAAGACAGCCTCATAGTTACAGTAATAGCTGTAAGTTAGCAGGTATTGTGTTGGGCATTTCACATAGAGCAGTATATTTTGCCTAAGATATTGGCAATTCTGTCTTTAGGGTGTGGGGTCAGACCTTTCTTATAAAGGATTAGTGTTTTAGATAAGAACAGTTTCATAGCAGGACCTGTGCAGCTATGGAGACCCAGGCTTACAAAATGTTCTTGTTGGTTTAATGCTCTGCAAGGTTGAATCCTCTGCTAGGTTGAAACTCTTTATAGTTTTAGCTTTTTTTTTTTTTTAGGTCCAAGGCCAGGACTTGAACCTGGGTGATGCTCACTGGCTAGTGCTTTACTAACTGAGCCATACCTCCAAACCCTTGTTTTTGTTTTCTACGGAAGAGCTCCTCAATCCCCATTTAAAATAAAGCATTAGAATGAACTTTGCAGGCTATATAATCTCTGTCACAACTACTCCATGCTGCCAATGTCACACAGAAGGAGCCATGAACAATAAGCAAACAACCAACCCAGCTGTGATTCAATGCAGTTTTATCCCTGGACACGAGAATTTGAATTTTCTGCAATTTCTTAAATATATCATGTGATATATTTCTTCATTTGTTTTCTCAAATAAATGTAAAAGCCATTCGTAGCTCTTATACCAATACAAAGCTGTTGGGCTCTATTTGGCCTATAGATGAAAGTTTTCTCCTCCTTTTCCCTGAGGAAACTCCTGCATCTGTGTAGCAGGTGACATATACAAGAAGTTCCCAACAGAAGGAGTAAAATAAAATTTACCATCAACACCACAAAAGATACAATAAGTGTGTTTTCTTTGTATACCATATAAGGCTGAAAGAAGCAAGTCATGATTTTATTTATTTATTTTTTTGGGGGGGTCGGTCGTGGGGCTTGTACTCTGAGCTTGGGTGCTGTTCCTGTGCTCTACCGCTTAAGCCACAGTGGTTTATTGGAGATAAGAGTCTCACGGACTTTCCTGCCCAGGCTGGCTTTGAACCGTGATCTTCAGATCTCAGCCTCCTGAGTAGCTAGGATTACAGGAGTAAGCCACCGGCACCCAGCTATGATTTTATTTTTAAGAAACTCAAAACCAGACATATAGAAATGCTAAACCACAATTTAAAATACAAGCAAGAAAGTAATCATAAGAGAAATCATTATACTGGTTCCCACCTAGGAGATGAAGGGAAGGGAAGGGGGGCCAGGCCTTAGTAATTCTATATTTCTTGACCTTAGTCATAATTACATTGGGATTTGCTCTGTATTTGTTCTTCAAATTATGCATTTTATATATGTACACAGAAATGCACATCTCAACATTAAAAATTTTCCATTTCCCATTGAAACTTAAAAAATGGAATCTTGTTGGGGTAAGGAAGACTCATATCCAGGCCATATGTTTCTGATGTAATAAAGCACTTGCAATGTCACTTTGAAGACCTTTGGCATCCATCTGGCCCTGGGCTTCACATTTCTCAAAAAGGGTCTTGGCTTTTAAACATTCAACTGTTTTTCCTTTTAGTTTACTTTTGTCTCAGACACCGGTACTCTCTGCCAAATTCCCTCAAGGTCAAATTCACATTATTATGGGTTCCATTGTCTTGAAGCTTTCCTTGTTTGCAAATTTTATTTTTCCTAATTTCAAAATATAATTATAAATAATTCAATCACTTTGAACTGGGCATTGGATGTGTGTCCTGGCCACTTTCCCTTTATCCCTCTGCTCTTCAGTGTTTATCTTCTTAATATTTTTACCTTCTGGCTCTTTATGGTTGGCTGTATTTTACCATTAATCTGGACAAGGTTACATTGAAAGAAAGGAAAATATGTCTCTGTGGTTGGAAAGGACATGAGTGTAAAAGTAAAACAACTGAGGTCTGAACTTGTACTTAACTTATCAGCTGTGTATTCATAGCCAGTGACCTAACATCTCTGAACTTTTTTCTTTCACTGATAGAAGTAGACTAATGACTATTGCAGAGACTCACTGTGGAAATTAGATATATAAAAGGTGAAAAGAGAACTAGTTTATCACCTAGCTTATAATCAAAACGAGTTTAAACCTAGCTTATCACATAGTGCTAAACTGTGTGACTTATCATGTAATAAAATTTGTATTTTCTCCCCCTTTCCTTCCTTCCCTCCATCCCTCGCTATTTTCCTCCTTCCCTCAACACTACTCCCTTTTATTCTTCTGCTCTTTTCTACCTTTGTCCTTCCCCACCTCCCTTCTTATCCTTTCTTTCTGGACATTTGCAAGAATTGTCTTTCCTCTCCAACCATGTCAAGTAGTAAGTAATTGTCTAAAGACAGAAAAAAGGTTGATAATAGAAAAAAATAAACAACAACAACAACAACGAAAACCAGGAGGAAATATTTTGTTAATGAGTCTTAAGAAAGAACTTCTACATTCTTTACTTTATTGGGTCATCTCTCTTTGTATTTCTTATTTCATCCAGAATCTATGTACAACCTAAAATAATTGTATCACACGTTTAGGAATAAAAATTATCTCTAAGCAAACCACCTAGAATTCTGTCTGGCCTAGACTCAATAAATGTTGAATACTATTACTGTTATTGTTGTTGCTATGATTATTATTGTTGCTCAGAACACCATCCTGGCATATGCAACAGAAGCTTTCAGGTGATTAGCTGCCTCATTTGCCAATGCAACCAAGTTATGAAAAATAGAGATGGTTGTTTCTTTTAGCATTCTCTGCTTTCCCTCATTACTCCCCTCCCCCAAACATTTCATTCTGCCTTTTCCAGAACAAACATCATTATAATCACGTCTTGTTCATATCTCTGATATCCCCAAGGCTCTTGCTGCTCTCACTGGTAGAAGCAACACCTCTGAATTTACTACCATCTGCAAATATCATTAGCTATTGTTTATTCCCTCTCCCACACTATTAATGAAGATGTTAATTAAGACCAGAACTAACACTGACCCCAGCAGCAATCCACTAGACATTTATCCAACTGGATAAACTTCTGTTAGTCATTACCCACTGCTCATAGACATTACCACCCCTCCATTCTCTTCATCTGCTCATTTGTAAAAGACTGGGGGAAAGAATTAAGAGAGCCCAGAATTATTTAAAAATTAACACTTGGAGCCTGGAGCCTGTGGTTCATGCCTGTAATCCTAGCTACTCAGGAGGCTGAGATCTGAGGATCAGAGTCCAAAGCCGGACTTGGCAAGCTCAAGTTGTATAGCACTAGTCCTGGGCAGAAAACATCAGGGAAAGCACCTGGGCCCTGAGTTCAAGTCCCAGGATTGGCATACACTCTATGAATTAACGTTCAGATACATAGAGATTTTGGGAAGGGATTTGGGAGAACATCCGAAGGTTGGTTATCAGTACTATGCCTCAGTGAGTGAGACAGTCCTCCAAAGTTTGCTTGGGTAAGCTTATGAGTTTAGGAGAATTTAGCAGTACACAGTATGCCATTACCAATGGTAGAGTTTTCAAACCAGATGATTACACTGAAGCCTAATAAGGAAAACTCATCTAAGTGTCCCAATGATTGCACTGGAATTGGAACTTGGGACTCTAACTTCTAGTCTCAAGGAGCAAGCCCAGTGCAGCTGACTCACACCTATAATCCTAGCTACCCAAGAGGCTGAGATCAGAGGATTGCAGTTGGAAGCCAGCTCAGGCAGGAAAGTCTGTGAGACCCTTTTCAAAATTTTTATTTATTTATTTATTTATTTATTTATTTATTGTCAGTGCTGGGGCTTGAACTCAGGCCCTGGGCACTGTCCCTGGACTTCTTTTTTTTCAAGGCTAGCACTCTACCACTTGAGCCACAGCACCACTTCTGGCTTTTTGTATTTATGTGGTATTGAGGAATTAAACTTATAGTTTCATGCATGTTAGGCAAGCACTCTAGCACTAAGCCACATTCCCAGACCTCTGTGAGACTCTTACCTCCAATTAACACCAAAAAACCAAAAGTGGAGCTGTGGCTCAAAGTGGTAAAGCACAAGCCTTGAGCACAAATGCTCAGGAATGGTGCCCAGGCCCTGAGTTCAAACCCCATGACTGACAAAAAAAAATAAATAAATCAAGAGCAAAGTCAATATTGATTCAGAAAAGTTCTGTGTGGACATTTACCCATTATATTTTTTTTTTTTTTTTGGTCCAGTCGTGGGCCTGAACTCTGGGCCTGGATGCTGTCCCTCAGCTCTTCAGCTCAAGGCTAGCACTCTACCACTTGAGCCACAGTGCCACTTCCGGCTTTTTTCTTTTTGCTTATGTGGTGCTGAGGAATCGAACCCAGGGCCTCAAGCATGTAAGGCAAGCGCTCTACCACTGAGTCACCTTCCCAGCCCCCATTAGATTTCTTATGTCCCTTGTAGATCCTAGACTCATGGTGCACCACATCCACCAGATTCATCTTTTGGTCTCAAGTGAACCATGTCCATGATAGGAGTTCATTATCTACTTAGTAAGGAATAAGCACCATGCACTGTGATGCTCTGTTTTTCTGACCTACTAATTAGTGGTTCCAGCCCTGGCTAAACATTAGAATCACCCAGGGGAGCTTTAAAAAACACCAATGCCCACACCACACCCCTAGAGATTCTGATTTAATTGGATTGAGGAGAGGCCCAGGCGCTGGTAATTTTTTAAAGTTCCCTAGGTGATTCTAATGTGCAGACAGGTTTGAGAGCCACCTCAGAAGAGAAAGTGTTTTTCCAAAGACTCCTAAATGGAGAGGTTTCTTATTCTACCGGAAAGGTCAATACAAAACCACTGCAACTAAGCAATTAGAAGCAACTTTTCTCTTGGATGGGAAACTGCTCCTTGTTCTTACACAGAATGCAATTACATTGCCAGCTCAGAATGATGTGGCTTGGAATGTATTAATCTGATGGTGGTACTCATACCTGGCATTTTTGCAAACTTAACGTTAGCTCTGTAGGCAGTAGTGCCAATTTAAGAATACTGGCACTTCTCAGGTGGTCCAGAAGTGGGTTATGGGTTTAGTATAAAAACTGACTTACTAGAAGCAAAGAACAGAGATCTTACAAGTTTTGTTTTCTTTTGTTTTTGGTGGGAGGGGCTGCTCTTTCTAGGAGAATTAGTGTGTGTGTGTGTGTGTGTGTGTGTGAGTGTGTGTGTGTGCGTGTGTGTGTGTGTGTATTGGTACTGGGCCTTAAACACAGGACTGAGTCCTGTCCTTGAGATCTTTGGTTCAAGTCTTATGCTCTACCACTTGACCCACAGTTCCACTTGTAGCTTTTCTACCCTTTGTGGTTAATTGGAGGTATGAGTCTCACAGACTTTTCCTGCTTGGACTGTCTTTGAATCACAAGCTTCAGATCTCAGCCTCCAGAGTAGCTAGAAATATAGGTATGAGCCACCCAGGGCTTGCCAAAAGTATTCTTCTTTAAACACTAATATCCACTGTACCCACTGCAGTGAGAAATGCTTTCCTGCCAATGGCATAGCAGTAAAATCTTAATACATGAAAAATATAGGTAATTTTTTTTTGGTCACAGGGGCTTGAACTCTGGGTCCAGGCACTGTTCCTCAGCTCTTCAGCTCAAGACTAGCGCCATTGTTGGTATAATTTGTGGAGGGGAAGGGCAAAAACAAATCGTTTAACTAGGGATACAGGCGGACCCATTGCAACAATGAGATGTACTAGTCATTATGTCGAAAAACAAACTTTACAACTTTGGTAGGGGGGGGAGGAGTGGGAGATGGGAAGGGATGGAAAGGGGAAACAAAGAGGAGGCAACAATGCTTCATAAGAAATGTACTCGTTATCTTGCCCATGTAATTGTAACTCCTCTGTATGGTATTCTCACAATAATAAAAAAAAAAAGACTAGCGCCCTACCACTTGAGTCACAGGGTCACCTCCGGCTTTTTTCTCCTTATGTGGTGCTGAGGAATCGAACCTAGGACCTCATGCATGCAAGGCAAGCACTCTACCACTGAGCCACCTTCCCAGCCCTAGGTAAAAGTTTTAAAAATAGATATATATATATATATATATATATATAATCTTGAGCTTGTCCTGGATAAGAACCAGAAAGTATAGACAAGACTTTGGAAGGCTTCAGAAAGCCGATAGTCTTCCATCACCTTTTGTAGTCCTTTCCATATCAGGGGAACAATAGTAAATGATTAAGTACCCGCCAGCACTCATACCTGTCAGAATTGGGGATCTGAGTCCCTGTGTTTGGGTGTGCATATTGTTTACTACCTCAGGGCACCTGGTACATACTGGCTGATATCTGCATGTAGAAGAAGTGCTTCCAGGAAGTAAAAACGGTTCTACTTGTAGTTTACAGAAGGTAGCTTGTGGAAATTGGAATGCTTACAGAGGGAGAAAAATGAAGCAGGTTTCCACATCCAGAGAAGATCATGAAAACAGAAACAGAGCAAAGAGACAAGCTGAGGTGTTGTGAAGAGAGCGGAGGGTTCGTCCACAGCATCCACAACGTCTGCTAGATACCGTGCAGCTCCATGGTTGTTAAGGCTATGATAAAACAGGAAAACAGCTACAGGAAGCTGGGAAGTATGGAAACAGTGACTCTGCAGAGCATAAAATAAGACGATGGGTAAAAAGGAAGGAAGAGACTGAGAACCATTTTGATGTGTTCATTCTTCCAACTACCAAAATTGAGGTCTCCACCATGGCTCCCAAGCTTGCTCAGTTTTTGGTTTCAGCTTGTGGAGAAGACAAAGAAAGAGAAGGAATCTTGGTCACAGTTGGCCAGGACAGGCGCCTCAACCAGTGAGTGCTTCCAGATGCACTGCTGTCCCAAAACACTGCTCCAGAAACAACGCTGAGCTACAGTGACTCCTTGGGAGGAAAAAAAAATCATTCATTTTGACAAGGTCAAAATACCAAGAAAACAGCATTCCCAAATGGGCAGTTATGGGTCAGGACCAGAGTTCATCAGAACATATTCTTTCTGCTTCTCCCTTCTTAGGTGGGTTTTTTTTTGTTTATTTTTTGTTTTTGTTTTGGCTATGGGACAATTTTTAATGTCCCTGAAGCAAAACTTGGGGCATGTACCAAAGCATATGAGTGGTTGGATATTGGATATGGGTCAGATAATTGTCTTCTCCACTGTTAATTTTCAGAAGAAAGACCATGAAGGAGATAGTGGAATGATAGACTGAAATGATCCTAAAAACAAAATAGCCCAAGTGGTGTTTGGGCACCAAATGAGTAAACTGCTTCCTGGTTTGCAAGGCACTCATGTTGGGGCTCAGGAGTAACACATTCTCCCACAGGGCTTGAAAATTAGGAGCAACTTGGAAAACTTCTCCTTTGCTTGTACTTTTGGAATACTCGGGGAGAAAACTAGTCACATCAAGTGAGAAGGAAAGAAGGAAGGAATGAGAAGGGAGGAGAGGGTAGTGAACACAGCTACAAATCAGACTTGGCTGTTGGCTTTGTCATGTGTGCAATACCACTTGATCTTTGGAAAACCATTGTGAGGGAAGGACAGGGGCTACCCAGAGCTGCCCAGCAATAGGCAGTCAGATCTATTCAAACATTCCAAACAAGGAGTGACACAGATCAAGCTAGATGATAGACAAAAACTAACATAATGAATTGAACTCCCCTGGTACAAATATTTAAAGATCATCTAAACATTTTTTTTTCTTGGTCGTGGGGCTTGAACTCAGAGCCTGAGTGCTGTCCCTGAGCTTTTTTTGCTCAAAGTTAGTGCTCTACCCCTTTGAGCCACAGTTCCACTTTCAGTTTTCTGGTGGTTAATTGGCAATGAGTCTCACAGACTTTTCCGCTTGGGCTGGCTTCAAACCACCCTCCTCAGATCTCAGCCTCCTGTGTAGCTAGAATCTGTAGGTGTGAGCCACTAGTACTTAATCTCACCAGTGCTCAATCTCAACATTTTAAAATAAATTTAAAAAAAATCAACCTAGGCCCTAGCTACTCAGGAGGCTGAGATCTGAGGATTGCAGTTTAAAGCATACCCAGGCGCCGGGCGCTAGTGGCTCACGCCTGTAATCCTAGCTACTCAGGAGGCTGAGATCTGAGGATCCAGGTTCAAAGCCAGCCCGGGCAGGAAAGACCTTGAGACTCCTATCTCCAATAAACCACCAGAAAACCGGAAGTGGCGCTGTAGCTCAAGCGGTAGAGCTCTCGCCTTGAGCTGAAGAGCTGAGGGACAGCGCCCAGGCCCAGAGTTCAAGCCCCACGACCGACAAAAGAAATAAATAAATAAAGCATACCCAGGGAGGAAAACCTGTCAGACTCTTATCTCTAATTCACCACCAAAAGGCTGGAAGTGGAGTTGTGGTTCAACTGGTAGAGTGCCAGCCTTAAGAGGAAAAGCTACGCGACAGCACCAAGGGCTTAAATTCGAGCCCTAGTACCAGGACAAAACAAAACACACAAAGCAAAACCCCTTCTAATTCCTCCCTTTTCTGTGGCCAAATCAACACTACTAATGCACATATACACACATATATCTGTCTGAATGTATACTTTAAAAATTATTTTTTGTGGTGCTGATTGAAGCCAAGGCCTTGCACAGGCTTGAAGCTTTCACTTTCCTCCAGAGTTGCATCCCCCTTCCCATTTGTATGCTTTCTAACCCCAATAATTCTTACCCCTACCATTACATGCACCCCTGCAGGGAACATTCCTATCCCATTTCTGTTTCTATATTCTTCCCAATTAGCATTGCCCTTTACCTGTTTCTGTCAGTGTATTATTGAAGAAAGGAGGAAAAGAGGAGGGGAGGCAAAGGGAAACAATCCATCCTGGTTTTGTACCCTACTGAGCATGGTGTATGTGTGTATGTGTGTGTGTACATGGGCAATGGGATAGTGGATCACCATTTTGCCATCCCTGGGCCACCTGACTTCAAATGGCTTCAGATAAACAGTGCAGCCTTGTTCATGACACAGTCTCCAGACAGTTGAAGTTGCTCTCTTACTGCAAGACCAGAGTTCACTAGAACACACTCTTTCCTGGTCTTTGGAGAAGCTTTTTTCCAAGTAGCCATTCTGTATTACTCTGCAGAGGATCTGAAAGTGTGCTCCCATTGCAGGGAGCTCCTGCTTCCCACCTCTGTCTCTGAGGATGTAAAGAAGGGTTGGGGGGGGGGCGGTCAGCATTCCCTCCCAGTGGGACTGGGTGCCCAGGCCAACTCCTCTGCCTGTACAGAGGGACATGGCCAGGCTTTCCCTGGAGCAGATACAGAAGCCTCCGGAGGGACTCTGTCACAAAAGGGTTTATTTAGAAGAAAAAAAAAGTGTGAAAGGGATGAGGCGGTTGGCAAGGACAGCAGTTCATGCTGCAGTCTCTGCTGACTTCATGTATCCATTTTCTTTCTCCACTTCTCCTCCCTTTCCAAGGCTTCCTATTCACTTTATAAAGAAAAGCAATCTCTAGGCAAAGGTGTTTACAGTGTTTTATTAAAGTTTGGTAGGGAAGAGGGAAGAAGAAGAAAAAGAAAACAGGATTTGAGGGCGAGGGGGAGGGGGGGAGGGTGACTGGCTTCTGGGAAGAGTGGAAGAGAGAGGCAAGGAGAGAAAGAGGAGGCAGGCATGCATGAGAGGCCCAGGCAGTGCCAAGAAGCAAAGAAAGGGCTGCTTGGGGACAGGAGGGAAAAGTGTGCCAGAGCCTTATAGAAAAGGAGCAAAGAGCTGAACAGGGGGAATGGTTAAAAATTGAAGTGCAAATGTACTTCAGGATGTTTCTGGCAAAGACTGCCACAAACAAAACAGGCCACTGTGACCACTCAGTGAAGCAGAAGTTCTGAGAAGGCTAGGCACAGACATAGCCTGGCAAATCAATTAATAGATAAATAGATAAATGCACAAGTGCCAGAGTATGGTACCGAGGGAGAGAAGAAGAGAGGGGAGAGAGAGAGAGAGAGAGAGAGAGAGAGAGAGAGAGAAAGTGAGAATATGAAGGTGCCTGAGAGAACACATCAAGTGAAAGCAAAAAACAGAAAAGACACAGACACACACATACAAACAGCCAGACCCCGAGAGAGAGACACATTGAGAGTCACACAGAGAAAAACAGAAAGGGCAGCAAGAGGGGGTGATGGGGAGTGGGGTGAAAGAGAAAGTCTCCAGCCAAATGCAAGCGACTTGGCAGGTGGACCGGAGCAGCCTGGCCAGGCAGTAACTGCACTTGCTGTGTCTAGTCTATTGTTGTCTAGGAGGGAGGGGGGGCAGAAGGAGTTGTTTGTTTGTTTTGTTGTTTGGCCTCTTTGTCTCTTTTGTTCCAAGCAGTTAGTTTGCTTCTTTTCCCAGACAGTGGGCTGGTGGAAAGCTTTATGGATTTTTCTTAAAGGGACAGGATTAGCTAGCTACACCAGCATTATCCATTTCTCAGTCCTAACCATTTTCTACTCAAATAACAGTTTTATTTCCTCAAAGGATCCTATTAAGGATGGAATCAGTGTTTATGCTGTTTTGTGCCTAATTAACAAGAGAATAAACTGGTCAATTTCTCCCTTACCCACTAAACTCCCTACTCTGGGGTTGCCAAGACTGTAGGAAGAAGAAAGACAAAAGGAAGAGAAAACTCTGCAAACAAAAGCAAATGATGAATATACAAACACAAAGAACTACAAACATACACTGGTTCCTTTTCCCCTTCATTTCAGCAGCGAGATTAAGAAATAGGAAGTAGGAGTTTTGAAGGAAGAAGGGTGATAGCTCATCCCCTCCCCCCACTGGAGCCTTGGGCGCTTCACCTACTGCCTAACCACCTTTTCCCCTCTTCCCTGGCCCACCCTGGAGGATAAACAGACCAGCTCCAGGGGCTCCGAGAACCTGTGTTGCATCATTTTCCTGGTCTTGGCTTTTCTGACTGTTGCACACACTCAGGGCAGCAGAGGCAATGACTTAGAAAGACATCCTTTAATTTATTAGGGAAGTCGAGAAGAGATGTCCTCAAAGTTCCCACCGAGAACCTCAGCTCCTGGCCTGGCAGTAATTTAAATTGATTTGGTTGTAAAGGATGTAGTTTCTAAAGGAAAGGAACATTTAAAACACCCTCCCAATTTTTCTCCCCCAATGTTCAGTTCCTCTCTAGCTATTCCCTGAGAAGCCAGCTCTTTCTTTCTGAAATGCCATCTTTCTTCTCGCTCCTTCAGCCTTAGTATCTCTCAGGGAAATCCAGAGTGTTGGAGTCTAAAAATAAACACAAAGGCTTCCAGAAAGCAGGGTACAACAGGAGTGGCGATGGGAAAGGAAAGTGGGGCTTCTTTGTGAATGAGATCCTTTATATGAGAAGCAAATACAAATCAGAGCCCAGCTTTTCTCCTGGAAGCCCTGTCACAGTCAGAGGTTACCGGCAGACAAGCTAGGGGACTCCATCCCTGTGGAGACTGAGAACTTCAGAGACATCTCACTAAGCCAGCAGCCTTGTCACGGTGAGGTGGAGAGTTTAAGAGGCAAGAGTGCATGCAAGCACACTCTGGAATTAATTTTATTTCTCTCAAGCCTTCTTCCAAAAGCAGCAGGGTCTGTTTGCAAAGTTCTGCTTTGGGGAGAGTGCCTGACACCTCCCCCCCCCCCTGCATTTTCAAATGACCCTCTGTAGGGCTTACTCTGACAGGGCTGTGGTGACAACTTGGACCTATGTATTCCTTAGGGACCTGCTGGGAGGTGGGAGGTTTTGCCTTCCAAGGGAAGGAGGTGCGGTGTTGACTCCTCCCCCCCCCCCAGCCCCTTGCAGGCCCACTCTTAGGCCTGAGCTGAGCAACAGGCAGCCCAAGGTAGCACGGCTGGCAGGTGCTGTTTGATGCCAGCAGTGGAAGAAACACCGAATAGGGGCTGGAATAAGATGCTCATTGGAGTTGTGGGAGGAGGACGTGTAGCCTTCAACTATTTTCATATCCGCCTAACCTTGGGCTAAATGTTTCATATCCGTCTACATCTTGATTTTGATTTGGAAGAAAGGGGCCCCTAGTAGCCGCTTGCTCTTAGGCTGTAGCTCTGGGCGGGCATCTTCAGAGGACCGGCCTGTCACGTGGGGGAAACCAAGACTACAGGGGGACCACAACCCAGGTAGCCTCAAGCCCAATTGCAGGCCTGATTCCAAGCTAGAGAAAAGCCCGCCTAACATCCCCAGGCCCAGGAGTACTGCACCACCCCGACCTCGGTGGATTTCGTTCGGTTCCCGACACGCGTCCCCGCAGCGCACAGGGAGTTCCAGTTTCGCTGCACCATTCCCCTGGGCTAGTTGGCTTGAAAGTTGAAGCCACAGAGGTAGTCCGTTTGGACATAAGAACCTCAAACTTCACTAAACCGAGACAAAATAAAAACAGCAGGCCACAAAGTAACCAATGTGAGCTGCTTGGAGCAGTCGTTGCTTGGACACACCTGGGACTCAGGCTCCTGGGGTAGCCGAACCTTCCCACTTGCAAAGCTCTGTGGGGAAGGAGCTCAGGAAGGGGATCAAAGCCCAGCACCCAATCCAGCGCAATCTACCCCATCCCTCAAGCACCCCCAAACCCGCAAGCACCCCCAAACTCGTCGCCGGCACAGCTCCGGGAAAGAAGGGTGGGGCGCAAACACATAAACAAAAAAGCACCAGAAGCGTGAGTAGGCGTCCATCGCTCAACACAAATTAGCTTCCCGCTGGGACTTAGGGTCTCCCCGGGAGACGAAAGCAGGCCAGAGAAATCTCAACCGGGGAGCCCCTGGCACCCCACTGGAGAAAAGACCCGTTCCGCACGAAGGGCGCATCTGCCAAGCCTACGCTGGGAACCTGGAAAGCAGGCTTGAGGGTGGAGGTTTAAACACATCTTTAACAAAGGGAAAAAATTAATCTGATGAACACTAAACGACAAGCCCACGGGTCCCAGCCGAAAGTGAAGTGGGGGGTGCCAGGGGGTGGGGGGAGGCAAACGGCCCGGGCTCGGGCTCCGGCTGGGGCGGGGGCGGGGCGGGGGTGGGAGGCTGTGCACTGTTTGGTACCTTGGGGGGCTCCGGAGCTGTGCGCTCAGGCTCTCACGGTTTGTCCTTACCGAGGGACGGGCGGGTGGGTGCGGGGCAGAGAGGAGGATAAGTAGAGGAATGGGGGGGCTCCTCCTCCTCCTCCCCCCAGTGCTGGCTGGGTCGCACTTTGAGGTGACACTGCATGAGAAAACTTTTCTTTGGGAAGTTTGAGTAGCGCCCGCTGTGGATGGCACGGGCGGAGGACTCCCCGGCAGCACCAAGCACCGAAGTGGGCTTGAGGAGAACTAGGGGACCTGGGGAGGGGTGGGGGAATAAATAAGGTCCAGACGCGGCTGAAAATTCAAGTCTCTCTCGTTAGGTCTGCCCATCACGCCTGCGGCTTGGGGTCTGGTGACAATCCCAGAGCCGAAAGCGTCGCCCGAGGAAACTGACAAGGCAAAGACTTTCCAGGTTTGATGCAGGCGATCAGTGAGAGAACCCTCTCGGGGAAGGCTGCCTGTCAAAGCAGCATTGGATCGGCCCCCCCGGGCGGGGGTCCGGAGGGAGCTCAGGGGACCCAGTCCCCCATATACACCCCACCCTACTAGGGTTGTACACGCCTGGGATCTTTGCGGGGCAATCCGCGTGGTTTGTGGTTGCACACGCAGGGTCTCTCAGGGTCTCCGAACACCACGTGCGCTCATGGTCCCTGGCAAAGTCATCTGGCTGAGCACCCCCCACACAGGAGATGGGGCCACGCAGCCAGGACTAGGTTCGTTCTCTGCCCCAACTTGCACATCCAGAGCAGAACCAAAGAACCCAAACCGACTTCTGCCTGCGCTCTAGGAAGGAAACGCGCGGTGCGCCCGCTGGAGCGCGAGACCAGCGCAGCGCAGCGCAGCGCCTTCCACATCCCGCCTGGCACCCCGCTTTTCCTCCCTGGGCACGGGGGTGGGGTGGGGTAGGGTAGGGGAAAGAGGCATAATTCAATGACATCAACCTAGCGCAGCTCACCCTGTTCCTTTATGCTTTGGAGTCTAGGGTATTTTCGTGGAGGGAGTCTTCGAAAAATCTACCCATTGCTCCAAAGCCGAGTTGAATTAACTACTGGGAGGTAAAAAAACACCAAAAAACAAAAAAACCACCAAATAGGCAGTAAAGCCGCTTTATTTGGGCTCGCTGAACGCCATTGCAAACCGAGCTGCTAGAGCTATTTTGGGAGAAGTTGGATAGTGGAGAGAAAATGTTATTTAAAGTCACTTGCAAACACGACTCCTTAAGTGTCTGTGGATTCAGTTTAGCTCCAGCCCACATGGCCCCCAAGTCTTTGATATTTAAACCAGACCATCTCTTGAAAGAAACTACCTGTTGGAGAGACTCTATAGCCCATACTTCGGTGCACCCCCCTCCCTTTTCTTCTCCACCATCCAGACCAGCTGTGGCACGGCTGGGAGGGGGGTGGCATTAGAAGAGAGTACAGAGGACACAAGAGCTACCGAGAAAGCTACTAGCGTGACGGTGCTGGGCGAATTGCACCAGAGCTGTGCTCTTTTTTCCTTTCCTTTCCTTTATTCCAGGAACTAAAATCAGCTCCCAGCGCCCCCCCCCACACCCCCGCCCCACTAGACTGCGCTCCTAGACTTTAGCGATGAGCCGAAACGCAACACGATTCTCTAAGTTCGGAAACCACGAAGCAGTGTCCCGAGGCGTGCGCTTCAAAGCCTGTCTAACTTTAAAAAACAAAAACAGAAAGAAAAAAAAGCCTCCTGGCGGCTTCCTGGGCTCGCGCCCACACTTCGGGCGCCGACACCCCCACCCCCAACTTTTCTTTGCTGAAATTCACTTGACTCTTGGAAATTCGGAAGACTCCACCGTGGCTGGGAGACACTGGAGTCCAAGAGCTTCGGAGATCTCCTGCGCGAATTGCTCGAGAAAAATCACTCTTCTCTGGCGAGCACACAGACCCCTGTATTTTGAAACAACCCAACTGGAGAAAGGGGCACAGCGAACCAGCGCCTTGGGAAGACTTTGTGGCCTGTTGGGGGGGAACTTGGGGATGCGAGGCAGCGTGCAGGGGGGAGCTTTGTGTCTCTGCTGAACCTGTGGGAAAAGATAGTTCGGGCTGGGTCGTGGGACTGGAAGTTGCATTTGAGAAGCGCAATGCTTGGGTCTGGCACTCGAATGATCAACTAACCTCTTCAGCAGTTCCTGCCCGACATTAAATTGGGGCGCTTAGAGGCACACGCAGGAAAGACTGGGATTTCCCCAGACACCGAAGGCACTGTAGTTTTTTGTCTCCAATGCGGGTTTCCACTCTTTGGCAGGGACCCCCCCCCCCACCTCCGTTTGGGTTTGCAAGCAACGAGTTTTGAGTTGGCCCCTACAGGGTGTCACGTTTGGGGTCTGAGTGGGGTGGGAAGACTTTCTCTGCGGCTGGGGAATCGCGCACTTTGCTTTATTTGTTTTTTTAAGGGCGCCCACTCCCATCCCGCCCCCCCCCCAATCACAAAGCATCGGGCTCAAAACGAAATGGGAACAAAGATGAGGGGCTTAGGGGGCAGCCTCGTGTTCCCAGGAACACTCAATTTCGCAGCAAAGACTGTGAGGCTGCGTGGAAAGATCGAGATTTTATTATGCCAGGATGAGGATGGAAACTTCGAACTCTGTAAAGCAGCACAGAATACTTCGCGCGCCCTCGTCCTTCCACCCCTCTTTTAAATCATCGTGGCAATCAGTTTGAGCCAGTTAGGTTCTTCAGTAACACCCCATTCCCATTCCTTAGTGATATTTCCCCTCCCTGTGTGCCTTGTTGCCTACATCAAGATATCCCAGCGTTGGGGGTTTCCCGGCTTTCTTTGCATTTGGAAAACTCCTGTAAACTTGCCCCTGGCTAGCCGCGCGCACAGGGCGCAAGGATGGGTTTTCCCCAGGCCAATCGTTCCTCGCCAGGGCAACCCACCCTCCGGGGCCTGGGAAACCCAATGTATTTTCTAGCGTCCAGCCTTGACGCTTCTGTTTTATTTCAGTTCAATCCCTGGGGCACCGTCCCAAGGATAATAAACAAGGCTGCTTATTAGAGATATACGGGCTCAGAAAGAATTCTGTAGAAAAAGCAAGCGCATATATAGAGCGATCTATCTATCTATCTATCTATCTATCTATCTATCTATCTATCTATCTATCTATCTATCTATCTATCTATCTATACACACAAGTGGTCAGACATTTAAGATTGTCGATGAATGTCATTGTAAGGTACCGTGATGGGTATTTTTACAGAGTTTCACGGAACACAGGTTTGGTTCAAATGCGATGGTTGGAGTTGTTTTTATTTATTTTGGTTTTGCCTTTGGAGATGAGGCAAAAGTTGATTCTATCCGGCCCCACCTGGATAAAACTGCCCCTCCCCCCTGCCAGATCGCAGGCCTTCTTTTTAAAAAGGGGTGTGTGTGGGAGGGGGTCCCCCAGCTGTTCTTTCATGGCAATACCGTTATTCCACATTCCCTCGAGAATTAAAAGCACTACCTGCGCTGTAGGGGAGTGAGGACACGGACATTTCGAGGAGATACAATTTTAACAAGCTCCACCAGATAATTCTGACGTGTGTGTCACCCCCCTCCCCCGCCCCAATCCCCGCTGCAGATACTTTGAGGGGGCAACAGTGGGGGCTAGGGATTCCTGCTGGGCTGTGAGTGTAACCGGGTTCTGCTCAGCCCGATGGCCTTGGTAGAGGGCTTCCCATCTGCTCTGATCTTCTCATCTCCAAGTCGGGGAAAAAAAAAATCTGCCTACAAATATTGGCACAAAGCTGCCCTGACAGGCGGTGGTGCTTTAAATAGGAAGGAGGCCATGGGTCCCGAAGAAAGTTGCAACCTTCCTTTCCTATCAGACTACCTGTCTCCACTTCTCCAAAGGCAGGGAGCTAGCAAAGGAGATTCCTGAGGAAAATTACCACTTCCGCTTCCCTCCCTTCCAGCAGTGTGGAAAATGAATCAACTATGTTCCAGGAATAAATCTCTGCTGGATTTTCAGGAGCTGGGGTAACTAACGAGGGCTTCCCCAAACGTGCTGCTATGAAGTGTGACCCTTTGTACCCCCTGTGTCTAGGTCATTTCACTTTGCTATTGCTCATATCCAGTCAACTGCTAGGAGAAACTTAAGAGGTGCTTTAGCTCAGTTCTGGTGGCCAGTACCATTCCTGTTGATTTTGTTTGCTCAGCTGTCTTCAGCCCTTTCTGTCCATCCTTGATGACAACTTTTCCTAGGAAGCTCTGCTGTCTGATGAGCCCAAGGTGGCAAGCCCTCTCCTTACAAAATCTGGATTGTGGAAAGTGCCTCTTTCATTAAAAAAAGAAAAAAAAAGATTATGCTTTCTAAATCAATTGGCCCTTGTCTTGTCATTTTTCATTTGAAGAAATTGAGGTGCAAAGAAGAAACTTGACTTGCTCAGAGGCATGCAAGGTCTGCAGCAGCCCCTGGGTCTCGTTTGTTCAGTTTTCAGGGAAGTTGAATACTAACAATAAACTACTGTTTAGTGAGCATCAATTGTGTGCCAGACCTCATGCCATGCCAGATACATTACATCAGTCACCACAGCAACTCTGAGGAACCTCCTGGCCTCAACAACATTAAAATTGATATAGAAAAGGACTGCATGTGGAAATTAAATACTTCAAATAATACAGAAGAGCATAAAATGAAAGTAAAACTCTCCCACTCAAACCTCTCCCACTATAACATGGATCATTTGCATTTTGGTGGCTAGCTATATTTATGATAGATGCTAGCATCATTTTCTAGGTGAGGAGAGGAAAGCTCACTAGATAAAAAGCCATGGATACCTCCAGGATCTGCACTTCGTGTTACTCTGTGGTAGCTAGGATGGATGTCTAGGGAGAACAAAAGGAGTTGAAGCCACAGATCGTAACACCTATTTTTAACAATTTTAAGAAAAGTTTTGGTTTTCTTTTGAGGATTGGTGCAAGGGGGTATAAGAATGAGTATTAGAAGGTAAGTGCTAGTGAGTGGTTCATGCCTGTAATCCTAGCTACTCAAGTGACCAAGCTCTGAAGATTGTGGTTCAAAGCTAGCCCACACAGGAAAGTCCATGATACTCTTCTCTTCAGTCAACCACCAAAAAGCTGCAAGTCGAGCTTTGATTCAAGTGGTAGAGTGCTAGCCTGGAGCAAAAATCCTCAGAGACAGCATCTAGGCCCTAAGTCCAAGCCCCAGGATAGGCAATAATAATAATAGGAGAAAGTATGCTCAAAATACATTATATGTATGTACAGAAATATCTACAATGAAGCATCTCACTTTGTACAATGAATAGACAAGGATAAATATAACTTTTATAATTTCTTAGGTGAAGCATTCATTCTGTTATGACAACATTAATTATGTAAGCACATATACTAATTGGTCAAGGTCAGCGGGGGGGGGGGGTGCAGTCAGGTCAGAATGAACAACACCCTTTCTTTTCCTCTCCTCATTCCAGTCTAATTACCTACTAATACTGTGTATTTTCAGAAACCAAGACCACAGACTGCCTTGGTGCAAATAACCTTGTGTCCTTTGTGGTGGCTGCTTACCTTCCCAGTGTTGGTACAACGAGACAAGCAATTCACCCTCATGGTCTGTTAGGTCTGTTACCAGGACCTTTCTGCTACTTCCAGCCTTTCCTAGAATGGGAGAGGGGCATGCTTCATAAGCTCTCACGTTTGTTGGGAGTCTCCAATGAGAGCTAGAGAAATGTCTGGGTAAACCTGAAGTCTTTCTATAAATACCCCAACTGCTTTATAAAAGCCACTGCAGGACTCTGTGGCCCCTTAGGTCTGGAAAAGTAGAGACTTAGGATTCTTTGCAAAAGCATGTGTTCTTGGCATTTAAAAGTTGGCATTGTGTGTGTGCTTGTGTCTATAGGAGTAAGGTTAGGAGTATGTCATAGTGGAAGAGGATGCTCATTTTTCTGTAAAAGATGGGAACCCTGGGTTTTTGATAACAGAAGACGTTGGGAAATCTGAAGCTTTTTTTCCTCAGTTGATTAGGACACAGAAGGCAGGTATTCTGTTTGGGGTTCATAGTGGGTGAAAAATACGGCTGAAATGATGCTTAATTCTGCCCCTTCAATCAGAATCCCCACGAAAAGCTGTGCTTGAACTGTTCAGGGCCAGACAGAAAGGCAACTGCAGGATGGCAGAAGCATTCTAGAACCAGTTACTATAACTTATTTTATTTTGTGAGTGAAAGGGCTTCTGGGAAGTGAAAGAGCTTCTGGGAAGCTCCTCTTGTCTTTCATGCATTTTCATTCTGGAAGAACCACAGAACTGTCCTTAATTTAGAGACCTCCAGGTGAGAACACATGATAGGCCATGGCTAGACAAGAGAGCACCCTGGGGAATGGGCTGCTCTGTTTTTCAATTGCAACCTGCACACTTCTGAGATTGCTGGGAAAGAAAATCTGAGTGTGCTGGGGAAGGAGAAGGACACAGCTTTAAGATGATGTAGTGGGCTGAGGAGTGGGCTGGTTCCAAGGAGAAACTGTGAAAAGAGAAAAAGTCAGACTTTCTTGAGGTCTCAGCCAGGCTGAAGCTTCAATGCCGGCTTTCAATGCCTGTCAGGACAAAGGATACTGCGCCCCCTGGTGTCAGACTGGCTGTCAGTGCCATCAAAGCTGCCTGGAAACCTGCAGGCTCTGTAACACAGCTTGGGGAAGCTGACCGGTCAAAGGTCAAATGCCTTTCCTTGTGTTGGCTAAGGAAGTATAAGCTGAAATAGCCCCTACTTCCTCAACTCTGGAGTTAAATAGGGAATCTAGTATGGAGATCAGGGTTTTGTGGGATTTTTTTCTTTTTCTTTTTGCAGGCTATTTAGGTAGACAGGACAATACTTGCTTAGAAACAGCTCAGTGGGGTGGGAAATACATTGGCTGGAAAGAAAAATGACCAACATTTGGGGTGAAGTGCTGGGCTGGGGTGAGTCATGAAAAATTTTAGCACCTAGTTTTCCTTGTCTTCAAATCAAAGAGTTTAGAGTAAGATGTTTTGAAGGACTTTCCAAATTCCAATAAAATGTATTTGATAATCACTATGCTACACCCCCTTTTCTCAGTCTTGTAAATGTGACATTTATAAAAAAATATATATGCAGGTGCAAATGTTACATGTTTCATGATTATGGCCCCTTGATTCTGAACAAAGATTTTTTTCTTAAAAAATGCAAAATATACTTCTTCTCAGCCCAGAAGCCCCCCGAACCCCCAGAACCTTTTACAGAGTATCCTATAAGGAAGTTGCACAGTGAACAGGACTTCAGTCTCTGCTGTTTCTTTTTTAAAAATAAAGTACTAAAGTGTTGTGCTGGAAATTCTGCTACGAAGTGTCGCATGTGATAGGTGTGAATATATGCTTCAATAGTTCCAGGCACAAGACCAAAAACTTCCCCAGAATTAGCAAAGTTTTCAGCTATGATCTGGCTAACATTTTTCTACAAATAGGTACAAAAACCCATTTGGGAGTGTGTTCTAAGGGGCTGCCTCCTTGGGTTTTCATTGAAATTTTGGTCCATGCCTCCACATGCAGTATGGTGACTTGAAGCGGGATAGAAGAAGTATGTTGCCAGTGAGTTTCCCTCTCCTAAAACCAGGGTGAGCATCAGTTGCATCTCATGGTACAACTGTGATTTCTACATGGTTTATAGTTTTAGGGTTTTTTTGCTTTTTGTTTTGTTTTGTATTGTTGTTGGTATAGATCTGGAGCTTAAACTCGGGCCCTTACTTGTTTTTTTTTTTTTTTGCTTCAGGCTGGTGTTCTACTACTCAAGCCCCAGCTCTATTTTCAGTTTTTACTGACTAATTGGAGATGTGTCTCCTGGACTTTTCTCCCTAGGCTGGCTTCAAACCCTACGCGTCAAATATGAGCCTCCTGCATAGCTAGGATTACAGGTGTGAGCTACCAGCAACCTGCCTAGTTTTAGTTTTTAAGGAAAGAAACTGATAGTTGTCCTAGGATGACTTGAATGGCAGCAGCCTGTGCATGGAGTGGTACCTGTCACCCGATAAGTAGTGTCACCATCCCAGGGCGACCTCTCAGAGGAGGAGCACCACTTGGATGAGATGGGGTAACATTGGTATGGTGCAGTTCAGTTGATAATACAGTTATTTTCTTTAAAGAGAAAGATCAGTGCTCTAATCACAGCCCTCACCCTTCCCTTATAACGTGCTCATATAATCTTTCTCACCCTGAGGTAGGGCTCAGTGGTGACCAGCATCTCATTTGTGTTTCTGTTCCTCCTCCCATCTCACCCAAGTGGTGCTCCTCCCGAGAAGTTATAATGAGGTTGGCTCTAGTTTAGTATGACTGGTGGGATCCTTGGAAGAAGAGACTAGGAACCAGACATGCCCAGAAAGAACTGATGTGGAGATACAAGGAGAAGGTGATTGTCTACAAGCCAACGAGTGAGGACTAGGAAGAAACCAGCCCAACTGACATGTTGATCTTAGATTTGAGCTTCGTCTACCCCTTGGTCTGTGGCATCTTGTAATGGCAGCTCCAGCAAACTAATACAGACACTGCACATTATATGCAGCCATTTGGAGCTAAAGATTTGGGAAGCTACCATATATGGGAAGGACCTAGCCCCCAACCCTACATACCTAGTGTTTTTGGTTGGGTTTTCCTCAAAATACATATAGAGTGCTGTTCCCAGTGCAATCCTGAGAAAAGGTCCTGGTCAAGGCCATATTAGCTCACATGGAATCCCAGGGAATCACATCTGAGGAACATATGTGTCTTCCCTTTCAGCTCAGAAAACCTCTGGGCTCTAACACATCTTTCACAGTAACTCTCAGAGAAAGAGAAATCTTAGGTTAGTTAACAACACACAGTTCTATATGTGACCCATACTGCCTGAAGTCCATCCCAGATACCTTTTGTTTGGGCTCCTGTAATTTTTTTTTTTTTTTTGGTTGGTCGTGGGGCTTGAATTCAGCCCAGGTGCTGTCCCTCAGCAATTCAGCTCAAGGTGAGCGCTCTACTGCTTGAGCCATAGCACCACTTCCGGTTTTCTAGTGGTTTATTGGAGATAAGAGTTTCCTGCCCAGGCTGGCTTTGAACCACGATCCTCAGATCTCAGCCTCCTGAGTAGCTAGGATAACAGGCGTGAGTCACCAGCACCAGGCTCCTGTAATATTAATTATGTATTTAAATGTATATTATTTGTTAACCAGGACTGGTTACACAGTTTGCAGTGTAACATGAGAAGGCGTGGCCTCTGCTAAAATTTTAAGAATTTCAAGACATGAGCCTCTTCCCAACACAGGAAAAGTGAGAGCACATTTCTGTAACTCACCCATGGAGCCCGCTCTCATACCAATAGTTTGTAAAGCCGAAGGCGCTTAAACTGGAAGATCTGGTGACTTGAGCTCATTCTCTCAGATTCTAAGTTGGACTATAGGAAACCAGAGCTGAAGATGCCACCAACATGATAATGTCCCTTGGGGGACATGCTGCCACATGGTCAAAACCACACAGAGATGGTGGTGGTGGTGGTGGTGGTGGTGCTAGTGGTGGGAGCTGGGTAAAGTGAGAGGAAACAGATTAGTCTCAGGCCAGAGTTTGCAAGCAGAGCTTTGTGCAAAGTCAACCTAAGGATTGTTAACGGGCTCTCTGTTGTGATGAGTTAAGGAGGGGTGAGCTGGTATATAAAGCCTGGGCAATCTGTTGAAGACTTTGAGTGGTCCTGAGAATGTAATCCTAAATAATATCCCTCCATTTCATAGTGCATGCCCTACCAATTGATTCAATTGTTCTTGTGAACGTAACGTCCAGTCATCAGTCAGTGGAGTCCTACGATGTCATGGGAGAAGTACTGTTTTGAAGGATATACGCTGATTTATAGACGTTCACTGAAAATATTATAGCAGAATGTTTAGTCAGGAGGTATGCTTTTCTAGTTCTATTTCTACCCAGCCCTGACTAACTGGAGAGTGTAAATTTTAAAAGAAGTAATTTCTTATGCTTGTTACGCCAACTCCCTTAGGGAATGAGTGAAAGACTGTTTGAGACACTCTCCATTTCTTGGAAGAAAGTTGCTATATAAATTAATATAGAGCCTTCTTTTTTCATTGCAGGCCTGCAGCACACACAGGACTCCTCCAAGTCATGCAAGGGAGAAAATGAAACTCTCAGCTGGCCTCTCGCAGAGAAGCTAATGCCCCTCCTTTTCCTGCAAATTTCCCTGAACACCAGTCTGACTAGCTTCTAGGCCAGAAAAGAAGGTTTTCTTTTTCCTCTTCCTTATATTTTGCATGTGGAGAGTGTTTGAAAGAACACTGGAAGGGATTAAATATTGAAAGCCCACTGTGGGCAAGGCTTGGACTTAGGGCGTGCCAAGGAAATCCAATCACACCTGTGAATATCCATGTAGGCTCCAAGTCAGCTCAGCTCCACTTTCTCCTAACTGCCAGAACCCTCTTCCTTTTAAAAGTATGGTGCATGTATATTGGGGGAGGGTGACCCAATTTTTAAGGAGTTTTGAAATTCTCTCTGTGACATTTGCAGGTAAAGTCCTACATGAAAGTTTTCTTACTCCTGTGGAAAATAAGAAACTTGGCTAAAACTTTGAACTTAAAGACTACTTATCCAAACAAATGAAAAATAGCTCTTGCTTGTAATCTCATATCGTTGGGAGGTTAAGGTAGGAGGATTACAGTTTAAGGCTGGCCAAAGGAAAAGCACAAGGACCCTGTCTGTAAAGCACTAAAATAAAAAATACTAGAGCATGATTAAGTGGAGTACTTGCCTGGCAAGTGAGCAGTAGCACCACCACTAACAAACACTTTTGAGAGAAATAGAAAATTATGTTTACATAAAAACATGTATAAGATGGGGCTAGGAAGGTGGCTCAGTGGTAGAGCACTTGCCTTGCATGCATGAGGCCCTGGGTTCGATTCCTCAGCACCACATAAGCAGAAAAAGAAAAAAGCCGGAAGTGGCACGGTGGCTCAAGTGGTAGAGCGCTAGCCTTGAGCTGAAGAGCTGAGGAGGGACAGCGCCCAGGCCCAGAGTTCAGGCCTCACGACCGACCAAAAAAAAAAAAAAAACCACAAAAAAACATGTATAAGAATGTTGACAGCAGTATTTTCAAAATAGCCAAAAAAGGGTGAAGAATTCACATGTAGGTATGATACAACTACACGATGAAAATCTATTCAGTAATAAAAAGAAACAGTGTTGATCCAATGAGGACATGGAGATACCTTCAAACAAGTTTTAAAAAAAGCCAGTCACACAGGAAAGTGCATGATAGGGTTTTAATGAAAGTCCTAGAGTGGTCATGTTTATGGAGGCAGAAAGGAGATGAACGGATGGCTACAACTAGGAGAGAAGGAAGGGACTGGATAGTGAGAGCAAAGTGTATGCTTTTATAGGAGATGAAGATGTTTTAGAATGAGTAGAGGTGATAGTTGTACAATGTGGTACATGCATTAGAAAACACTGAATTTTGACCTATAACTGGATGAATGAATAAAGCTCTAACTGTTGAGCTTTCCCTTCAGCCTTATGTTTCTACTGGAAGTTTCTGAACTAGGCTCTGCTTCCTTTTCTGGGCACAGCCTGGGCGTGATCACTTATGTTAGGCTTCCTGGAAGCTGGGATAAGAGGAGTGCTATGGCATCCAGCTCTTCCTTGAGAAGATGTTTCTTGAACTTTCCTGTCTGGGGCTGGCCTGGAACTGAGATTCTAATTATCTTAGCCCCTTAGCTAGCTAGGAGGAACCACTGGTGGCCAAGTTGTTAAGGTAGGTTCTAAAGGCATCTTTAAAAAAGCTAGATAATAAATTGGTAGATCTCTCTTTTTCTGAACTTGATTACCTTGGGTAAATGTGTCCCGATTTAAACAACAGATCTGAGGGGCTAAAATGAGAATGGGGAAATAGTGACACTTCCTTAGGGAAAGAGGCTGATCTACATGTACATGTACACCACAAAACTTATACCTATCATTCTTTTAAACTTCACTAATTGTTTCCCCTTAAACTGGATCATTAAAATACATTTGCACAAGGTTATTGAAGTGGATTGTTTTTTATCTTCATAATATTCTTTTCTCCTTCAGGTACCAGCAACTTTCCCTTTTTTTTTTTTAAATTTTATTTGTGAAGATACTGTACAGAGGGTTTACAATTACATGGGCAGGATAATGCGTACATTTCTTACCAAGCATTGCAGTCTCCTCCTTTTGTTTACCCTTCACATCCCTTCCCAGCCTCCCCCCTCCTCCCCAATCCCAATCCTTCTCCTTCCCCCCCTTCCCCCCCCCCCCCCACACCGACGTTGTAAAGCTCGTTTTGGACATGACAACTTGTACTTCTCATTGTTGCAACAGGTCCACCTGTATCTTTAAACAACTGGCTTTTCCCCATCTCCTCCTCAAGTTATACTGACATCAAATATAGTGAAAGCAGGGGTTATACTGTGGGGGAGGGACATACAAAACAACAAAGATATAGTCTTATAAATGCGTTAGAAACACATGCATGAAAGAAAAAAACATTAAAATACATGTCTAAGGGTTCATTTTCCTGACATCACATTATCTGACCTTTTCCGCTTGACTCATAGATATACTAGATATAAGAAAACAGTAACCCCAGTTCACATGATCTTATTATTACTGACCTTAAGCCCTAGGCTCCATAACTCAGGCCTCATCAATGGATATATTCTATCCATGGCGTGCTCATATCGGCATATCTAAGCCAACTGGTAAATGTTCTGAAATTTTGAAAGGCAGATGTTAAAGCATATAGCCAGGTGCCACTAGCTCAAGTCTGTAATCCTAGCTACTCAGGGAAGCTAAAATCTGGTGGATAGAACATCAAAGCCAGATGGGGAAAAATAGTCTATGATACTCTATCTCCAAAATAACTAGCAAAACATCAGGCTAGAGATGGCTGGCTAAGGTGATGGAGTTAAGTGAATAAAAGGCTCTGAGTTCAACTGAGGTGCCGAAAACAAAACAAACAAACAAAAAACCCAAGCTAACAAGTATCTAAACTAATATTTCAATTTTGCTACAAATAAAAGTAGTAATACTCAAATCTTATCACTTCTTAATTATCTATGCCCTTGAGATTATTTACATCTATTGGCTTTATACAGGGGAAATGGTGTAAAATAAGAAAATGCTATTGTAACTTCTCTTCCCAACTTTGTTTTCAATGACTTTTCCATGATAGCTTAAAACAAACCATGGTGGCAGTACTTGTAATACAGAAGTAGGCCAGTGCTACCTATCAGGACTTCTTTCCTGACAAGGAGATTGTTGAACGTTTACCAGCTGTGGTGGGTTGAATGATGGCTCCCAACAAGATATGTCCCCATTCCTTTTCTTGGAACTTGTGATTGTAACCCTCTTTGGATAAAGGTCTTTGCAGTTGTAATTACATTAAGGACCTTGAGATGAGATCATCCTGGATTATCCTAGCCAGGGAGGCCTAAATACAATAACATGTGCTCTTGTAAGACAAGGCGATTTGACATTCAAAGAAGATGAGAAAGTGGCATTACCAAGAGCTAGAGTTTCCTCTGATATGTCCACAAGCTAAAGAATTCCTGGAGGCACTAAAGTTGGAAGAGACAATAAATGATGTTACCTATAGCCTTTGGAGGTGACCGGCATAGCCCTGCTGAAACCTTGATTTTGGATCTGTGGAGTCCAGAAATATGAAAGAATAAATTTCTGTTGTTTTTAAACCATCCAGATTTTGGTGATTTGTTATGGCAACCACAGAAATGTAATATACTAGCACACCACTAACATACACACAGCCCTATTGTGTGGTTCGGGGATGGGTGTTTGACCCAAGGCAGAATAATGGGAAGTTGGCTTATACTGCCAAGTTTGCTAAGCCATTCTGTCTTGGCCAGTGTATTTCTCTAAGATTGAAAACAGTACAGAAAGTGGTAAAGCTGGGGTCTACAGGAGACGTTCCTGCCAGTATTGTTTGAAAAACTGAATCTATTCTACCACTGGATTTTTTTTTTTAACAATTACAAGAGGTAATTAATTTTCTTTTTGAACCCAGTTCTTAACCAATAATGACATGTTACTTTTAGGAGCACATTTGTAAAGGTTCACTTGTACAGACAGCATTCTAAATACACATATTTTTGTCATTTGATTGGTTTCTACTTAAACTAGACATAATTAATGAAACAATAAGGAAAATAGATACCAAGCATAGAGCAATCAGATAAGTACCTGAATTTAATCCTATGTATCTGTTACTAAGCCCAGCTCTTTCTAAAGTACTCTCATCAGGACAGATATTACCTGTCTATTGAAGAATTTACAATTTAACTTCCAATAAGGAGTGTAGCACACAGCCCACGCTGTTGAGGTCACTAATGGTCTTGATTTTTCATTATATAATACACATATAATTCTGGACAGTCGCAAATTAATGAAATTACATTGTTTTTCTAAAGAAAATTAAAGACACATTTTAAGTACTTAGAATTCTTTGAGATAACATTTTAATTCATTAAAAAATCTTAAAAAAATCTTCTTTGGAAATTTAGTGGTTTTGGTTGGGAAAACATTCTTTTAGTAATAGTGATTTTCAATGACTGCACTGTTGAAATTTTGCCCCTTTTAGGAAATTTTACTTCTTAATGTAAACAAGCATATTTCTGAAAAAGCATGGATACTCTCTTGTCAAAATGAAAAAGTATTTACACCTTTATTATTTCTATCTTTAACCATTTTTCCAGGCTCAAGAAGTTTTAAATTGATTTCATTCCCATAATCCTTCTCTTTTCTCCCTTTCCAAATACTTTTGTTTTATAATGAACACTTTTTGGATGAATTCCTAGTCTTTTTTCAAATCTAATTAAATTCAGCCCAATTTACCTGAGATAACACTTATGGTCAGATTTTGATAGCTTATTAACTTGAAACCTATATTTACAAGAGGGAAGAGGTGAAGGTTGAGATAAAGATTTCTTGTTGCCAAAGAAGCCCATTTGGATACTATTGTCACTAACACACCCTTATTTAAATTTAGTGTGCTGAAGACCTAACTCATTGGTAGGGTATGTGTCTAACATGTTCAAAGCCCTGATTTTGATCTAGTACTACCAAAATAATTAAATAAATAGGAAATGGATTTTCAAATGCAAATACTTGCACACTTGCATGCACATGTGCGCACACACATGATGTTTTGAATTTTGTTTTGAAAATTGTTTTGAATATTCTCAGGAAAACTAAGTAAACCACATATATTCGTTAGGCAGATAAATGACTTCACAAAGGATATATGTCATACCGGGATCAAGCAATTCAAATGTACTTTCCCTGTAGTTTAGAACAATCCTCTTCTCTCTGCTGTATAACAATAGACAATAAAACTTCTCAGAGGATTAATATCATTCAGTATGAAGCTAACAGGAAACATGTAAAAGTAAAACCTTAGTTTTAGGATTTTTCATTTGTATAGCCCCACGATAGCCAAAATAAAAACTGGGAACACATTGGGGTTACTAAAGACCAAGGTAAACAGACTCAAAGTAAGTTTTTATAGAAAAAAAAAAGATGCTACTTTCTTTCTATTAACAAAAGCAGCTTTTAAATATTACCCATTCTTGAAAACCCTGGCTAAAGAGAGCCCCAGCAAGTTGTTATTTTTTCCCCTAAAGCTCATATGAACCTTACCACCAGAGTTGAAATATAAAGAGTTGGAAAAAAGAATCAGTGATTTGTTTCTTGATGGCAAATTTATACCAAAGACATAAAGGGTTTCTGTACACTGAATTGTTTTCTTCATATGGAAACCACTGATAGAAATCTAGGTGAATGGATATAATTAAGAGTGTATAACTCCAGCTCTAAAATGCCCTTTTTCTTTGGTTTTAAGTCAAGCACCTCAAATTTGCCCAGGAACAGGAGATAGGATTAGCTAAAGAGTTAGGTCCTAGAGATATTTCAAAGCTGCCTGGACAAAAGTTTGGAATGACTACAATAGAGAACTATCCTCCCTTGGACCCAAATCTAGATTGATGATCTCATATATCTTTCTCAACACTGACTGTCATGGTTTTACGAGCATCAAGAACTGGGTGTCTGCCATTGTCAACAGAGCTTCTCTGGAGCATGTCCATCCACAGAAACTCAAGTACTCCTCATGAGCATGTATCACAGTCACCCTGGGTTCAGGACGTAGCCTCTCTCTTTCAAGACAAGTAGGATAGAAACTCTGCAAGGAAGTAGCCTCTGACTGTCCTATCTTGATTTAAGAACTTGGAACCAGAGCAGCGAAATTTCCCAGAGAAGCCTAGAAGGAAGGTAACAAAGCTTAGAAGGATTCTTTCTGGTCTGAGGCCCTCTCCAAAGCTTTCGACTGATTTGGTATTGTAAATGTTGCATTCTTGTTATTGAGTTCCTTAGTTATTTCAGCGATAGGTACTCCAAATGGAGTGCTGTTTGAAAACATATACACAGTTTGGTTAGAGGAGAATGTAAAGATGAAACAAACTTCTCTGGCATGCCCCCACTCATGGCAAATTGCCATTAGGCCTCAGACTACTTTGTTTAAGCTTCCAGTCATCAGTTGTCCTTTTGTTACTACAGGAATGATTGAAAGGTTTAGCCATCTGAGTTTCTTCCCAAAGACAGACTTTTCTTATGGGCTAATTATTACAATGGTTTGTAAACTCCAAAGACTGGCAGAATTTCCACATGTGGTTTTTCTTTTGGCTTTGTGGTGTTAGCATTCCAAATGTCAGCTAAATTGAATTTTACAGTAAAGTCAATAGGTTTTTTGTTGTTGTTGTCTATTCCAGTCCTGGGCCTTGAACTGGGGCCTGGGCGCTGTTTCTTAGCTTTTTCATTCCACTTGGGCTACACTGTCACTTTCAACTTTTGGTGGTTAATTGGAGATGAGTCTCATAGACTTTCCATCTCAGACTGGCTTTGAACTGTGAGCCTCTGATCTCAACCTTTTGAGTAGCTAGGATTACAGGTAAGAGCCAAAGGCATCCTGCTTAATGGATTTGGACTAGGGATTTACATTTCCCTGTGAAGGCTCTCAAAGGACTAGAGAAATATTTGATATTGTTTTTCTGATTACAAAGTAACGCCATCTATATATGCATAGATCCACGCATGTGCAACATAAAAGAAACTTGAAGCCTTATAATATACAGAATATGATATTAAAACTTTCCCTAGTCCCACATGGCTAAAAAAATCAATTCTTTTTTTTTCAAAATGTATATAAATATGTAATTTATTATTCTCCATTCCCCAAAGGGGGATTATACTCTCAATTCAGCATGTTTTCTACCTAGCTCTATGTCTTAGACATCCTCCAATATGTCTATAAAAATGATCTTTATTTTAATCTTCTTTTTAAAGATCCCATGGTATTGTACTGTGTGGCTGGACCATATTTTCCTTAACCAGTTACCAAAAAAAATGCATACTTGGGTTCTTTCCATTTTTCCTATAACAAATATTCCTTTAAACATCATTTTATATGTAAATATATTTTAGCAATTGTAGGAGGTTGTAGAAGTATTTCTGTAGGATGAATTCCAACAAAGGAAATTATTATTGGGTCAAGAGTTTGAGCAGGGATAGTAGGGGAAAAACAAAGGAGGAGGTAACAATGCTCTATAGGAAATGTACTCATTATCTTACTCATGTAACTGTAACCCCTTGTATAGTATTTTTACAATAAAAAATTTTAAAAAAGAGTTTGAGCAGTTTTTATTTTTAATAGCTATTGTCAAAATGTCCTCCAATCATTTTATACCCATTTATACCTTCAGCCACAGTTCAGCAACAAGGTAAGAAAGATCACCCATGCCTGCTCCCACAGTCCCTAGTGATACTAAGATCATGAAATTTAAGGATGTCTGATGTGAGTTAGGAGTAAAGAGATTCAGTCTGTGGAGATTTTCTCTTTGTAGAAAGCTAGTAAGGAGATGCAAAGTCATTTAAATGGTAAAGCACCTACTTGGCAAGCACAAGGTCCTGAGTTCAAATCCCAGTACTGCTAAAAAAAGGTCTTCCCTTTCCTTGATAAACACTGCTCTGAGTAAGCCAACAATCTAGAAAAACATCTATTAGCTTGAGACACAAAAGTTCTACACCTGATGAATTTATTAGACACAGTTAGCCAGTAAATGTATAGGAATTCTGTTAGAGATAGAACCTGTGAACTTACAGAAACAGAAATTGGTGCTCATTTTTAGCATGGTTGTACTGCTGTTTTAATATAAGTAACCCATTTAACCCAACACTATCAGAATGTTTACATATGTAAAATCCTTTGATTTCATTCTTACATTTGATCAATATGGCTTGAAAAATCCATTCATTCAATGTACATAAAAAGTGACCTTGAACCTGTTATTTAAAGAAGAGCAAGGTTTGCCAATTTCCAGACTAGGGAAATTGTTTAGATGTTTCACTGGGGCTACTATCTTTGGAGCTAGGATCATTTGGCAAAGACTAAGAAGGTATTTTAGGAGTTTTTCAAATCAAAAGATTTTCAAACTTTGCTCTATAAAGACTTAGGGATGTACAGGGAGAGGAGAGCAAGACAGCCAGGGATTGAAGGTTTGTGGTTTTTCAACGGCAATTCCACCATAAATGTCCCATTTTGACCTGCTTCCTCAACTAAGTTATGTATTATTGCATCTGGAGCAAATTGACTTCTTCTTTCTCTCATTTGTAATGTAGACAACGATAGTTTAAAGTAGTAATGATGATTGTAAACGATATGTTACTCAAAGTATTTTGAACATGCCAAGCACTTAGCCAATACTTGTTTGTTTTTTTACTACCACAGATTTTGCTTTGAAAGGGGATTCTACTGATATAATGGTGAGTTTCCACATCACAAATATATTTGTTTATTTTTTGTCATCTCTAGCAAAGTTAAATTTAGTTCAGAGCCAGGCACAGGTGACTTATGCCTGTAATTCTAACTACTGAGGAGGTTGGGATCTGAAGATGGAAGTTTGAAGCCAGCTTGGGCAAGAAAATCTGTGAGACTCTTATCTCCAATTCACCAGCAAAAAGCCAGAAAAAGAACTGTGCCTGAAGTGGTAGAATGACAGCTCTGAGTGATAAAGCTAAGGGACAGTGTCTGGGCTGTGAATTCAAGCCCCATGTGCACACGCGTGCATGCATGCACGCATGCACACACACACACAATTTAACTCAAAGTTAAATTTTTTTAAATCAATTTCCTGCTTTCTAACAAGAATGTCCTTGTAATTCTCATACCTCACTCCAATTTTGTAGATACTGCTGGAGGTTTTGACAATAATGAACTCTTCCATATACTGGGAGCCTCTGCCTCCAAAGGTAGCTAAATGATGGCTGCTTTATCTATTATGCCCATTGAGTTGTACAGGAGATATTTTACTACAGAAGTTTTCCCTACCTTGTGGGACCTGAACATGAAAATTGCAAAGCCTTAGAAATATCTAGTTGCCATCCTTCCCATAGTTAAAAGAACATTTGCAAAGATGTCAGAAATAAACATTTGTATTTTCTAAGACTGGCTGAATTTTCCACTCTTGGCCAGAGTGGTAGTGGTGGTTTTTTTATTTTTTTATTTTTTCCATTCAGCTAACATATGCTCTTATCAGTCCTTTTCTTAGGAGAGCTTGTCTGCTTGTCTTTGGGTAAGGGAAGTTTTCAAGTTTTACTAATGAATCACAGACATGAGGCAGGGGTGGCATTTTTCTTTATGACTGGTGGAACAAGAGACCAAAAACTATGGACTGGAGTAAAACTTCCCCAACTGTGAATCTTTCTACCCAGGAACTCCTCCTAACAGTGCCAGTCACTGTTGCAGCCTGAGAGCCAGACATGGGTTTAGGGAGGGGCTTCATTGTGTCAGAGCCATTCAGAGCCTGTGGGTGACTTAGGAACAAGTAGACATAAAAACTGTAGAATTAAGGGCTGAAAACAGCACTTAATGAAACCCCTCCCTCCAGACGCTCTTGATCAAAGTCTACTCTTGCACTAAGACCATCGATCTACAGTTGCACACATAAAATTTTGGCAATACTCTGTCCTCATTGCTTTCAACAGAGGCTTTAGCCCCTGAGTCTGGGCATTGTCCCAGAACTGAGATCCAGTTGCATTACACATACCAGAAGACGCACCAACACAGCCGAAGCCCGTGCAACCACTTTCTTTTAACCTCACGTCTGTGAGAAATTACTTTCCATCTAAATAAGTGAAACCCGATGTCTTCTCTGGGTGGTTATTTTTTGCGCCTATGAAGTCAATAAAACTCTCCAGATTTATTAGACAGTCCTGCTGCGGAAGACAAGACCACTTCCTATTCCCCAGTGGAAATATGTACGCCTTTCCTTTCTGTAACCTTCTGACCACAGATTTTAATATTCTTCATTTCTTTTATTTTTTCCTCCCAAGAAAATTTGTCAGAACTCTTGGTGATAAGTGGCTTGGCCTGGATTAGAGTTCCGATCTCTTGCATCTAGGAGTATACATAGAACATGTTGCAGGCTTCTGGTTTTCTTTTTTACCTCTTATTTTAGAAGGATCCTCTCTGCTTCACACCACAATCATCAAGAAGCTTTGGCTGTCTCTCTTCCCATCACTCTACAGACACTAACAGAAACACCTGCCAATAATTTCTACTCCTGTGAGAGGCCACTAACTAACCATGGTTGATGCTGATGATAGTGACAATTGGCTTCAAGTTTACTCAGTGCAACGGTGTTTAAGCCCCTGTCCAATGCCAGTTTGTTAACTGGTATGCAGGATAATGTGCATTCCTTCAAGGACCTTAAAGTCTCATAGGGGAAACAAAAATGTCAACAAGTGAAAGTCATTTAGTGTGACACTTTCCATAAAGAACACAGACTCTTGTGGTTACACAGATGAGAACAGAGAAAGGCCATGAAAGGCATCACAGAAAAGATGAGAGTCGTGTGTTTGAAGAGGAGTAGTTCACTGGGTGAATCCGGGAAGGGCATGCCAGGCAGAGGGCCTACCAAGATCAAAGAATGGGAGTGTGGAGCCATATAGCACATTTGGGATGTAAGAAACTTTGGACTGGGAATAAAGATGAAAAAGTTGTAAGCAACCTGTTCATAAGTGAATGTGAGCATACATTTTCTAGGTGATGAGAAACTATGGAAGTGGTTTTAAGCCTTAGAACAACTGTGTTATAATCAAAGGGAGAGGGGGAGAAATGAAGAGTGCTGAGTTGTGTCAGCATGGAGGGAATGAAGAGGAAGATTTAAACCAACAGACAAGAAACAAACGAAAAGGTAGCAGTGTGGCAGAGTCCTACTGTAGAATGGCTTTAAGAGTTGTAACTCATTGCTGAGAATTACCTCAAAATTCTTTGATTTCTAAATTGTTGACTCACAAAATTTTGTTCTCCATTTACTTCCCAAAATGATTTCAGGTGGGAAGGAAATTCTTTTTGTTGTTGTTGTTGGTTGTGGGGCCTGGCCTGTCCCTGAGCTCTGCAGCTCTAGGCTAGTGCTCTACCACTTGAGTTACAGTGCCATTTCCGGTCTTTTGGAGGGATAAGAGTTTCACGGACTTTCTTGCCTGTGCTGGCTTTGAACCACGAGCCTCAGATCTCAGCTTCCTGAGTATCTAGGATTACAGGCGTGAGCCACCGGCACTTTTTGGGAAAGAATTCTTTAGATAAATTTAGAGCCATTGTCCATGCCTGTGCAGACTCAGGCTTCCTTGGATTACTTCATGCATACCATGGTCAGTGCTGTAGCCTTGGCCAGTTATAAACTGAAGAACATTGCAGACCCAGCTTCAGCCATTCTGAATATCATTTAGAGATTTGTACCAGCAATTCACTGACTAGCTTGAGTTAGTTGTCACGTTAATGGGCTATAGCAGCTCTATTTAACTGGCATCTTCTTTGGATGATGACTTCTCCATCCCATTGAACATTGAGGGGTAGAAATCTGCCTACATCACTCATTTGTTTGGGGCGAGAAAAGGGAGATATAGTACAGCATTTGCCAGTCAGACCACCCTTAGATAGTTCTTCATGAACAAAGGCAAAGCACCTATGTTTAGTGTTCTTAATTGTATAAATGGAACAATGTTATTACCTACCTCCCAGGTTTGGTGTAAGGATTAAATGGACCAAGTTCTTGTGGAGTAAGCAACAAAGTATTGGTGTTTACCCTGGGCCATGCACAGTGCACATGCCCGACATTTAGTATCTGCTTGGAATCTTTAGTTTTGCAAAACAAGGAATGCAAGCTGTTTGAGGACAAGGCTTGTTTATCATCCTACTGCTAGCCGGGAGAACAGAGTCTGCCACAAAGTAGCTAAGAGAGGTGAAGGTGTAACTTAGGCCAAATCCACATTGCCTCCCAGTAAGAGGCCATGCTCCCAATCATAGTTTCCTGCCCCTCTCCTCATGTGTTCTTGGCTTTAGCAACATTGAACTCCATCATATATTAGGCTTGTGTCTCTCTTTAAGCAGCCTCCTGTGCCTCCAATGTTCTTCACTTCTTTACTGATCTGGAAAATTCTGGCTCAGTCTTGTGTGTATGTATGTTGGGGGAGAAGAGAGAGGGAGAAAGAGAGAGAGCATGTGGTACTGGGGCATGACCTTAGGGCCTCAAGCTTTTGGTTGGCTTTTTCACTCAAGGCTAAAGCTCTACAATTTGAGCCATACCTCCATTTCCAGCTTTTGCTAGGTAAGAGTCTCATAGATTGTTTGCCTGGGCTGTCTTCAAACCAAGATCCTCAGTTCTCAACCTACAGAGGAGCTAGGATTATAAACCCAAGCCACCAATGCTGGGATCCTGTTCAGTCTTAAAGTCACAGCTGCCTCTCACAGGCTGCTCCTCAATGGACTACTACTGAGCTAGGCCTATTGATTCAAGGACAATTGATGCTTCCACCTTATACTTACTATAGCCTTTCAACATTTTATGTAAGTTGCTTACTTATTAATGGCCTAAAAAGTCTTTGGGTCAAGAACTACTTCATTCATTGATGTAACCCCAATCTCAACATAATGATAGTTTTCTCTCTTTATGGGGAAAGAGCACATGAGTTGTTAAAAATTAGATGAACAACAGTGTAAGTAGTAAGCAGAGCCAAATCCCATAAAAGTGGGATACTAACAGATGTTTGGAAATGCTGACCTGGCTTGTACTATTAATGTGTGGTAAACACATGTGAGTTGACTTAACTTTGGACAGAACCTTGCTTAATAAAGAAGGATTATGGAAATTAGTCTCAGGATCACATAAAGCAAGTAAGCCATGAAAATAAGACCACTCCTAACTGAAATATATGAACATGGAGACTTTCTAGCTCTACTGGTGAGTCACCGTCATCACAGGACATTTGGAAACCATTCATCTCTTGCAGTTCTTTATGCAGTAATTTCCAACCAGGAAGAGAATGACCCCTATACTTGTACAAGGCCTCCATTATCCCTGGAACATTTTTCTTTTTTCTTTACAAATGTCACTTTACTTTTCTGTGGTAGACAAAGAAAAAAGGCCCAGAACTAGAAGAAAGAACTCTAATACTACCACCACCACCCCCACCCCCCCGCTCCCCGAATTCCTGTTTTGTAGGGTATATAATCTACCAATCCTTCTCCAGAGGCTTTCAGTGGCATTGCAGGACTGATTTTGAAGCAAGATGAGACCTCAGTGGAGGGGGAATGAGTTTGCTTCTAACTCTGGATTACCAACTAGTCACTTGGAGTGATCTTTAGTCTTCTCTTCTCCTATGTCTCAGGAATGGGAAAGTTTGCAAACTGAAGCACCTGGACCATGTTTGTTTCTCCTAACAGTATTTCAATGAGGTGACGGGCAATTTAGCTAGGAAACTTTACATAGAACATAGGTTTTATTTTATTTGAGAAAACAGAAGAGCTGACCATACAAGTCCCACATCACTACTCAATTTGTAGCAGCTGTCTCCTTTAAATAGCTTTGGATGTTCCAGGTCCAAGTGATTCCATCAGTTTCTATGGCTCTTTTTTGGTCTGCTCTGCTCAGAGGCAAAGTATCAGTTGCTATTTGTCAATGTACTCACACTGAGCAATATCAAAACTATTGAACTAATAAGATATGGGGATGGTCTTCTGTGCTAGCAAAACACCTCAGAAGACTCCTGTTCTGTTCCAGGTGGTTATAAGGTGGTCTAAGAGCTCCTGGGGAGTTAGGGGCGGGTCCCAGAGCAACATCTGTAAACCAAATGGCAAGAACCACATTGTCCTAAGGGGCATACCACATGAATGTCAGTCTTTATAGAACTTCAGTTTTTCAGCCCGGTGGGGGAAGAGGGAAGAATAGGAAGAGAGGGAGCGGGAGAAAGAGATTCTTATCCCCATGGCTCTTTTTGAAAATAAAAAATAGATAGAGAAATTGAAAGAAATGACACAATAATTTTTTTCTTGCCCTTGGTTGCTTTGTTCCTTTACCAACTGGCCTCTGTAGTCTCTGAGTTTGATTTTCTGGTACCAACCAATCTGTAAACTCTTTTCCAGCCTAAGCATAAGGAGCCTCTAATTTTAGCCATTTTATAAATGGAGTGAAAATTTGGCAACTCATATTGAAGAGAGGGCATCATACAAAATTTATAGAAGGTCTATAGACTGAGAGAAATAATAAGTCATGGATAAAGTATTTGTTTTCTTACTAGGTTTTTCAATTTTATAAGCACTCTGATGTTCCTTTTTTTCCCCCTCTTTTAATTTAGCCATGGCTATTTTTCAAATGGAATTAATGAGCAAAAGCTAGCCTCATTCTCTAATTACAGCAAGAGACGCTAGACAGGAGTGTTCCAGACATTGACCCATCTTGGCTCCGGCAGAGGCTCTGGGCAGTTTTACTGTGGTGCTGGCTTAGTACCTGGGGCCAGGAAACATCTGTTAGAACATGAGGTTCAGCGGGCGCTCTGCTTAATTATAAAATGGCATTGCAGTGTCCCCTTGAGTTGGCTGGCCATAGCTTCTATGCTACACCATCAAGAGCAATGTAATTCTTGATGTTCTGTGAACTGAATTTCTTCCAACCCAAGTGTACAATCATTTTAAGAAGACTGAAAAAGTCAAACCTTTACCCTCTGGAAAAAGTTACAGGGAAAGACAAAACAAAGAAATGCTTTCTGACTACAGTTGAGAAACTTGGATATGAGCGGGATGTCTCTTATATAGGGAGTTGGGGAGCCAATTCAGGAATGACTCACGCTTCTAGAATGAACTGTTTATATAGTGTTTCCTCCTCTTCATTCCAGGGATCCTGTTTGAAGGTCAGGGACAATGACAATTGAGAAACAAAGAGGAACTGGAGAAGGGTGGAGGGAACACTGAAAGGCTCATTCACCTTGAATAAAGGGACACATTTCTGTAATGAGTTCCTGTAATCACTTGTGGCCCAGGACTTAGAATTTATCCTTGGAGCCTGTGCACATGGGAACTCTTCATTAGTGGTGTGAATCTCCTATCAGTAGTTAGGAGAACTTGCGTTCCTCAATCCTCTTTTGTATCTGCCTATTTGAGAAGAGAGTCCATGGCTGGCACTGTTTGCTTAGGAATATCTTTTGTCTTATGGCCTTTTATAATCACTTCCAGATCTGTGGTATATTTATGATTTATGTGATGTTAGAGAAAGGAGTCTTAAGGACTTTTTTTCTTCAAAATCTTCTTGACTTGTTATTTTTGATTCATTGCTGATCTTTTTTTTTCTTTTTAAAGTGGAAGTTGATGAAAATTTAAACATTATTACATGTTTCCAAATGGCAACTCTTTGTTCTTTCAAAGTTTCATAGCAAAACGTAATGTGTGTGTGTGTGTGTGTGTGTGTGTGTGTGTGTGTACTGTGTTTAGAAACAGAGAAACAGCATGGGTAAAAGGAACTTTTTTTTTTGTCATGGGGCTTGAACTCTGGGCCTGGAGCTGTCCTTCAGCTCTTCAGCTCAAGGCAATCACTTGAGCCTGAGCCACAGCATCACTTCTGGTTTTCTGGTGGTTAATTGGAGATAAGAGTCTCATGGACTTTCCTGCCCAGGCTGGCTTTGAACCATGATCCTCAGATCTCTGCCTCCTGAGTAGCTAGGATTACGGGTGTGAGCCACCAGAGTCTGGTTAAAAGAAACTCTTGAAGTTCCTGTTTTATGTTTCTGTGTGAACGCAGGTTGAGATGTGGGAGCATATGACCTAACATTTGGGATGGGTTTAGGAAGGGCAGCTCCACACTCATTTTTAATCGTGTCTCAATAATGAGGTATAGCAATGAAAGGGTTAAGCTCCACAGTGAGGAAATATCTCTAAGTCAGAAACAAAGGGAAACTTGCATATTTCTGAAGATGACATCGGATCAGCCTGTGGATTTCAAGCAATTATGCGATATTATGATTCCCACTGAGTGTGCATTAGTTGGAATTCTGCTCTTTTTATTCCTCCGTGTCCCAGGGTTGCACACTGAAAGAACCCTGTTCAACTTTCCATGTCAAGATTTTGAAGGAAAAATTATAGTAAAGTATGTTTAAGACAGTGGGGCCTTATGTGAGTGAACACAACATTTTTCAAGGCTTTTGTTAAAAAATGTGGTTTTTATTTTGTTGCTTTTTTTTCTTTCTTTTTGTTTTGTTTTCTTTATTCAAGCTTTGACCTCCCCTCTTTCACAGAGAAAAGAAATAAATTTCAAAGGCTATCTCTAACACAACGTCCATTTAGAGCTTGGGGACTTAGAAAGGATTTGTTTCCAATGGGACACTCATGTGGAAAATAAACAAGTGAGAAAAGTTCATTCATGTCTAACACTTCAGTTCCAGCAACCACAGTGACAGTCACAGTGTCTGAGGAAATGTCCCCTAGAGTCATCTTGTAAGCAAAATGATTATTAATAGAGGCTCCTATGAGTTAAAAGATGGGTTGTTCTTAAAGGGTAGGAACGTTTAAAAAGAAACGGAGTTGTTTACGAAGAATAGTTGAGTAAACACAAACATTTGAGAAGGCTCAGATCATTTTTTAGATGAACAGTTTTTTTAAATTGAATTAGCTAAAAAGAAAACAAGACAAAAACAGACATAGTGTAGGTACAGATTAGAGACCATGATAATTGAAGGTCATACTTATTTTATCTCCTTTTTTTTCTCTCTCTCTAAAGAAAATAGTTTGACCAGTTAGAAAGTACAGTTATCTGTCAACAATAAAGACTTGATTTCGATGGCTTGTCTATATACAGGGGTATTTCTAACATAAGAGAAATACTACTCTTGGCTATCCAGGGATTGTATGATAACTACCCAATGTCATCAGGAATCCAAGCTCTTTTTCTATCTCTTTGCCATTCCTCCTTAAGCCACCATATTCTCCTAGCCACCATGTATTGTTTCTAATCTGAAAAGAGAAAAGAAAAGCAAAAGGGCCCCTTGTATTGCTTGGTTGGCTCTCTTTGAGGAGCTTCCTCAGAAGGGCCTCAGACCATAATTGCTTATAGTTCATTAGCCAAGCCTTTATCACATGACTACTTCTAACTGCAAGGGCATTTGAGAGAAATAGTCTTTTAAGTGGAAAAATAAAGATTGTTCCAAAAGAAGTTCCTGTGCGAATTATGTAATATTAGTGGAAGTAGCACAGGAGCACAGTTTCGTAGGGCATCCTCACAGAGTACATAGGCAAAATGAAGGCCCTTTAGATCATTGATCATTAGTTGAGTATCATAAGCTACAGAAGTATTTGCATAAATCACTTACGGATAAAAAAAATCCACATGCTTTTGAAGCTCTGATTTAGGTAAATACTTTTTTCTTGCCTAAGTATTATATCTAAAAATGGTTGCAGATTTTGCAATCCTTTTCTTTTACATATTATTGAAGGTTAAATGTTTTTTAAAAGTGTATACTTTAGGGCTGGGAAGGTGGCTCAGTGGTAGAGTACTTGCCTTGCATGCATGAAGCCCTGGGTTCGATTCCTCAGCACCACATAAGCAACCCCCCCAAAAAAAGTATATACTTTAGAAAATTTGTGGGTTCACATGTGGAGCAAAGGAAGAGTAGCTCTAATTTAGGGGTCACTGTTCCTTGCAGGAGTGACCTATCTGTTTTCAAATATCTTCACTGTTTGAATTTCTTCACTTCCCCCCAACCCCCTCCCCAACTTTTTTTTTTTTGGTGCCAATCAGGGGCCTGGGCACTGTCTCTGAGCTTTTCTGCTCAAGGCTAGCACTTTACCATTTGAGCCACAGCTCTATTCTCAGCTTTTTGGAGCTAGTTAATTGGAGATAAGAGTCTCATGGACTTTCTTGCCCAGGCTGGTTTTGAACTATGATCCTCAAATCTCAGTCTGCTGAGTAGCTAGGATGACAAGTGTGAACCATTGCTGCCTAGTTTCACTTCCTCTTTTAAGGTGCTTAATACTTTACCAACCAAATAAATACTCTCATCTAAAATATCAATATTTTTATGAAGCTAAGTTATTCAACATTTAAAATATATGTTATTTATGAGGCTGGAAATAGTGATTCACCTTATGATCCCAGCTACTTCAGGAGACAGAGGTCGGGAGGATCACGGTTTGGGGGACCAACCCAGGCAAAAAGTTATTTTAATGAGAACCAGTCTCAACCAATAAGCTGGGTATGGTAATGCAGGCCTGTCATTCTAACTATGAGAGACACTGGTAGGAGGTTATTGGGTCTAGATTCATAAAGGACTCTCCCCCCAACCCACTGCCAAAAAAAATCTGAAAGTACTGCCTGAGAAGCAACTAAGGCTAAGAGGTTCAGAAGCATGTCTTGTGAGGTAGACTTTTTGTCTAGCAAGAATGAGGCTCTGAGTCCAAATTCCATTACCACCAGAAAAGGAATATGTAAATTATGTATGTATGTATGTATGCGTGTATGCATGTGTACACATGAGTGTACATACTATTTTAATTAGGTTTTTTTTCTTTCTAACTATGATGCAACTTTACTGAGTGGGAAGGAAGTATTACTTAACTGCTTTTCTTCTTACTAGAAAAAACTCAACCTGGATGAAAAGATTTCGAGATTGTATACTCTAGAGTTTGAGATTCTTTTCCTTGATGCAATGAGTAAATTTTGTGTGTGTATGTGTACAAGTACACATAAATATTAATGCACAGTAGGCACATACATAAAAAATTCCCCAAATCAACAGAAACTGTGCATACTACTTTGTGCCATATAAAAAAGCCAAAAATACCACTTGTGAATATTTCCTAGCAACATGCCAGTTATATATATATATATATATATATATATTTAAATTGCCTGTTAAAATTGGAGTTTTAGGTAAAAGAAGGTAATGTTATATTCTTGGAAAATAGAATATTTTGTTGTGAAGGTAATAGTAGCTGGGGCTTATGAAGAAAAAGTTTAAGAGCAAGGAGAAATCTGGAGTGATCTGGTATTCTAATATTCACGAATGGTGCTATTTCCACAGACAACAATATTCCAGGACATAATTTTTAATAGTTTCTGCTTTCATTCTAAGTGTGGTCTAAGTTTGGAAGGTAAATTTGTGCCCCCCTCCCCCCTCCCCTCAGTACTACAGCCTGAACTTAGAGCTTCTTACTTTGTTTGCTTATTCATAGCTAACATTCTACCATTTGAACCATACTTGCAGCCTAGTATTTTTTAATGACTACCTGAGGATGGATTCTTGAGGACTGTTATTCCTAGGCTGGTTTTGAACCAAGAAGTCAGCCTCCTCAGTAGCTAGGATTATAGGTATAAGTCATCAGAATCAGTTCTGTGATCATTCTTGTGGTAACCTATTAGAAAACTGGTATGTTAGGATCCATTGCAAAGAGTCCAAATAGTATCCACTCTTTGACTCTTATTCTTAGGAACTGCAAAAGCTGGGCAACCTACTTAACTAACTTGCCTCAGTTTCCTCAGCCCACTAAATAAATTAATAATTGCTTTATGGTAGATTTATAAACATCTAACAAAGTAATGGATGTGAAGGGCTTATCTGGCTGCAATTAAGGTTCCTATGTAGGATCAATGTTTATATTTAAGGTTCAGTTCATGAAACTATTTATATTATTATTTTACACCCCCTCCTTCTAATGATTTTATTGTTACATTGCATAAAACGTCATTAATTGATATTCACTTAGGTGAACAGGCATCATTTTGTGAAAATTGATCATGGAATATCCATTTCAGGAGAAAATAATTAGGTAAATGTAAGGTGATGATGGTTAACTGGAACTCACCAACCCTAATCACTTCTCAGCTTGGAAACACAGCAGCACTTAGTATATATGACTTGATCTCATTTTTGCCATTCCATTAAAAATTATTAGAAAGGTGATATACAGAGGGGTTACAGTTACATAAGCAATGCAATTAGTACATTTCTTTTTGAACAGTGTTACCACTTCCCTCATTTTCTCCTATGTCCCCTTGACTCCACTCCCCCTAAGTTGTAAAGTTCATTTCCAGCAAAGTGTATAATGAGTGTCATTGTTGCATTGTTTTGTTCCACTGTTTCTGGGATTCCCTTTCCCTTCTCCAAGTCAAATAAACTTATATACAAGACAAAGGGAACAGAAATCAGAAATAGTGAGGAAATAAACCAAAGGGAGGGGGGAGAGAAAGAAAAAAGAAACAACTGCAAACAATACACTAAAAAACAACCCAAACCAAAAAACCTTTGTTTCCATTTCTTGTAGTTCATTTCGATAAGCATCATTTTATATGGTCACATTTACATAGCCATTGAGCTATTGTGATCCTCTGCTAAGAATATCCTAGACATATTCTGGTTATTACAAATAAGGCAAAACCGCCTATGCTTGTTCGGGCCAGGGGTTGCTTCACTTATTATAATTTTTTCCCTGTTTGTAAGGGGATGGAAAGACTTGCCATTTCATTTTGATGTGAAGATTTTTGGGAGTTCAGTGATATAGGGAAGTATGCAAGCATCCCACGCTAAATAGAGGCCAAAAGGCATGAAAAATGGTAGAGGCCATTGTGGCCTTCTATATTACCCAGCAGAGTTGTACTCATAGCCTGCACACAATGAAATTACTTCAAAGATGAGCTCAGGAGAGCTTATCGCCAACCTTTCAACACATTTTACCAAGACCTTTAACTTTCCATACATTTATTATTTTCCCCAAATCATCCTGGAAGGGATCCCCTCTGACAGAAGCTGCCTACCAAACAATGAATGACAATTGTTCCTTCAGACAACCTGAAAATGCCTGAGGCCTTTTTAGGGAGGATAAAGGAAGTTTGACTCAGGGTAGAGGTAGGAGGATGGAGCTATTGAAAGCAGGAACAGGTATTTTCCATCATATTCATTTTCTTAAAATTGAATTAGGTTTCTGTGAAAAGCCGTTTTGTAGAATAACAATCTCTTTATGATTCTACCAGCTGAGACATAAAAGAGTATTTGTGGTGCACTGTAATTTCTGAACATAGGTAAAAATTCCTTACTTAGTGGTTATTTTAATGATAATAAGAGTAACATCTTATAAATAACCTGACCCTTTTAACCAAGGAACTCATTGTCCTTATGTCATTTTGATATTATATCATTATGTCATTATGGTATTATATCATCACTTTGGCTCTGGGTAAGAGGGTCACCAGACAGCTTCATTTGTTTATACATTGCAGGATTTATTTTTTCTCCTCCTCCTTCTCCTCTTCCTCCTCCTCTTTGTTTTTCTTGGTACTTGTTCCAGGGCTTTAACTTAGGGCCTAGGTGCTGACTCTGAGCTTTTTCACTCAAGACTTGCACTCTATTACTCAAGCTATAATTTCACTTCCAGCTTTAGGTTGTGTGGAGCACATGGGCAGCAAAGATGGCACTGAGAGGGAGTTGAGTGGGCAGAGCCCGATTTGCTTTATATTCAGTGCCTAGCCAGCCCATAGAAGTTTAGGTGTGTGATAGGGTGTGACCTTGACAGTGATTGTTCCTTCCCCTCCCCTCCCATGCCACCTGGTCTTTTTTTGCTTTAAAAAGTGCTTGCTGTGTGTTAATAAATGAGTTTGAGGTCCTGCTTGACTTGACTTGACTCCCCGCTGCATCTGATTGTCTCCTGGGCTAAGGGAGGCTGGGGAACAGCAAGCGGCCCATTTACCATTCCTCAGACACTGTCTGTCTTTTGTGGGACGTATGAAGACCCGACAAGGTTGCTCTGAAACTTTTTTAAATTAAGGAATTTTAAAGAAGCATTATTTCACTTATTGGATTGGCTTCTACCATTATTTCTTTCTCAAGTAATGTACAATTTTGTTAAACAGAAGTAAAATGCTAAATTCAGTGCAATAAACGAAACTCTCCTCTGTCCTACAAGCCAGTGGAAAAAATTAAGTGTCATCATCAAAACTCCTTTTCACCCAGGCCTCCTGTCTTCTGGGCTTTATACCATCAGAAGCCAGTAGAAAAGAATTTTATTACAATTACTGAAGGGGCTACCAAAGGTAGACAGGGCCTGATGGCTAAAAGTGAAATGTAAAAAGACACCAGGGACCCATGTTTGCCTAACCCTTTGGTCAGGTTTTGACCTAATAACAAAGCTGGTGATGCAAATAGAAAATGTGCCAGTACAGATTAGAAGAAAAGGGGAATTTGCTTTGCTTTGCGCTGATGCTGAGTTTATGTCTATGGACAACAGTGGCAAAGAAATCTACAGTCAGATCACTGAGGCACAGTGATAAATGGTTAGCCTGGGCTTTTTATTTATGACCAAAAAAATTACAGGAAAGGACTACCCAATAAACACCAAAAATTGCTATTCTTTCTTACCTAAATTACCTCTACCTCGATGCTTGTACCAGAACATTGAGCCATTTTGGAGAGTATCACTGACTGGGGAGACATATCAGCCCTCTGAAGATTCTATATCCATGGACATAACCAAACTTGAATAAAACACAGCCAGAAGAACTGCATCTATGCTAAATGTATATAGACTTTTCTCTTGTTCCTATTCCCTAATAGTACAGTATAACAACTGTTTGCATATGATTTACATTGTGCCAGGTTATAAGTAATCTAAAGATGATTTGAAATATTTGAGAGGATATGTGTAGATTATATGTAAATACTAGGCTATTTTAAATAAAGGGGCTAGAGCATCTATAGATGTGGTTAATCTTGATTGTCCATTTATATGGACTGAGTGGGCTGCTGAAGAGACTTGGAAAGCACACTTTTGTGTTGGTGAGGGCATTTCCATACATAATTGGTATATAGGATAGCAATGAATGAAGGGCAACTCACCATGAATGTGGGTAACAGGTTCTAAGAGGCTAAAGGCCTGAATAGAACAACTGTGGAAAAAACAAAGTTGGTGCTGTCATTAGTTTCTGTTTTCCCATCCATAGTCAGGGATGGGGACTGTTAGCTAATCAAAGTACCTACAGACTAAAACTCTTCCTAATGGCTTTGGACTCATACCACAGTACTGGTTTAACATCTCCTCAAAGAGCAAGTACTACAGCCTTTGGAGCCATCTGCAACTAGTTGATAAAATCCACTGGTCTTTGCTTGCTATTCTGTTGTTTAAGAGTATTAGTCCATTCAGTCAGCTATAATAGAACATCATCGACCAGTTGGGTTAGGTACCAAACATTAATCTCCTATAGTTTCAAAGCCACCAGTGTCATCGTATTCTTGGGGAGTGCCTTCTTTCCAATTCACAGATGGCCATTTGCTTATTAAATCTTCGCCTGATAGAAACAGAAATCTTTAACATGTCTCTACTTATAAGAGCATAAATTCAATTCATGAGCACTCTATGCTCATGACCTAAGCACCCTTCAGACACTCTTCCTCCTAATACCATCCTATATAAACCTAAGATTTCAACAAAGAAATTTGAGCAGGGGCACAACACTCAAACCATAACAGCTCTCTTCCTCCTTTCTTTTATTTCTGACCTCAGCTTCTTTCTGTTTTTTTCTTTACTTTTAAACTCATGAAGTTAAGCCCAGATCCTTGATTTTAATATACATTTATGACTAAATCCACTTACAACAGGTGGCTTCCATACAAGTTCCAATGGCGGTGTTGAGATTTATGTAACAAACAGTTTACCAGTATATACTGTCATGACCAAATTCTTCTATAATCCACATTGCCTTATATAATAGTCACTTGAAATGTGGCTAATGTGAGTGACTGCAGAAGTAAATTTTAATTTTTAATTTTAAGCCACTACATATGAGTATGAGTACTGTACTCAACAGTGCAAGGGTAGGCATCCAAGGAAGCCTGAAAGATGGTGGCATTTCTGCATGTGTCAGGACTGCAGGATTGTAGGAAACCTGCATAAATTACTGCTGGGAAGCCCCTAAAATGGCTACTTCACTGTTAGCAAAACCTACTAAAATCCAGAACTGTGTTTAAGAATAAAGATCCAGGTAGCTCTAGAGCTTGTTATATATGCTGGTAGGAGCAGATTTGATTGGGTCTAGAATAGCCTAAGTCTAGTTTAGATGATGGGTCAGTCAGTTACAGAGAAGCATGTAGGCGAAATCCTTGCTTCACAATTCAATAGCTGTGTGATCTTAAGGTAAGCTATCTGCCCTTTCTACACTTTGTATTTCTCATCCATAAAGTACATTGTAATATAATAATAGTAATAATGTCTTTTTGTGTACATTCTAGATTTTGATGTGAATATAAAAACCATCATGAATATGAAATGAATATTCTAAAGTGGTATAATTCTTTAAATAGTAATTAAAATTGCTTTGGACTAAGGCTAGGAGATCTGCAGAGTCATGGATGTACATACTACAAGCACAACTTGACACAGCCATATAGACATACCACATAGGAGAGGAAGAGGGATATTACCACAATGCAGTAGAAAAAAATGTTCACTTATAGCTCAGGGTAGGTAGCTAATACAGTTGGGATTTAGGGAAATCAGGGCCACATAGGCAAGAACAGTATCTATAAAGGTAGTGAGAAAACCTGATGGAAATGTAAGTCTACTAGAAGATAAGCTCCAAAAGGGCAAAGACCAAACAGTGCCTTGCGCACAGCAGCCACTTAACAATTATTTGTTGAATGAATGCGTAAAGGCAAAATATATTGAGTGTTCCTAACTCAATTCACTTACTTAAAATAGGCCCTTGTCTGATCTTTGACTGTTTGTCTCCTCCATTAAAATCTAAGGACCCTGAGGCCAGGATGAAAGACACTGTGTTCCAATAGGCTTCACTCACTATTTGTATGACTGAATTATCTTCCTAAGAGTTAGAAGCTTGAAGCTGATTTTCAGAAAGCAATTCTTGCCAAAGGAAAGAAGTCCTCGACGAGTAGATCAATACCACATCAAGAATGCAACAGGAAACTTGAAGCTTCTGTATAATTGTTGTCAGCACCATGGAAACTGGGACAGAAGTGATGTGATGATGTGATGTGAAGGTGGTGGAGGGGATAAGGGGAACAGAGAGGGGGAGACAGAGACAGCAACAAAGAGCAGTATCTCCATTTGCTTGGCAGATAGCTTCATTGTCCCTCTCTTCCCATTGGAATATAAATAGCCCCTGTCAGAGGAGATTTGACTGTGGCTTGTTGACTGCAGGGCCAGCCCAAAGCTTGGCCCAAAGCCTAGATCAATATGGAATTATTTGGGACAACCATTTTGGAAAACAATTTGCCATTATCTAGTAAGGCAGGCACATCCCTATAGCAGAGCATTTCTATGCCTAAATATAAGTCCTCAAGAAATACTTGTATGAGTGTGCCAGCTTACATGTGCAAGGGTGTTGATAACAGCTCTATTTGTAAGAGATCCCAAATGGAACAAAAATTAAGTATATATCAATAGGAATAAAAACAAATGATATAGCTACCCAATAACTATTACAGAGCAACAAAGATGACTGGAATAAATGAACTACAATAATAAAAGAGGCAGCAAGCAGAACGAAAAAAACAACACTACGTAATTAGGCTCTAGTGGTTCATGTTTATAATCGTAGCTGCTCTGGAAGCTGAGATCTTGAGGATCTCAGTTTGAACCAGTCCAGACAGAAAAGTCCAAGAGACTCTGTCCCCTGGCTCAAGTGGTAGAATACCAGCTGTAAGTAAGAAAGCCAAGGGAGAGTAAAAGGCTCTCAAGTCCCAGTACCAGCATAAAACAAAGGAAAAAAGAGAGATGTTAGATGGTTTTGTAGGACTGACTGCTCTGGAAATACTGTCTTGAATTCTGAGCTTTTTTTGAGGCAGTTGTCTGGAGGCCTTCCCACAGTGTGTAACAGAACTTGGATTGAAGCAACGAAACAATGTCAGCTTAGCTTTGGGCTCAACAAAGCAGGGTAGAACTTCCATGAAGAGGCTTATGAGACAGGAGGAGAGGGACAAAACATTGAAAGAAAAAGGTAACAGACCCATTCATCTTTCTTACCCACAGCTTACTCACAGCTTAATAAAGAAAGCCGGGTTGCAATTTTCTTCGACATATCTGCAACTTATCATATATGTAAACTTTAACTGCTTAGTAAATCTGCTTACAATTTTATTCATAGAATGGTTATTGAAACTCTAAAATAAATCTCTTGTTATTGAAGGCCTTCGTACTTAAATAGTAGTCAGAACATAGAGTACTCCTGATATGCTTTTTCTTTGGTATGCTCAGAGAAGACAAGAGGATGGCTCTGCCTGTCTTCTTGTTGGGGGGAAAGGGCTGTTCTACAATTAATAATTCAAATAGGGCTTTTAAGCTAGAAAGGGAGAAAAGAGTGTTAAGAATCTGGGAAAGCTGCCAGGGTGGTTTGCATGATAAGCGTGGGTAAAAACATAAAACGAAATATTGCCTGGTGCTCTATCTATTTCCTTTTCGTTTATAAGGGTGGGTGGTTTACTTTTAAACCAAAGTGTGTGGTTTTCAAGTTCCCTTATGAATGTAGCTGATAACAGATCTTTTTTTTAAAGCCAGAGTTTTGCCAGCTACATGCCTGACCAGGAGAAGATCTGATTACCATGCCTGTGGGCAGAGTGGACTCTGAAGATTTCCACAAGAGCATCTAATCTCTGGTCACCTTGTGGACTACTACCTATACTGTCATAGTTAAGGGGAGCTCATTACAATTTACAAATTAAAGCCAGTGGGAAAGAACATAATCTTGGCAACTGCCTCCTGGGAAATCTTGCAACTGCAAGAGCACCATGGAAGAGTGCTTTAAATACCATGGTGGTTCATCCAATCTCCTCACAATTGTATAGGAGGGCATGTGGCCAAGGCCTTGTAGGGAAGAGGCCAGGGTACCCAGGCTTGTGATTGGCTGGGAGGGGACATGATGCTAAGCCAGCCACTTAACCTGCTTCTGCTTCATGAGGAGCACGCCACATGCTTCCTTGCACATTCTTTTAAATCCTTGTGCGGTTGGCATTTGGAAAAATATCGACTGCAACCAGACGTTGCAATCCTGATGACAGCTCCTGAAATCCCATCTTTCTCACAGCAACATCTCCTGTCAGCTCCCCACCCAGAAAGCCGTCCCCACCCAAGTTGCGCTCCAAATAGCAAGAATTGCAGATGTACATGTTTGGCTGCCTCCTCTCAGGGCCCTGACAAATATTCAGGTAGTAAATAGCTGGAGAGAAATGCTGCTGGTAAAATTAGTTCAAATATCTCCCAGAAAACAAACCTGACACCACCAAGACACTTGATAGCTCAAACTCAGCACTTCGGAACCTTTGCCATCAAAACCCAGATGTCTTGATTTCAATTGCCTTTATTTCTCTCTTTTCCAAAGCTGATCCTTGTTATTTCTTTCTCTCAAAACTCTTGGCCCCCCAAACAAAACCAAACAAACAAAAAATCCCATATAGAAATTTTATCATGCAAATGGCCATGCTGAAGGTTAATATTCAAAGTCAGGTGTTATTAATAGGCATTTGAATTTTTTCCCTCTGGTTGTTGATAACTTCTAAGTCATCTCTTCATTTATAACATGGTAAGTTCAGAACATCATTCATTTTCTAAATTTCTATTCAGAGCAGGCTATCAAACCCTGAGCAGTAGCTTTCTAGTTCTTGTGTTTATCTCCTTCCCATAGGAAACTCTGTCACTGTCACCTTGCTACCTCCTTTATTTAAATCCTTATTTTTTGTTAGTCATGGGGCTTAAACTCGCTTATGGAAGGTATGTCACAATTCTTCTCTCCTCAAACCACTTCTTCATTTTGATTTTCAGGTAAGAAGCCCCTGCAGGTAAAGCGGCCCCGAGGCATTCTCTCCAGCTTCACTGAAGACCTTGTGTGTAGAGCTCCAGTAGAAGATGATGCTCAGGACTGTACCCAAAGATAGACAATACTTACTGAAGACTATGGGATTCATACCTTTGTTCTATCAGATTTGGAAGCTAATAGATATTACCATTTTCTGCCTGTCTCTCATTATGATGATGATAATGGGGTCTGTGATCCATGATACAATCATTAAACCAAAGCAAGTTGAGAGGTCTTTGCAAGACACAGATTTATCATAGATTTATCTCTGCATCAAATACATTTATATAAAAATATTTTTAATCATTTGAAGAGTAATATATGCTCACATGGATAATATAGAAATGTCCTTTTAAAATGTTTTGAGTTAGCATACCTTTGTAACAGGTTTTATTGTTAGCTTTCTACTCATTTAGACAGTATATTTGCACAAATCCACTCTATCAGCTGTTGTTCCCTTCCCTTTTCCCCGTTTTTCAAACATTTTGCATTTTTCACTATTCTGTATTCTTATACACACATATAGGTATATGTAACACATATAAATGTAACATGCATACATATATATATGGGTGCATGTAACATTCCTGAGTCCTCTGTACCCCTCAGTATCCACTCTTTTCTCCTCCCCTTCCTGCTGGTCATCAGCTCTTAGAGAGTCCCCCTTTGTTTTCATGACTACTTTTTCATTACAATTATTAATGTCATCATTATCATCATCATTTTAGGGCTTATACCCTCCACAAATAAATGAGAACATTTGATATTTGGCGTTTTCAGTTCGGCTTATTTCATTCAACTTTCTTGAACATGACATAATTTCACATTTATAATGTCTGAGTAACAGTTCATATATGTGTGTATGTATGTGTGTGTATACAGAGGGACATAGATACATACATATATATTCAGAGAGTATATATACATATATGTATCTATATCACAGACTCATATATACCATATTTACTTTATCCATTCAGTCACTGTTGGGTACCTCAGTCAATTCTAGTTTGCTGTTATGAACAGAACTACAATAAATATGGGTATGATGGTGTTTTTCTAGTATATTGATTTACTTTCCCTTGGATATAAAATTTCTCTTTAAGTAGAAGGAAGGAAAAGGAAACCCCACCAATTTGACTCAACAATTCAAATACCACTACAGGTGTATATATATTTGTTTTGTTTTGTTTTGTTTTTAGGTCCGGTAGTGGGGCCTGAACTCTGGGCCTGGGCGCTGTCCCTCAGCTCTTCAGCTCAAGGCTAGTGCTCTACCACTTGAGCCACAGCACCACTTCCGACTTTTTTCTTTTTGTTTATGTGGTGCTGAGGAATTGAACCCAGGGCCTCGAGCATGCAAGGCAAGCGCTCTACCACTGAGCCACATTCCCAGCCCCGGTATGTTTGTTTTTTACCTCTTGCCATTTTCTAAGAATGATTTCTGTAATGTCCTATATATATATAAATTTGAATTCTCTGTTTTCCTCCTCTGACTTACATGACACTTTTCCACAGGTATTTTCCATTCTTTTTGATTGTCATGGTATTGAGTGTAGGGTTAGATACAGTGAGATCTGTGCTGAATCATGAGTTAAAATCTAGTTACTAAATATTAATTTCCCATGTAAACTTTTAGATAGATGATACACATACTTTCTCAAAATTTAAATTTTGAGAAAAGAGGTTATATAATATTAAAAAATCCTATTTTAACTCATATGGAAACCTTACTTTCTCTCATGTGAAGGCCCAACCAACCCCAGCTTTCTTAGCAACCTTCTGTTAGTTTGTTGTATAACTCAGTTTCTTAAGTTCTGAAATCAAGAGAAGTAAGTTTAGAGAGAAACTCTACTGCTAACTAAGATCCAACCTCTGAGTTCCTGACTCCTTTTGGTTTTTGTTTTGTTTTGTTTTTTGTCGGTCATGGCGCTTAAACTCAGAGATCTGAGCTCCCTTTACTCAAGGCTAGCAGCACTACTTCCAGTTTGCTGGTGATTAATTGGAGATAAGAGTTTCATGGGCTTTCCCTCCTGGGCTCACTTTGAACCATGATCCCCAGATCTCAGCCTCCTGAGTGGCTAGGATTCCAGGCATGAGGCACCAGGGCCTGGCCTCGCTCCTTTGGGATTCTTAAGTCCTCAAGTGAGTGACAGAACTTTCCAAAGTGTCTCATCTTGTACCACAGGATAAATGATAAATGATTAACCAGTTATAACCCACAGTAATGTCCACTTTATTTAACAGATACAAACACTCGTAAAAAAGGGGGAGGAATAATTTCATCATGCATTCTCAGAGTAACAAACAAAATTAGCCTTATCATTTGTGCTCTCAGTTAGTAGTCTCTTTACTACCTATCAGTGATTAAAGTTCAGGGTAAGTGGGGAACAAGTGAGGAAGAGGGTAACAAGTTCAACAAGAAACGTACTCATTACCTTACATATGTAACTGTAACGTCTCTGTACATCACTTTGACAATAAAATTAAATTAAAAAACATTCAATGGAATCCTGTGATTCTACTTTCAAACATTTACTAGCTCCTGCAGATGAAGTAGGAACACAGAGTTAGGCAGTCTTGGAGAGTAGGGAGGAGTGCTTTCAAGTATAGAGATATCAAAGTCTATTCCAGAGAATTCCTTGCATATAAATTCAGAAAGTCATTACAACTCAGTAAAGAAGCAACTCAATAGAAAAATGAGCAAAGGATAGAAACTGAAGCTTTAAAACCTATAAACATATGCCAATAAGGACATAAAAGGCTTCCTGATTTATTAAAAAATGCAAATGAAAATAAGACAGCATTTCACATCTATCAGACTGGCAAAAAATTTCAAGTCTAACAAAATGGGCATATGGATTGATACAATTATTTTGAGAATAATTTTGCAATAATTACAGAGTTAAATATGTGCTTACTCTACACTGTAGAACAGCCACTTCTGGGTGAATTTCTTAGGACAGTATTTTCCAATTTTTTTCTCATGGTGACACACACAGATAATATCCAATAGCATCCAGGGATGACCTGGAGAGATGGCTGCTCTCAGAAGAAGGTGGACCATCGAGGAAGCTGTAGTCAGCTCAAGTCCCACCTGGTTTCCCTATGAGCTGAAAGTTTCTGCATTATCTGCATTATCTACCTAGCTACAAGACACGGTACAACATTGGTTGGGTAAGCTTGGCTCTAGAGAAGCTGCTGCTGTGTTATGTGTTCAAGAAGATCTGTACCAGAGCATATTTATGAGACCAAGAGCAAAGAAAAAAAGCAAACAACAATTTAAATATCCATCAGTAGGAGAATGCAAAATTAAATTCAGATATACTTGCACAATAAAGTGATCCTGACATTAAAATTCATGAACTTAAACTAGTCTAGCTTTTTTCAAAGAAGTTTTTTATTAGCATATATTAGTTATACGAGAGAAGCTTCATTGTAATATTTCCATACATGTATATAAAGTATGTTACTCAAACTCACCCTCACCTTTGCTCTTCCTCATTCATTTTTTAACACAATTTCAACAGGTTTCCAATGTTTCTGTTTTCATCTATGCACATGAAGCATATTCTATCTGTTTTTCCTGGCATTAATGGCTCATGCCTGCAATCTTAGCTGCTTCAAGGATTGCAGTTTGCTGCCAGCCTGAGGGGGAAAGTTCATGAGATCCCTTTTCAGCCAATAGCTGGGAGTGGTGACATGTACCTGTCATTCCAGCTAGCAGGAAGCTGAGAATAGAAAGACTCTTCTTTCTCATTCCTCAATAATATAGAAGAAGCAATTCAAAATTTCATATGTAGAGCCAGGTACCGGTGGCTCACGCCTGTAATCCTAGCTACTCAGGAGGCTGAGATCTGAGGATCACGGTTCAAAGCCAGCCCAGGCAGGAAAGTCCGTGAAACTCTTATCTCCAATAAACCACCCGAAAACCAGAAGTGGCGCTGTAGCTCAAGTGGTAGAGCGCTACTCTACACTGAGCTGAAGAGCTGAGGGACAGCACCCAGGCCCAGAGTTCAAGCCCCACAACCGACCAAAAAAAAATTCATATGTAATAATAGAAGACCTTGAATAGCAGAAACAATCCTTAGTGGGAAGAATAGTGCTGGAGGAATATCAATACCAAATGTCAAACTCTATATAGTACTGGCAGATGAACAGGCTTGAGGATCAATGGAATAGAACTGAAGACTCAGAAATGAATCCACAGTCATATGGCCACCTAATCTTTGATAAGAGAGACAAAATCACTAGATGGAAAAAGACAGCCTCCTCAACAAATGGTGCTTGACAGAATTGGTTATACTCGTGCAGAAAATTGAAGGTAGATCCTTATATATTGCCCTGCACTAGAATCAACTCCAAATGGATTAAAGACCTCAATGTAAAATCAGATACCCTAAAATTATTACATAAAGCAATAAAGCCTACAGATTGGGAGAAGATCTTCACTAGCTAAAAAACAGACAATGGCCTCATATCTAAAATGTATTTAGAGCTCAAAAAATTAACCTCTCCCCAAATCCTGAAAGAAACAACCACCCCATTAATAAGACTTAAAGACTTAAAGAGAGACTTCTCTGAAGAGGAAATAAGAATGGCCAAGACACATGAAGAAATGTTCAACCTCTATTTCCATAAAAGAAAATGCAAATCAAAACAGCATTGAGATTCCACCTCACCCCAGTAAGAATGGCTAATATCAAGAAAACTAGTAATAACAGATGCTGGTGGGGATGTGGCCAAAAGGGAATGCTACTACACTGTTCATGGGAATGCAAACTTGTTCAACCACTTTGGAAAATAATAAAGAGGTTCCTCAAAATGCTAAACATAGAATTCTCCCATGACCAGCAATCCCACTCCTGGGCATTTACCCAAATGACCACAAACAAGGCCACACTAAAGCTACCAGTACAACTATGTTCACTGCAACATTATGTGCCATAGCTAAGATATGGAATCAACCCAGATGCCCCTCAGTAGATGAATGGATCAAGAAAATGTGGTATATATACACAATGGAGTTCTATGTTTCCATCAGAAAGAATGACCCTGCCCCATTCATAAGGAAGTGGAAGGACTTGGGAAAAAATCATGTTAAGTCCCAAAGAAACATAGGTTCCATGGTCTCCCTCATTTGTAATAATTAGTATACGTCTAGGATAGTTCTAGCAAAGGATTACAATAGCTCAATAACTATGTGCCTATGACCTTATAAACTGATGTTAATTGAAATGAACTACAAGATATGGAAGCAAGAGTTTTTTTGTTTTGTTTTGTGTTTAGTGTACTATACATAGTTATTTCCTTTTTTCTTTCCATTCCCCCCCACACACCTTTGGTTTACCCCCTGTTGTTACTGTTTTTGATTTTGGTACCATTTGTCTTGTATATAAGTTTATCTGATTTGGGGTTGGGATGGGGAATCACAGAAATGGTGAGACAAAGGACAAAGGGTGAACCATTGCAACAGTGATACTATGTTGGAAATGAACTTTACAACTTGGGGAGTCAGGAGGAAGGAAAAGTAGGAGAAAATGAGGGAGGGGGTAACAATGTTTAACAATAAATTGTACTGATTTCCTTACACATGTAACTGTAAACGCTCTGTACATCATCTTTACAATAAAAAAAGAAAGACTTGTTCTAGGCCACCCCAACAGAAAAGTCTGTCTTCATCTTAACAGAAGAGGCTGATGAATTGATCATTATTCAATATGTACCAATGTCATATTAAACTGCATAAAAATGTACATTTATTCTATCAATCAAAGATAAAATGAAAACAACACACTGGAATTATAGAAATGATTTGCAAAACTGGAATGTGGAGGAGGAACGCAAAATGCAAAATGATAGTGTACACTGTCATGTTATGTGTATTAGTGCATTTTCTGTTACTATAATGAATATTTGAGGCTGGCTAACTTTATCAAGAAAAGACTCTAGCTAAATCAAAATTTTGGAAAAGTCCAAGATGAAGTGGATCAATTGATTGGACCTTGGTAACAGTCTAATGGTGTGCAGTATCAGAATGGCAGGAGAACCAGGACAGAACATCATAGAACAGGAAGCCATAGAGAGACTGGAGTCCAATCCTCCTTTCCAAAGGTATGCTTTCAATGGACCGAAGGACCGCGTTTTAGGGTCTACCACTTAAAGGATCTACACTACCTCTTACTTTGGTTAACTTGGGGACCAAATTTCTAACACATAAATCCTTAAGGGGACGAACTCAAATCATAATATAAAGCATGCAAAAATTTAAAACAAAATCATAGCTAGGTAGATAGATAGGTAGGTAGATAGATAGATAGATAGGTAGATAGGTAGATAGAAAATTATCATGATTGGTGATTAAGTCATTACCAACTTTAGGGTAGCAGTTACCTTAGGTAAAAGGAAGAAACTCCCAAGAGTATGATAGTGAATGAGATAGTCATTATATTTGTGATACTGCAATTCTTTTTCTTTGCCTGGTCTTGGGGCTTGAACTCAGGAATTAGGTGCTATCCCTGAACCTCTTTGTACTCAAGGCTAACTTTCTACTACTAGAGCCACAACACCACTTCTGCTTTTTTCTGAGTAGTTTATTGGAGATAAGAGTCTCACAGACTTTCTTGCCCAGGCTGACTTCAAACCATGATCCTCAGATCTCAGCCTCCTGTGTAGCTAAGATTACAGGTGTGAGCCACCGATGTCTGGCCGATACTGAAATTCCTTATAAAGCAAAATAAAGGAAACAAAGATGGTCATGAATTTGTGTTACATCTAGCTAGTAAATACGTAGGTTTCCAACATTTTCACTCTTCTTTCTGTTCCTCTGGAATATCTCATAATTAAGAAAAATCACTAGATCAATAGTTTCAAGCCTGAGTATACATTGGCATTTTGAGAAAATTGAAAATTATTTCTATTCTGGGACTTTATTATACGCCACCAATTAAGTAAAAAAATAAAGAAGTGAAGCCTGGCCATCAGTATTGCTTAAAAACTTCTCAGTGCTTCATAGTTCAGGGCTGACAACCACTGAATAAGGTTTCCTTTAAATAATATTTTGTGTTTCTAAATGTGTTAATTGTACTACTTCCTAATATGGTTTCATGCAAGTACAATTGTGTGAAACACGAGGAGAAGCCAGGTTCTGTGAATAGTACTCACCAAGAACTTTCCTCCTATCAAAACCAGTCATCATTTCCTGGTGCTCATGTTCTTTTGTTTTCTAAAATTGCCTTTCTCTTCTCCCATGCCAAGTAGTTGTTAGTCCCTCCCCCTTTCTCCTCCTACCTTTCCAGTTCATCCCAACAGGCAATTTATCCAAGCACTTAAGCTCTGAGTCATTCATATGCATTGCTTTTGAACATATTAAATAGATCCATATGCTTATCTACACTAAGACATAGATTTTTTCCTTCAGAAAATAGAATACAAAAAAATCATTCCAATGTGTACATTTCCAATATTATAAGTAGGCATCTAAAATGAAGCAGAAATTAAAAGTAACTTGGACCAGAATTTGGAACATTTAAAACATTATAGTAAATTGGTAAAACATAAAGCAAATATATAGATGTCTACTTGATATCCAAAAAAGTTACTCTTTCCCTGCCATACATGCACAGATAGCTCTCTACTTCAACCAGAGTTGGGTAGCAAGTAGCGCAGTAATGAATGTGGCCTTTTCCAACATTCATTATCCTTCCCAATTTTGGAAGTTTCTATCAACCAATCAGACCTTCTGATGGTTTGAAGTAACTAGTGCAGCTAGATATATTGAGTTGATGTGGAATCAAATAAATGTAACATTCTCCTTAGCCTGGGCAGTTGTGTCATAGACAAACATATGATTCCCATTAGGATTTCAAAAAATGGAAAAATCACTTTCAGACACTCAGCACTGCCTCTGGGATATTTATTGTAAATTAGAAAGTACCATTGTCTGGAATAAACCCTATCAAAATCTGACCTTGGGGACAGTAAGAAAAGGAATGCCATATATATACATATATATATATATATATATATATATATATATATATATATATATATATCAACATATCAGGAACCACTACCATCTGGAAGACTGATATTTCAAGAGGAAGGAAAAAAGTTAAAAAGTCAGGCAATAGTTACAAGAAATGACAGAACTGAGTTTTAATCTGGATTCTACAGTTTTCTAGAGCATCACCTTAGGCAGATTACTCAAGCATTCTTAGCTTCAATTTCCAAATGGATAAAAACAAAATAGTTACAACACCAACATCATTCCCTCCAAAAAATGAACTAGGACCCTGTGGAGAAATGGCCAGTTCAAAAGTTGGGGCAGAGAAAGTAATAACATTCTCAGAAAAACAACAACAACAAAAATAAGAGTATATAAAAAGGAAATAGAAATCACCTGGAAGAGTTCCCAGTGCTCAAAACTGGGATGATGATGATGATGATGATAGAAATAGCAACATTAATGTGGTATTAAATACAATGAACTAAATTTTTGTATCTCCCTCCCAAATTCATATGTTGAAACTCACCAATGTGAGGTTATTTGGAGGTGAGGCCTTTGGAAGTGAGCAGACCATGAGGTTGGAGTGTTGTGAATGGCACTGGTATCCTCATACAATTGAGGATAGCGTGGTCCCTCACTTTATAGGCCTTCTGGGAAGGTCATCTATAAACCAGGAAGTGGCCTTCATTAGATGACAAGTCTTTTGATCCTTGGATCTTAGATTTTCTAATCTCCAGAACTCTTAGAGATAATATATATATACATATATATATAATACATATGTTTTTATATACACCACATCATTATGGTATTTTTACCCTGGAAGCTTGAACAAGATTTTATAAGATTTTAGATTATAACCCAAAATAGAAAATAAATATCCTTTGAGTATATACTAAAAACAATCATTGGAAACAACAACAGCAATTGAAGACTATAGATGAATTTACATACAGAAGAATTTCAAATAATGTAGAAATAATCCCCACCCCCACCTCCTAGCCAGGGGTTGTACATAGTTTGGAAGAGGGCAAAGTATGGTAGGGATGGATAACTTTTCCAGTGAAGAAACCTAACAAACATTAGTAGTACTCAAGCTTATCATGTTTGGTGATGTCATGTTAAAAATAGGCATCCCTCACATTATATGATGAGAATGGCTCTTTACCTCTGTGTTTTTTTTCTCCCAAGAACCCATTGCCATGAGACAAATTCACCTTGAGGTATATTGTACAAAATACTTAACCAGTACTCCCTCAAACTTTCAAGAGGATCACAAATAAGGAGAGTGAGAAATTGCCTCAACCAAGAGAGACAGAAATAAAATGCAATGTGGTCTGCAAGAGATAACCATGGGACAGAGAACAGATGTTAGGTAAAAACTATGGGAATCTGAATGACATATGAATTTCAGTTAATAATGTGTATCAAGAATAGTCCACTTATATAAGGTATTATTGATAGGGGATATCAGTAGAGGATGGTCAGGAAATCTCTATAGTATACCCACAACTTCTTTATTCTATATTCTACAATGATTATTTTTTTGTTGGCCAGGGAGCTTGAACTCCAGGGCCTGGGCACTGTCCCTAAGCTTCCTTCATTCAAGGCTAACACTCTACCTCTTGAGCCTCAGCACCACATCCAGCTTTTTCTGTTTATGTGGTACTGAGGAATCAAACCAAGGGTTTCATGCATGCTAGGCAAGCACTCTACCCCTAAGCCACATTCCCAGCCTTCTACATGATTTTTTTTTAATTGTGAAAATACTGTACAGAGGGGTTACAATTACATGGGCAGGTTATGAGTACATTTCTTATCAAGCATTGTTGCCTCCTCCTTTGTTTCCCCTTCCCATCCCTTCCCATCTCCCCCCCCGCCCCACTTCCCCCTTTCCCAAACCCCCACTCCCCCCAACCCCCCCACCCTGCCAAAGTTGTAAAGTTTGTTTTTCGACATAACATCTTGTACATCTCATTGTTGCAATGGGCCCACCTCTATCCCTATTTAAACAATTTGTTTTTTCCCCTCCCCTCCACAAAGTATACCAACATCAAATACAGTGAAAACAGGGGTTATACCGTGGGGGAGGGACATACAAAGCAACAAAGAAGTCATTTTATAAATGTGTTAGAAACAATCACAAGGAAAAAAAAAACATTTGAATCCTTATCTTGGGATTCATTTTGCCTAACATCAACTTATCTGACCATTTCCTATTAAGAGTCCTTTATAAAGTACTTATGAGGATTAAGTTAAATATGAAATATAAAACATTTAGCTCATTGCCTGTCACAATACACACTAATACCTGATAACTATTATTAGGTACTATTATTAAGTGAGGTTTATTTGTGAGCTGCTTAGCAATCCATTCCAGAGATTATTTTGAGGAGCATTAAGAAAGATCAGATTGGGGCTGGGAAGGTGGCTCAGTGTTAGAGTGCTTGCTTTGCATGCATAAGGCACTGAGTTCGATTCCTCAGCACCACATAAGTAGAAAAAGCCGGAAGTGGCACTGTGGCTCAAGAGGTAGAGCACTAGCCTTGAGATGAAGAGCTGAGGGACAGCGCCGAGCTCAGAGTTCAGTCCCCACTACTGACCAAAAAAAAGAAAGAAAGAAAGAAAATAAAATAAAAGAAAGAAAAAAGGAAAAAGAAAGATTAGATCATTCTTAAATGCTGGATAAGAAATGTACTCATTACCTTGCTCATGTAACTGTTACTCCTTTGTACAGTATTTTCACAATAAAAAAACTTAATTTAAAAAACCTTGAATATTTATTCATGCTTTTTAAAAGTTGGACATCTTGGGAATCTATCATTGCTGTCTTTGCCGGTCCAGCTTTTATTTTTCTACCATTATTCTGCATTGAGAATATAATTCTGAATAGTAAGTTGCATAACACTTCTAGATTATTATACCTTCTCACATTTCTTCAAAGTGCTGGGCAATGTTCCTTCTAATAACTTTCTTCCAACACTGTCTTCTTATCCAATAAATTTAACATGTCATTTTGTGAGAAATGTGCCATACACACCTCCATCACACTAGAACATCAGTGTGGTGCGATAGCACTGCATACAGCCGAAAGAGATGCATTCACCATCTGGTGTTTGCTCTCCACAATATCTCTGTGTCTGGTTTCCACTTGCACTTCCACCCCCTCTGCTTTGCTCATTAAACCTCTCTGACCAGTCTTGACTCAGATCAGAAGGCCTCGAGTCTCTCTCTTCTGAGATCTCAACTCAGATTGGTTCCTGAGCATGGAAGGACTGACTGTCCTGATGGCATGTATTGTTATTCTTCATGATCTCTTCAAGTCTGTGGATGCTTTCCAGGCTGCCTCCAATTGCAGTTTTACCTGGTAACCTGCTCCACATTCAGCACCAAGGCAGCTGCATCTAGTGCCCAGTTAATATTTATCAAAGGGATGCTACTTTGGATGCTATTCACAAAAGTAATTGAAGTCTTCAAATGTACTCGCCACTCGGAGGGTTCAACTCAGCAGAGAGTTCTACAAGAGTGCAATTGAGCCTGTCTGCAGAGTCAATTATCAAAAACTGTTAACAAGTTCAATAAGAAATATACTCACTACCTTACTTGTGTAACTGTAAACCCTGTGTACATCACTTTGACAATAAAATTAAAACAATAAAAAAGTAAATAAAAGTCTCTAATCAGTGTCCTTTCCCCCTCAACTTTTATGTAATTATAATTCTCCCTCTTCATTTGTCAGACTAAGTCTTTGTTGTTTCTTATTAATGATGGTAACAGTGTTGTTGATAAATAATATATAGAAGTGGGTAAACTCAAGATGTACTGTTTCTTCAAGGCCTGAGAAAGGAGTCGAGATTGAGATACTGGATGCTAAATTACATAAATAACAAAATGTGACTCATCATTCATCTATCTATCCATCCATCCATCCACCCATCCATCTACCCATATATTTATTTGTTTATCCATCCATCTTTCCAAACATCCAGCAAATCAGTCAGCCAGCCATCTATTCATTTATCCTACTTCAATAGTCATATACTAATTACTGCTATATGTCAAATATTATGCTGGATACTAAGGATGTAACGATGAATAAAAAAGCCCTCATCCTCCAAGGGCTCAGAAAATAAAAATAGACAAATTAATAAATACAAATACAATTATGACAAGGGCCATCATAAGACTCTCAGGGGGCATTCTATTTTGAACAAGTTCATACAGGCTAAATGAAAAAATAATCATAGATTGGTTCATGTAGTTCATCAAATGACTTACATGTCTTGCAAAATTCTTGAAAGGATCAGAATGGAGCCTCATCCCTGCCTTTCTTAACACCAACTATGGACAAGTTCTTGAGCTGCCCTGCATCTTCGCTTCCTCCTCAGTATAACAGTATCATTGCCTAAAAATGTATGTCAGACTTACTGGGAAGATTACACAGGAGATCTATGTAAACTCTAAAAGGCTGCAAGAATATAATTAATCCATTAATAGGCCTATTTCCCCCTAAAAATCTTCTTCAGTCCACTCAACCTCTTCAAGAAATGAAAACTTTAGGTAGATATGTTCTTTCACTTCAAGTATCTATTCACTCAAGCTCTATTCTGCTTTTGTAAGACCAGTAACTAGTGTCTGCCTTGGTGGCAGTGCATGCTGTGGGTCAGCCGGACAGCATGGTTTGAATATCATCAGATGTGCTGTTCAGAGCTGGGTTCCTGAGAGCAGTTTTGGATGGGCTGACATTAGAACTCAAGTTCTTAGATGAATCAGAAATTGATTCACATTTGAGAGAATAAAAAATGTATATTAAAAAAATCAAGAGATGTCACATCTTCAGGAAGCAAGTTTGAATCCAGTTTAAAGAGTGCTGACGAGCTCTTGGCTTTAGACTAATTCTTATTTTAAAGAAAAGATGTCTTTCCTTCCACTTAGATAATTTGAGTGACAAATATATACATTTCTGTATTCCTTTGGTTCTTTCTAATAAACTACAGTCTCAAAAAAATAAAGAAGAAGAGTAGTAATTGGGAGAAAGGTAACAGTGTGCAGATGCCATTTGTGAGACGCTGGCACAGGCTTTCTGGCCCCGTGAATCCAAAGCAAACAGGCCTACAGGACATGAAACCACAAGTTTTTCTTGTGAACCCAACAAATGTAAATCTCCCTTAATCCATTCTAAAATAAAACTGAACTGTAGCTGCCCGGATCTGCAGGCTGCATGACGTCTTCCACATCCCCATAGTCCATTCTCCAGCCTACAGGTTCACCTGGCCGGACCAAGTCACCTAAACATTCTCCCTCATTCCTCCCCCATCCCATCCATTTTCTTTTGATATTTTTGCCATCCAAACCTCATCCCAGAATGCCTCATTTGGTGACATCACAGATAGCCACGATTGCTTCTGGTGTCCCATCTGTTCCTGCAGCCTTGCCGCAGTGTGGGCAAGATATGAAGGGAGTGTTCCGTTGAGGCTGGGGTGGGGGTGGGGTGGGGGCTGGGATTGAGCCTTTGAAGCTGTTTTCTATCAGGGCCCTGCAGCTGTCAGTGTTGGCTGCTGAAGCCAGCGATTGTCCTTGTAGCTCCCGTTGCCGGCCATGCACTGTGCTTGCAGATATTAATTGGGCTTTCATTATGTGAATGTACCCAGAGGCTTTTGCAGTCAATTCCTATATCTATATTGATTCATAAAAAAATGCCAATAAATAACAGCTCTCTCAAGGCAGCTTTTAATGTCTTTGATAATCAGTTGGTTTATGTTTTTCCCTCATTTTTCTTTCTTTTTTCTTTTTTTTTTTCCTCGAGTTGCAGCATAATAGATCACAGAATCTTTGGGACAATGGACAGGCACATTGGCTAAATCACCTTATTATAGTTCCATATAGTTGAAAAGAGGCTTAATGCTAAATTATCAGATTCCAGCTATTGTGGAAACCAAGCAAGAATAATGCTCCAAAATAACCACTGTGGTGCCTCTGTGCCATTCATTGTCCCAGGAGCCATTGGCACGCCTTCCACTGAGCTCTCCATTGAGTCACAATCCCCTGAAATGAACAGTGGGACCCAAATTCAGGCGGGGACTATGGCGCTACTTTTTTGGCATATTAGGGGTTGCAAGATATTTTAGGTCCTATGCTTTGAAAAAAAGTCTTGTATTACTTTTGTGTAACTGTGGGAAAAATTATGTTATTAGCTTTGGGACACCCCAAATCGGTCATATCACAGGCTACTTGAGTCCCCCTCCCAAATTACTACATATGATCCCACATAAAGATGAAAGCTGAAATTGCACATCCATTTAATTTGCTGAAACTTTTCAAGGGAAGAAAGGATGTTCATTAAAAGTTAATAGTGATGCAGCTGTGCAGAATTCTCATGGAAAATGCTGTTGTCAAAAGAGCTCGATGGTGACCCAGTATCATTCTTGTAGCAGAATCAGAGGATCCTGTGATCCCAAGATGTTCAGGGTAATGAAAAAGAAGAGCGATGTCCCACACAGGTGGGATGCAGAAAGATTTTGAATGACCATTGTTCTGCCTTTATACCATAACTTTAATAAGAGTAGATATAATTGTGATTTCAACAAATAGGTAGAATCAAAGAACCTGATAAAGCTCTCCCTCTCATTTCTGTGAAAATGGGTAGGCCTGATTTCCATATAATAAACATTTCAAATCAATCTCTCTCTCTCTCTCTCTTTCCTACTCTAGCCCACTAGGTCTCTAAACCTTTTGTTCTCTTTTTTCCCTCTTCAAATAAAAAGCCCACTAATATTAGATAGGCAACAGGGAAAAATGATGTAAAATAAATGAAACTACCAATGAAGTGTCCACTAAAAAAAAACCTTAAAATTGCTCTTACACCAAGCATAATGATGCATACCTGCACTTATCAGTAACTAACAGGCCATTTGTCTTTGACATTTTCAATATAAATCCTAATGATGGAAGAAATATTCAGATTAGTTAGACATCAGGAATATGTCTAAATCTGTATATATATCTGAATATAAATCTGAAATATATCTGAAATCTGGAATATAACAGGTACAAAATAAATGAAGGTCAATAATGGAATTACTACTATTATTACAATATTATTATAATAATAATGCTACATTAATACATTACTCAAAAGAAGCAAAAAAAAGTGCTGTAGGTATGACCAGCTATAGGTTGCTTTTCCATGATAGATAAGTTACTTCCAACAGTCTTTGAGACAAAGCAAGCAAACAAGAGTGACTTAGATAACTATGCAAAGATAACTGCATAGTTATCAATTTGTAGGTCAGCAACAAATGTGTCTATAACTGCTTCATGGCAGTATTGAAGGACAGAAATGGAACTTTGGGTAATAAAGTCCATATGTAAATGCTAGTTTTGAAGAAAAGAACACAGATTTCTCACTTCCAAGGAATTTAAGATTATTCAAGCTGATATTTTTCTCTATAAACTGGAAAGTAGGCAGAGAATAAAAATACACATTTTCCCCCAAAATTTGAGAAATTCTCCACAAGATATCATCTGGTCAAATCCAAGAAAGGACCCCAGGACCATTTTTTTGAACTATTAAATTTGTATTTGAGATTAAATAGAGTCATATCCATTGGTACTATTGTATCAATATTTATTTTCAACTCAATAGAGAAATAAGACAGTCAGCAATACAGCCAAATGAAAGATTTATTCCACTGAGGTGCTCTGACACATTACCTATACAAACATACCTCTACTAATTAAGGTATGTTGATAAGGAAGAAAAGAAGATTTCATTCAGAAGGCTATAAAGAAGGTATAATAGGCATGCACTGCCTTTCACAACAAATAAGATGAAACAGGAAAAGACAGATAAGAAAAGAGAGGGTACCATTCTATCTTTCTTCTCATTATGTTGGTTGTTTCTTATGTTGCACTACAGTATTTCTAATAATGATTTCCATATATTAGAGTCCACTATGTTTCAGGCTCCACACATGACTAATAGGCACATTTCTTCTATTATTAGGGTTTATATTACTGAAAATATCAAAGACCAAAGATACTTACTTCTCGTTGAGAAGGATTTAGGCATAGGGTATGATAATGGAGAAATGAAAAAGGACAAAGGTACCTATCTACATTAGATGTTTTCCTTTTTCTAATGGTTTCTGGTGGTTTAGGCCTGTGGAGAATAAACTTGAGAATAATTGTGCTGTTTTTTTTCTCCCTGAAACATTTACAATTTATCCTCCAGCTTCCTCGATTCTTCCTATTTTCATTTCCAAATAATCTCTGTACCAGCTCTGGAAGTTTGTCTCACTTTCCCTTGGAAAATGAGCCCTGCAACGGAAGAACCTTCTCTAGAGAGGTCGTATTATTTGAACCTCCAATCAAGACCCATTGTTTAAGACATTGAGACCTATTTGAAAGGAAAATTGGAACTATGCCCCTAAAAAATCCTCTCCCCCCATAATCTCTGTGCTACATTTCGTGACTGTGTCCCAATAGACATGGTGATTCTTCCTGTGTCCTTATGAGGCTCTAACAAGTATTCTTTGGGCTCTGCCTCTTCCACTCGAGCCATGTTAGCACATTTGTTCCATGTCATGTTCTCCAGAGTGACTCTCAGCAAACTCAGCTGCAGAAGCATGAAAACACAGGGGATCCCTCAGCTTGAGGGTGGCCGATGGATCTTTCCAACAAAGCAAGCACGAACAAAGGGTTCCAATGCACTTGGGGAATTTGTTCCACTGACAGATTTGCTTGGATTTATGAATCTTTTAAAAATTTGCAAAAAGTCCTTCCATACAAGGAGTTGGCATCTTCAACTACACTGTCCAGTATAGCAGTCCCCAGCAGGAAATGTGGCTAAAGTGTGAATTGAGATGGGTAAGAAATACATGGCGATTTCAGCCGTAGGACAAACAAAAAGGAATGCAAACTATATCATGTGTAATTTGGAAAAACTGGTTACATGTTAAACTAACCTTTTGGAAATATACTACTGAAATTAATTTTACCTGTTTTCATTATACATTTTAAAATGTGATCAGAAAAAATGAATTATAGGTCTAACTATCCCTTCCGGCTCATACTGTATGTTTCCACTGAACAGCCCTAGTCTAGATAGCTGGATGCTAAAGCAGGCCATGATTTTACAGGTCAAGACAAAACATCTTCCCAGCTAATTTTTGTTTAGATCTTCATTTTAGAGTTGACATAAACACAGGCATCTTCAATACAAGAACATATTTTATCTTCCTCCTTTTTGGGGCTGTAACATTTTTATCGGCATTGAATCTCTTCATTCTTTAAAAAAGGCAAAAAATTTTTAAGCAATTAAAATAATGACTTAATAAAAAGAATAAATATCTTGCTTCTGGCTTAAAAAATTTTAATACAAATAACTATAGTGATTTATTTGATCCCTCTGCCTTCAAAAGAGTGATTGAGTAAGTTTACTTAGATTTACATTTTTTCTTGCACTTAGAAGTCAAGTTCAAGTGAAGAAAGCATCGACATATGCTTCTGGTTATCATAGCCACTATTCTGAAAAGAAATGTTACGATATTCAATAGGAGTCTAAACGTTGCAAATATATTTTGTTCTTGTACTATTATTCTTAGTAAATCAAGGAAGTTCATAGTGTTTGAGCTAAGCAATTTGGCAAATAAATATTTGACATTTAACGGAAGCCGTGAAGTATCATTGTCCCAGTGTCAGCCTGTGCCCGCCCATCTCTCAAGATTCTTTTCTCTCAGGATATGTTGAAAATAGAATTATGATCAACAGCTAGTCAACTACAGCAATAACCAAATCAAAGGCCAAAACACACACATTCATTTTCACTAGCAGGTCCTGTCCTTTCACATTTCAATAGCAACTTTAAAGCAGGCTTTCATAATGAACAGGTTGTTACAAATAGAATGTATCATATGCAGTAAGTAGCTCTGTGTTCCATTTACTTAAAAATTCATTTATACACATGATAAATTGCACAGACTTGAGACAAACTATTTTCATTCAAGGAGGAGCTTCTGCCTCAATGAATGCACAGAGATGATGTTATTTCTTAATCAGAAAACTAAAAATATGTGCGTTCAGAAATGCTTGCCGAAGAAATTGCATACCTCAGCCTTTTCACTGTAAAAGGGATTTATTCAAGGCTGCCATGGATGGATGGGTCTGCACAGTAAAAGCTACATGTTTCCCCTCATATATATATATATTGCCTTTTGAGCTTTGGATTATAGAAGTACCAAGTATGAAGCTGTAAAAGTAGACATCCTCCCCACACTCAAGAATACACAGATCACAGCTGTAACTCAAGTTAAGCCACCAGCTAAGAATAAAAGCACCAGGAAATAAACCAACCAAAACCTAAAGCAAACAACATGCTTATCACATAATAACTATTGAATAATGCAAATATTAACAAAGCAAACCACGCAGGGGGCCTCCATCTCAGGAAGAAGTAAAGCCAGCAAATAGAAAGCAGTGATTGGGAAATCGGATCGGCTCTTCCTCCTCATTCATGACAGAGAAAAAGTGGATCAGGACTGACATCTGCTGGCCTTGTTAATGGGATGTACTCACGGAAACAAGGGTGTTGGAGAACAAAACATTCTGGTGGGCTGATATTGCATCACCAGCATAGTGAAGAGGCAATGGCTTGGCAAAGGCCTTTGTGGTGAACCACCTGTGAAGTGGCCAATCAGCAGCCACTCCTGGAACCAAAGAGAAGCCTCAGCTTTTATCCCTTCTGTCACAGGTTTTTTAAAAAACAATTTTATTCACCTCAAGCAAGGACAGAAGATGACACAGGTAGATTAGATTCTAGTTAGAACCACCCAAGTTCTAGGACTTGGTGATCAATTGGATGCTTAACAAATAAGCCAAGACAATGTCAAGACTTTTCAAAGGACACTGGAGAAAAAAGTAAGAAAAGCTGAACATGTGTCCAAAGAGTGATATTTGTGATATCAACATGTAAAATGACCAATGATGGCGATCTGTTTGAATTCTACCCATCTCTCTTCCATCCTGGTAATTCCTTAGCAGGAATCTCTCTGTACCAACATCAGATTTTTTTGAGGTTTTTGTCTTCAAGAGGCCTTGTTTTCAGTCTTTAGGTTTTTAGTTTGTATCATTAGCCAAGACAAGTTCCTCAGTAATTTAGAAGCTATGAGAAGCCTGACATAGTATCTTCTCAGAACTCAGACTGTTCCAGTCACATAAACAGTCTCTAAAGGAATGGCTTTTGATTGACTTAAAAATCTCAGTATTCTGTATAGTTCCAGTTGCATTTCAGAAGATGACTTCTTGATGGTAGATCTAAACAGAGCTTAGTAGTCTAATGTCCATTTGGAAACTTGATTTTAATATGAAATAAATAATTTGGGCCTCTCACCAGTTCTCAGAGACATGCCATTTTAATCTTATCTCTTGAGAGGTATGGTCTTCAGGTTTGCATCACAGGAGTTAGGTCATGGCTCATAGAAAGTCTTTTCCAAGTCTTGCTATTGCTTTACATATGGTACACTATCATTCTTCCTAATGGGTTAGTAAAATTCCTTTGTGTATATGTACCACATTTTCTTGAACCACTCATCCATTGAGGGACATCTGGGCTAATTCTATGCCTTGGTTATGGTGAATAGTGCTGCAGTAAACATGATTGTGCTGACAGCATTACTATAATTATGTTAAGTGAAGTAAGTCAGGCCCAGAGAGGCAGAGGATTCATGTGTTCCCTTATATGTAGAAGCTAGATGTAGCTTTCAAATTTATAAGTAAATATACTGGGTGGTATGTAAGTATATAGAAATGCATTAAGCAATACAATATATTCAAAGGTAATCTTAAATAGGATCATTCCTTAGAAAGCCCAAATCAAAGTTTGGCAAAATAAGACACCAGGAAGCAGGTACTTGCAAGGGGTAGGGTGGAATCAAAGTGAAGAGGTAGACAAATGAAGAGGAGAAGAGGCATGCAAGAATCCAATGTATAGCCTACAAGATTAAGAACAATGAAGAAAGGGGTGAGAAGAGGAGGGATGGATGAGAATGGGATGATGGTGATCAAGATATAGCATATTCATAAACTGCTATGTTAAATGGCAAGATAAAACCAAATGGAGTGGCTAACAAAAAAAGTCTTTTTCAGAATAATCCTTAATATGCTTTATCTCAATTAAACTGAGTTCGCAAGCAGGGTGCATGTCTTTAATCCTAGTATGCGAAGGCTATGGAAAGAACTCACAAGTTCCAGGCCAACTTAAGTTATGTAGGGATGAACTATCTCAAAAAGGAGGAAAGAAAGAAAGAAGGAAGGAAAGAAAGAAAGAAGGAAGGAAGGAAGGAAAAAAAGAAAGAGAAGAGAAGAAAGGAAAGAAGGAAGGAAGGAGAAAGAGAGAGAAAGAAAAGAAAAGAAAAAAATCAAGTCAAAACAAAACAAATTGCAATTGTAGGCAAGAGAGAGAGTTTCTCCTCACTCTGGCTATATAATTTTTCAAATTACAATGCAAAGTACATATGAATTGCTTTCTCACTTAGGTACATATGTGTGTATATGCCTCTCAGTGTTTCTAGAAACAAATATATATATATATGTATATATTATATATGTATGTATATATATATGTATATATTATATATGTATGTATATATATATATATATGTATATATTAGACAGAAGGGGGAGGAAGCCTGAAGTCTTGCTGGCAAAGCCTTAAAACAGCATAGTGAACACACAACACATTAAAAATACTTGCGAAAATTAAGGGACTATCCGAGCTGGATCACATTGGTCAGGCAAAGCCAAATCCAATTGTGTCCTCGATCTACATTTGGAGAGGCAGAGGTAAACTAGTGCATACAAATCATTTGCTTTAAGGAGAATCCCTTTAGCGTATAGCAAAAAGTGGACACGTCCAATTTTCTGTTTACCCTTGTTGAGCTTCTGTCCTCTTTACTCTGTTCACGAAGAAGAAAGATGAAATGGTTTCACTTTTCTTACATACATTGGAGTGAAAACCATTTCTCCTCTAATTCTCAGGAAATGATCCTGAGGGTTTTTCCCCTTTTAATTGTTAATACTGTTATGGAATTAATAGCTTCTATAGATATTTAAAAATCCTCTAAAACCCAAGATGATTCTCAGATTTAAAAATTACAATCATAAAAGGAAAATTATTGGGTAGTATCTTCACATTTATAACTAATTCCAACAGTTTTATTGAAAATACGTTAATTTACATGGTAAAAAAAATTGAAGAGGAAAATAAAAATCATCCTGTTCAAAAACTTTACAAAGCATTTTGTTTTTTATATACCATGGTAACCTAATAAAGACACCATTGCCTGGCAGATGGTATGGCATGCTAGCCCTCAAACAAAATACTAGATGCCAAAACAATTAACTCTAATGTGCTCAGAAATTAAAAAAAAAAAAGTGTTTTGATCCTTCTGTCCTCCTTCCCTCCTTTCTTCCCTCCTCTTTTCCCCTCCCACCCTCCCTGCTTTCCTCTATCTCTTCCTCTCTCCTTTTCTTCCTTTGACATTGTCTCTCCTATTATCATACAACAAAAAAGTGGCCAACTTGTAAAAACCCTTCAATGAATGCCTACACAAAGGCCATTTGCAAATACCAGGAGGTATTTGAAATGTTGAATCCGGACAAGAGCGTCTTGGCCAACAGGCTCAGCCTTGTTTAAAACCAACCCCTACGGACTGTCCACTTTGCAGTAATTTGAGTGGAACAGATCTTTTGTCTAGTTCTTGCACCAACATCCTGGCTTCTTTTCAAGCATGCTGGTTTTAGAATCACTGGGCTGTGTACTGCTAAAATCTAAGCACCTCTTGCTATGAAATTTCACAGTTAGGTTACAGGTCTCAATGTAGAGGTGAACTCTGTTCAAAATTCAGTCTTATCTCTTTAAGAGAGGCTGGGTTTTTCAGCCAGCCTCCGGCAAGGCAGGCAATGCAATTCAGCCATGCCAGGTGGCAGTGCTCCAGATTCCTCTTTTAGGGGTAATCAAAGATATGGGTTCTCTCTCTCTCTCTGAAATTTCTCAATTTTTGATGGCCAATATCTGTACGTTGTTATTTTTAGACTATTAATTTTAAATATAAATTACACTGGAAAAGAAAAGCAGACGCTTTTTTTCCTTCCCCTCTCCTTTTCTCCATCCCTCCCCTTCCTTTCTTTTCCTCTCTCCTCTCTTTCCCCATCTCACTCTCTTTCTTCCGTAACATCTCCCAGAACACATAACTTTGTAACTATGTCTGAATCTGGACACACACACAAAGATGGGAGAGTGCCTGTTACAATTTATTTATTTATTTTTACTAATATAATACAAAAAAAAGTAAGGTGTCTTAGCAAGCAAAGGACTAAACATCTTTGCCCTGTATTGGTTGGCTGTCTTTAAAAATGTTGCAGTGTGATTTCACCACCACTTAAAATGGCTGTAAAGGCAAATCTTATCTGTTAAAGAGATGTCATCATTTACCTGATTTACAGATTTCCAGGAAACATACTTAAGGTCACAAGCCTACTAAGGGAAAAGAAATACCTCCAGGAGAACATTCCAGATTTATGGATGAATTTCTTTGGATGAAAAAGAAGGCAGATTTAGGTTTTAGAATGTCCTTTCTGAATGATGAAATTCAGAAAATCTAAAATTAATCTTTTGCAACATTTGCTGGTTTTTCCTTGCAGCTCTGATTTTATTGCCACTGTGATATAATTGGGGGAATATTTCCATGGCAGAAATCAGGTAGAAAACACACCCGTGGTGTAATAGACCTATCTAATATTGAAAAACTGTTACTCTATGGTTGCTTCAAGTTTCCACAGCCCCTACAAGGCATCAGAAGAGTCATCCATAGAAGCATAAGCTTATTTTCTAGACTTGAATCAGTCAACATTTATTGAGCCACTATCAAGTACTAATTCTAGGTGCTAGAGATGTGGTGAGCAAGATAGCTCTAGATAAATACAACACCTTGAATCTATTTGATGGGTCATATTCAAGCTCACACATCTATCTATCTATTTATATCTATCTACCTACCTACCTGTAATAAAGTAGGCTACCTCCTTCTTGTTGAGAATACGCTTTCTTATTGGCCTACTATTTTTTCTGTGTTTTCCTTGAAATTGATTGCTTCAATATAGTTTTATTCCCATCTTTTTTTTAGTGTATATGCTTTTTACATTATTTTAGTGCATATAATTTTTCATTATTTCATTTTTTAAATTTTATTTTATTGTAAAGATGCTGTACAGAGGGGTTACAGTTACATGAGTAAGGCAATGAATACATTTCTTGTAGAGCATTGTTACCCATTCCCTTGTTCTCCCATTATTCTTTTCCTCCCCCCAATTCCCATCTTTTTAGTGCATTTTTTTCATTATTATCATTTACAAAGGGATTTCAATTCAATATGTCAGTTTATGAGTACAATGCACCTTGATAAAAGTCACCCCTTCCATTATCCCCCCACCATCTATCCCAAACTCATCCATCCCTTCAAGTTACCTGGCTCCATTTTCACATAGGTACATTGAACACAATGAATGTATGCATCTATTCTTCCTTTCTCCACTTTCTGACACGCCCCCCCCCCAACCTTACCTATCTCTGACAAAATATTTTCAGCTTTCTGGTATTCATTTTGTTAAATTGTAAGTTAATTGTTCAAAGGAGTTACACCACTGGCAATTCCCCATTTTTTACTTGGAGAAAAATTCTCTTTTCTGAGTTATGATTGGGAACAGAATCTCTTGCTCAATATATAAGCCAAAAGGGCATTTTTGCTTTTCCAGCTCTTGTTCAAGCTCAACCATAATCTAAGCTCAACCAGTCTTTTCTGTGCCCTAACTTGGGAGCTAGGACAATGGAGAAAACTTTCTGGCTGTGGATGATGTGACAACAGCAAGAATACTGCTTCTTCAGGGACAGGAAGGGTCTGATGATCAATTTTGATGCTAGAGGAACTGATAGTGTAAATTCTGGTCCCATGCTTCAGTGGCAATATGGCTGGTGCTCTCATCTACTTACTACATGGTGTAATTTTAATTGGTTCTAGTTTGTGAAAGAGATGTCATCTCCATCCTTTTCCCTTTGCTTGTGGGTGAATAGATTTAGTATTTCTTTTAGTTTCTCTTCTGAGTTAAAGTGAATCAATTCAGTTAAAGCTAATAAATTGGAATCAAAAGAAATATGCATCATTCCTAAGTCTAGCCCATAAAGACCAGATCCTCCATAATCTCTTTTCCTCCATCTACAAGCTGATGCCCTGTATAACCTGAAAGTCACATGGGGAATATGGCACAGATTTCATTAGCTTGGGTCTCTCAACATCTGTGGGGGAGCAGAGCCTCTTCACTAATTAGATTTTATTGAATGAGAAATAAACTTCTGTGGTATTATGCCATTGAGATTTTGAGGTTTATCTTTGTAGCAGCTAAAGTTTCTCTTACACTAGTTGGAACACTGCCATAACAAAAACCTAAAACGCATAGCATGGCTAAACAATAAGGTAGGAATGGCAAGGAAATAGACTTTGGAGACGGGAAAGATAAAAATCTGTGCTAACCAGTGGCAAAACCTTTGATAACACTGCCTCTTGCTATTACTGCGAAGACGGGCCAAGTGCGTGCTGATTCCTTAGCTCTAGGGAAAAAGGGTTGGAAAACAGAACGTGAGTAGCAATTTGTAAAAGAGTAGATGAACTAAGGCAAAAATTGGCTTGTTTTCAAGCAAAAAAGAAAAAAATAACTAGGATATCAGAAACCAGAAACCAGAGGTGTTGAAAGGGGAGAAAAATTGATTGCTTCCAAAACTGAAATAGTATGGAATAAAACAGAATAAGTCAGCTTTGAGCTAAGACCAAATTAAGAGTGAAGTCTTCTTGTCTTCCAGTCTAGGCCTTACATAGTAAAGAGAAAGTAGGATATGAAGACTAAAAAGTAGAAACGTAAATCACACTTGAGAATTATGACCAAAATGAAGCTGATTGTAGAAAAATAGAAGTGTACTAGGTTTTTAAAAGGATTGTACTGCCAAAGCAACTATAAGCTTGGACTAAAAGAGGCCTCTGAATATCAAATAAGTTTATCAGCAGGAAATGTGTTTTGAAAGCCATGCCACCTCCCGAGGATAATCATCTTAAAAGTATACATGGAAGTTAGAAACAAGAAACCTCCGGATGTGAAACTTAGGAGCCCCATAGCACAGAAGACAAAGGAATTTCTCCCATAAGAAGAGATAGAGCCTATTTCAGAAACATCCTCACTCCCAGAGAAGGGTTTTGTCAAAGTGTTTCCCAGTAAGATTTGACATCTTTACATATCCATGGCTGCTGTGTATAGTTACTACTAATGCATGTGGCTTTCACACCACGGTAAAATTGAAGAATCATTAACTCAAACCATCCCAAGTGGAGAACCATCTGTGTCACCACTCACTCTTTACTCCATCTGCTGGCAGCCTGTTGAGGCTTATGGTGATTCTGGGTGTCACGTGGTGAAAATGTTAGAGCTCTCTTCATTGTCAGTCTGACTTTCTTAGTGATTACACAGAGCAAAGCTGCAGTTCCTTTCTCTCAAACACCAATGGAGCCTTGAGTGAGATGTGTATTGTTTTAAGCTATTAAGATTTCACAGTGGCTCTGTCCATGTAGATGGTATGCCAGTGTTACAATGATTACTGGCACGGCCTTGTGTTTACTTCTTAGTTATTCTCCTTTTTCCATAGAGCCCACCTGGGGCTCTGTGGCCATCTCTCTATGCTATTCCACAGCCTTTTAAATATTCTTATATGTTTCTTTTCTGCTTCTCACCTAGAATTGACTTTTCTTCTTACAATAAATGTCCTTGCTTGATGTATTAGTTATAAAAGTTAAATGAACATGCTCCCTTCACACAATGTCTGACACTTAAATATCCTACAAAACAAAAATTAACCTTAAATATTCCATTTATTTAGCTGGAAGGACCAGTTTAACCTTCATGTGAGCCAATAATGGAATCTATAATAAAAACAAATCCTCTATCAATATAAATAAAATTGTCTGTGATTAATTGGCTAGTTTATAATGTTACCTGGAGGAGAGTCAATTACATGAACTCTCATCATAAAGCATTTTATTGTAAAGATGTAGATGATAATAGGAGAATAGAATTTTCATAAATCCCCAAACAGGAGCCACCAGAGCAAGGAATCTTTAATTTGGAACTATAAAATCATTCACTCTAACTTTAGCTCTAAAGGACTTTAAAATCTAAATCTATAGTACATCTTTATTCTCACTTTAAACTATGAATATATTTTAGTACTTTTACATTTTTGCTGTGAGGTATGGCCAACTTTTCCATATTTCTTTGGTCAAATTTCTGTTATTCATAAACTTTGGCTTTCTTCTTCATGGTTTAGTATAGTGGTTAGATATCTAGCCAGCATATCCAAAGTTTCAAAGACTACATGAAAGATAGGTAAAGGAAAGATAAAGGGAACAAAGACAGTGTGTGAACTGTTATTTGAAGGTTGATTCCTGGATGCTTTTATGTATTACTTTTGTGTATGTTGATTTGCTCAGAATTTATTCATGGGAGGTTGAGAAATTGAATCTTTATTTTGGATGGACACATGTCCAATAAAAAGTTGACAAGATAGAATCTAAGAGGTGACCAGTAGTTTTCAGAATGTTTATTTTATTTAACATACACATAGAACTTTCTAGTTGTTACTCATGGATACACAATTCTTTAAAAGCACTAACTTAGCCAGACACTAAGTTTATGGGTGGCTCACACTTGTAATCCTAGCTACTTAAGAGGTTGAGATCTGAGGATCATGGTTCAAAGCCACCTGGGCAGCAAAGTCCCTGTGTGTCACTTATCTGCAATTAATCACTCCAAAAACAGTCGTGAAACTGTGGCCCAAGGAAGTACTAGCCTTGTACAAAAGAGCTCAGGGGCAGTGCCCAGGCCCTGAGTTCAAGTTCCACAACCAAATAAAAAGCACACTACCCCTATTAGTTAGGTTCTTTAAAAAAAATATGATCTCCATTTAGAGATGATTAAACCAAGGTAACTAAGTTTAAGCAAGGCCAGTCTAGTTCAAAAACTGCCACAAAGGCTGGGCTTCATAGGAAAATGACCTTACTGAAATGTTGGTAACATTTTACAACTGGCTCTGTGGAGGGCCAGAGACCTCTTTATGAATAATCACAGTGGAAATACTCCTACAACAAATAAAGAAACCGAAGACCAAAAATAATGGTAAAATATAACCAAATAACTACAAAACTAATGAACTTAGTATTTTTTAGCTTGCTTTTAAATCAGATTTATTTAATTGTGTCATTTAATTTTTAATAGTGCCTACATTTAACAACCTGCTAGAGATTTTCCTGAAGACCAAACAACCCATTCTAAGAGCAAGAGCAAAGCAATTTCAGCAGACTACCGGGGGCTCTCAACATACAGATGAAGATGGGAACCTGGTAGGGCCACAAGCAACCAGTGTGGTTTTAAACGGGGAGACCCAGAAACAGTAATGACTGCCCATTCTTCCTCCAGCCGTAGCCAGACAGCAACTCTTTCCTCAAAGGGAACAGTTCAAGAGTTAAAGAGATAGAGTATGCTTTGTTGAACGGCAACTCCTTTGTACAGCTACTTAAAGATAATAAAAACATTTTTTAAAAAAAGGGATAGGCTAATATCACTTGCTAGAATTTGAATGTGGATTGTCTTCCAAAGGCTCATAGGTTGGTCTCCTAGTTCTCTGTGTGGTAACACAGAGATGGTGGATCTTCTATAGAGGTGGAGCCTAGTAGGAGGCAATTTGGTCATTGGGCATGCTGCCCTTGGAAGGGATTGACATAATTTTCATGACATACTACTTATTTCTCACACGAGTAGGCTGTTACAAAAGAGCAAGTCCTGAATCTTTGGCTTCCTTTCTTGTGGTGTGATCTGTCACTTACAGGCAAGTGACTCAGAAAATCAAGAGATAATAAACAGAGGAAAAGCATTCTTAAGTGTTCATCTATGGCCACTCCCTTAGTATTTCAAGTTCTCGTATTCTGCTAGGACTTAGGCACTTCTCCTAGTACTCTGCTAGTACTTCAGGTACTTCTGTTCTCTGAGGCATGTTCATCTTCCTAAACCCCTATTTTGATGCTATAACAGCTTCCATTATCCTGAGATCTCTCCCTTGCTCTAGCTCACTTATTTAGACGTAGCCCCCAGATGCATACAGAATGATGCATAGAGGATGATTAAAATTTTGGACTCATTAGTTTGCCTTTTATTTCAGTTGAAACAAGAAATACAAAATTTAAAAGCTAACTAATGTCATCTGGGATTAGTCTTTTGTCAGAGTTCTGATATCCTTGATGCCTTACAAATACTAACATCTGGGTTGTTTTTTTTTTTTTTCCTGAAAAAAAAATGTTATTTTTTGCCAGAGGTAAAATTGAAACTTTAAAATGTAAATTAGTGACAAGTAAAAAATCATGAACTGGGACTATTGCAGATTTCTGTTCCAATTTTGATGTTATAGCAATGAGAAAACATTCTCATTTCATTAAGAAACCTTCTATATAGCCCCAACTTTCAAATCCTTTTGGCAAGATCATAGTAAATCAAGACAAAAATAAGACTCAGTAAGCCCACATTAGTAAGTAGTAGCAGTTTGGGTAGTTCGGGTTGTTCTGGATACTGACATTATTTTGCTGTTTGCATTGCAGGCAAAATGGCATACACTCATATTTATGACCTATTCACTTTATCATCTGCTCAACTGCAGAAGTCCAAGTAGAATTCAAATAAAGCTCTTTGTCCTGGGCTGTGGGATTGAATTGGCCAGAGTTTAACATATTCTCATCCTACTTTTCTCTGAGCTTGAGATACCTGGCCAATCTAAGAACAACAAAAGCAACAACAAAAGATAGATTTTTGGCAGAAGAGAACTCATTCCTTGTTAGTAACTAGAGAGCTACCTGGAATCTCCATGAACTATATAGATAGTGGAGGCTAAAAATGCTACTCCATTTTCTGGTCTTAAGTTGTTGTTGTTGTTTTTGGTTCCAGTCATGGGCCTGAACTCTGGGCCTGGGTACTGACCCTCAGCTCTTCAGCTCAAGGCTAGCACTCTACCACTTGAGCCACAGTGCCACATCCGGCTTTTTTCTTATGTGGTGCTGAGGAATCAAACCCAGGGCCTCGAGCATGCAAGGCAAGTGCTCTACCACTGAGCCACCTTCCCAGCCCCTGCTCTTAAGTTTTTATTGGGGCCTTCCCTGATGTTCCTAGACTGGAGACAGTAACAACCCTCTACCACAATCCTCCTCAGAGTTATGTGTTTGTGTAATAGCTCTCTGCGCTGTAGTAGTGTTGGTCTGCTGTGGCCTACAGAATACAGCAGAAGTGGTGGGAGTCACTTCTGAGATAGATTACAATAATATCATGACTCTCCCTCTCTCTCTCTCTCTCATGCACACACACACACACACACACACACACACACACACTTTTCTCCTCGTGGAGAAGCCTTTTTGGTGAAGAACTTGGGCCAACAGCACTGTTAGTGACCTTGCTTGAGGGAGGATCTTTCAGCCTCCACCTTGCCTTCGATAACTACAGCCCTGCTTGACATCTTGACAGCAATCTCCTGACTGACTAGGAGCCAGAGCTACCCAGTAAGCTCATGACCCACAAAGTCTGTATGAGATAATAAGGATTTGTTGTTTTCAGCTGCCAAGTTTGGGGTAATTTGTTATGTAGTAATAAATAACGTATGCATGGTTTTATGTTGTCCTATATATTCCCACGTAATTTATTACTCTAGATTACAATCACTTATTCACCAGTCTGACTCCACCGCTGAACTAATGCTTTGCGGAAGGGAATAAGTTGATAGTTCTATCCCCAAACCTATGATAGTGCTTGGCACACAAGAAGAGTTCAGTAAATGTCACTGAATAAATGAATGAGGTGAGATGGAACAACGGACATGGTGTCAGACAGGACTCTGAGAGCTGCTGCCAGCTAAGGACTGAGTTTGCAGGGTTCAAATTGGATTATTCTTTCAAAAAGGGAGAGGCTCAGCATGCACATTCATTCTTCAGCTGCTGCTGTTACTGGCCTCCCTCCCATCCTCTTCAGCACCCCAAAGCAGTTCTGAGTAGAAAGGAGAGTTGTTTTAACTTCTCAGGGGGCTCAGACCATACAGACACTCCTCAGAGAAAGAGTGCTGAGGATAGGGGTTGGGAAAATGACACTAGATCAGGGGATAAAGCAAAAGTAGGGACAGGGATAGGGGCTTTTAAGTTATTTTATTTAGGAACTCTAAAACCATGTTTGTTCAGAGGAGGCTAAAAGTTCAGTTGCTGCTCTAAGTGGTGTGGTGTCTGGTTACAAATGTTCTAGGACAGGCATCTCCACCTCAGGGCCAGCCCTGCCTTCTCTGAGGAGAGCTACATTACTCATAACCCTCTCCTCTTCCCTCGAATCTTACCTCTCTAATGGACAGGATTAGAAGAATGTACACTGAGGCTTTCAGGGAACCCCTCTGGAGGTCTTTCTGCTGACCCCCTTCATGCCCTGTGCTCTTATTATCTATGATGAAAAAGACTTAAAGGTTTTGAAATCCATAAAATTAAGTGTCCAGTGGAGAAGCTGATCATGAAGAGCACATTAGGGTGGGTGGGGCCTCTCCAGAGAGCTAAACCAAACCAAACAAACCACCACACCACGAAGGGCACACTACCAGGCAAATTTAAATAACCTTGATTTTATTTCTCTGCATGCTCAAGAATGAGAAGTGCAGGGGAAGATGGTCCATCTTGCTTTCATTTCTCATTAAGATGTTTTCTGGGGGGGAAGGAATAGCCTTCAGTTTTGTGTCAGTTTAGTGCAGTAAACAGGACTTTGCACATGGAATGAATAGTGTGGGTTCAAATCCCTCATTTGGTGTTTTTCTAATTGTTTAACCACAGAAGTTTTATCTCCCTGAATCTTTTTTTTTTAATCTGTAGAGACACTGGTCATTACCCCTCTACCTCCCTGAACCTACTGAAAACAAGTGAGCTGAATCTGAATGGTGTTCTTAAGATTAAAAAACAAAAGCTGCAAGTAGAAGTTGGGAATGCTTGATTGAATTTAAGGCCTATGGGGGATATAGGGGTTGAGCGGGTGTGTAAGTTATAGGCTTCCTACCAGCTTGGGATGCTGCTATTTCTAAAGGTAATTTAAGCTCTTTCTAGGATATATAAAAACAGCATGACCTAAGAGAGCCACAAAATGTACTCCCATTGACCACGTCAAACTCGGTCTTTTGTTTCTATGTTTGCAAAAGAATCTTTAGTAATACTAAGCATATAATGAAAAAGCCGCTGAAATAGAGATAACTTTACGAATAGCTTGCCAAATTGAGTAGGCTTAGAGAAATCCTGTTTGGCTCAAAAGTTTGATCTTGCAACATGTCTACTTTTCTAGAATTACCGAATGTTCACTTAGGTCTACTTGGTCTTATTACCCTTATTGAAAAATATCTCAATTATGTATTTATATAGGCTCTCTCCGATGTGCTGTGAAACCCATGCCATGTCAACTTTTCATAGTATCTAGAAATAACTCTAAAAATGAGACACAAAAGGCATCAAAAGCAAAAAAAGCCTTTTTTACCTCTTATGTCCCCTCCTCCTAGCAAATTCACTTGAACAGATAGCTTTACATCCCAGTGCTTCAGTCCTGTCATATGTAAAAATGGAATTAATAATATGGCCTCCCTGATAGCACAGTTAAGAGAATTAATAAGTATATTTAAGCAAATCACTTTGAAATGTGATTAGCATTAATAACAATTGTTATGATAGCCATTATATTTAAGGGAAAGTAGCTATAATGTAAATTCAATAGAAGATTTGAATCCTAGTACAAGTAATTCCAAGTGTGTAGCTATGGAGTCCCCTTTGAGCCTGACAGTCAGGCTAAATGTTTCTATGAAGGCCTTCTTTCAAAAGCTTTGGATACCTTTCTATACACAATGCCAGATGAGTCAAATTAAGTTGTTTTGGTTTTTTTCTTGCTGGCCAATATTTTTTCAGATTAAAACAATAACAAGTATTTGTTGTCTTGTAGTTTTCATGGGTCAGGAGTACAAATAAGCTCCATGGGATCTTTTGCCTGGATCTCATAAGGTTGCAATCATATAGTGAGCCAGGTTGCATTCTCATGGGTAGGCCAGTTGAGTTGGGGTACAATTGCTTCCAAGCCTGTTCAGTATGTTGACAGAATTCATTTCATTACAATTGAGCTGAGAGCTGCAAAGAGAGGCCATAACAGTCCCTTGCCACCTATGCATTCCCAACATAGTCACTTAACTTCATCAAGCCAGCAAGGCAAATCCCTGGGATCAATTTTTGCTAATAAGACAATCATGGAGTGGCTGTCTACCAAGCATGAAGTCTCGATTTTAAACATCAGTACTATTAAAAAAAACCTGAGGTCCAGAAAGACATATATCACATAATATGTATTATGTGACTGATAACATGTAAGCAAATGGCATCTTAATACTTTTGCTATATTATATTGATTACAAGGAAATCATAAATACTGTTTACAGTTAAAAACAGGTCATCACAAAAAAGAGGTGATGGTACAAATCATGGAGGTCACCTCAAAAGCTGTCTATTGCTGTCACCAAGAGGAAAAGGCATTGCTCACTTTCTATTTTTGTCTCCCAACTCATTTTCTGCAGAGGTTGGAAAATGTATTACAGTCTATTAATTAGAGGCATGAAGCATAGAGATAGTGGGAGAAAACAGAGAAAAAACTGGGCTTAAGAGAAGGCATAAAATATAATTACTTTCTTTACTTGACCTGTAGGAGTAAAGATGTCACTGTGCAAAAACAGCTTCCTAAATCCTGAGTCCTGCCAAGACAGTTTTGAGGCACCTACTTGCAGTTCAGAACCCAAGCCTAATTCAGCCATCCTTGATTTTACTAGTAGGGGTCTTTATTGATGGAAAAGCCAAGCCACATAAAACATGTAGCCCATAAAACATGTAGGATTTTTTTTAAAAAATCAAGATTACCATCTCATCACTCACCCTTCTTTCTAAGAAAAACAACACAACAACAACAACAAAAAAAAAAACAGGAGAAAATGGGCTCAACTTTCAGCAAGACCAAATTTGTATAGACCTAAGGTAAAATATTATTATTAAGCAATGCTTGTTAAGTACTGAAACAGGCTATATAATAAAGCTCTGGAATATCTGTACACTTTAATTTTTTAAATAGGTTAGACACCTACCTCATGTTCAAAATGCAATGAAGTATGGGTTAGAAGACCTTCTTTACGCTCAGTGCATGGCAATGCCTCAAAACTAAAATTTTCTTAATTATATTGATGACTAATCTGAGAGACATATTTGTCACACTGAGATCTTTGAACTACTTCTGTCAGAAGTAACCTGGAAATTTATTTAAAATGCAGAATCAGAGGTCCTGCTATGGGTGTAATGAATATGAATTAAAAATGCTTTGAGGGAGAGCCGAGGTACGTTTCTGTGTTTTTTTGAAAGAAGCATCCCAGGAAGTGTTTATGTCCTCATTAAAGTAAAGGAAACATAATCCATATCAGAAGTTGAATTCTTTTTACTTAAGTTGCCTTATTTCTACACCATCACCCTTAACTTTAAATTTCATAGATGTAAATGCTACCTCCCTATGAATGGCTAAAAAACATCTCATAGTCCCCTGGTTCTCACCCCTAAAGCAACCAAACTATATGGATGCACACTCTGGCCACTGCCATACTAGTTCCCCGGGGAAATTACATAATAGGTTTCTGGCACACATCACTGTACTAGAATTACAAATGAGCCCTACCCCCATTCCCATCTCTCTAGGAGTCCCATGTTTTGAGTAAAACCACAACAATATGTCTGCTGCTTAAACCCTGGGGTTAAAAGAGTAGGGGCATGCTTGAAGAAATGTGTGGTTTGCTATATCAAAACAGGACACTCCATTCCTACCCACTGCAGACTTCATCTGAACACTGCCTCTCTGCAGACTCTACTTGGATTTTTGCAGGACCCTATTAGGGTCCCCAGGAGGCTCTCATATGAAGTCCAAGAAATCTGAGGAAAATGTGGAGCTTACATGATGGACTAATTTCATTTCAATAAAATTCCCATATTACATCCAGTGCGCCTGGCTTTATTAAGTTTTGTCATAAACGCTGGGAACACTTCCAAATTTAGGCTTGCACAATTATTTTTATTGGTGCGTTAACTAAAAATGGTATATGCATAAGTCAGAGTGTACGTTTGACTTCATCTGGGAAGCCAAAATGAGCTTTGGGTTGATTTATAGTCATTTTATCCCCATAAATGAGATACAGGAAACAGGGGCTAGAGTTTCTGATCACAGCATTTCTAAACCCTCCACCGATTCCATCCACAGTTCTGTCATGTATATAATGAATTTAAATTCCAAATGTCTATCAGAAACCCACAAAGTCACCAAACAAAGGGGCTGGCTTACTTTCAGATCCAGAGACATCCAAACTGGGGGGGAAAAATAGAGATTTGCTGTTCTAAAGTGGGACCAGGGAGCACTCTGTGCTTTGAAAGGTTTTAATTGCTATGGAAAAAAACCCTTTCAAAGATTTTTCCCCCCTCAATATGGGCCCCTTGGAAACTTTTCTTAGGGGAACTGTAAAATATTTATACAGCTAGCAGCACTGTTACAAAAAAAAAAAAAGCAAGAAAGAAACATAGCACTGAATGAAAAGCAGACTTTACTTGAAGTGAGCCTTGCAGATTCAAGGGACCCAGGGAGGGGAACTTACTGTGACTTCAACCTCTCAAAAACAGGATTAATCTCCACCAGCAAGGTCTACAGGCAAAACCAACTTCATGGATGTGTGACCCATGAAGCTGCACAGAGCTTGGCACTCGGAGGGCCCTGTGTTTGATGCAATGCTCTGCAGTTGCCATTTTGAAATTCATCCCTTTTAAGCAAGGGTCCCACCTTGACACAGAGCTCTGCTGACTGCATAGCCAGCAGTGGAACTTCCCCAGGGCTGCTGTTTCCAGATGTTTCAGTACGATCCTTCATCCCTTCTTCAGCCGGCTTGCCTTTTCTGCTTTGGTTCTGGAGGGGGCTACAACTGTGATCTTTTGACAGTCCTGAGCGGCTGGCATACACAATGCCCTTATGACTTTGGTGTATGAAGCTTATAATCCACAAAGTCCTAGAAACATGGGTTTGTGCATAAGCCCTGAAGTGTAAAAGTTTGGAGTTCAAAAGCTACTTCATTTATTAGTGTTGATTTAGGACAGGACCTAATTAATATCCATATGCTTAGTCCATTCATCCACATCTAAAAAAGAGGGGTTCACATAGAAAATTATAAGTCTCAGACATCCCCCAGACCCTTGTGAACTCCTGTTCCAGTCTGTTCTCAACACTTCACTCAACAATGGCATTATTAAAGAGAGAGCTGAAAAGATAATCACTTTCTCCCCATCAGCTCTCAAATATTTTCATTTTTTCTCTCTCTATCTTTCACTGGCATAGATATAGATACATAGTAGTAAAAGGCTGTCAGACCCATGGCCTCTCCATGGCTCCAGCCTATCCATGGATGCTGTCAACCTGGTAACCCTGAAGAAAGGCAGAAGGAATCCAAGGGCCCAGAAAACCCATAAAGTGGATAATGAACACCAGAGAAATCAAGATTTGGCTATATAATGGCAGCTAAAGCACGAAGGGGCAAGATGAGACACAGTCCCCAAACTTTCTAACAGGGAAGAATGGCTACAGCATTACCACAATCTCATCAATCAGAAGGGACCTTCTTGTCTCCAGGCTGATTTAATTGCCATAATTCAATTAACATGCTTCCACTAATTATGTAAGCTTTTAGACAACAGTTCAACAGTAGCACCAACCGAGAGCAAGCCAATTTTTTAATTTTTAACTTAGTCTTAGTTAATTATAAGTAAATTGCATTGATTTCTTTTTCACATCCTGCCTTTAACTGTTTATAGCAAAATACTATAACATAATTCAAAAGCTCTGAATATTTGGCAAAAACAGGCATTGATGCCACGGAATTAACTATAACATTTGCATGTATAAAGAAATAAAGTGCTCCCTTCCTTCTTTCCTTTTTTTTTTTCCCTCTAGATGACATCCTTGTCAAATGCTGAGTTAGATAAGGAATATTCATACCAATTGACAGGAACATCTATCTCCTAAATCGTGAGACCTAGAAGAGTACTGTAGAGTATATGTAGAGTACTCAGTCAAGATTTGTTATATGATTGTCAATATTAGTTATTTGATAAGATGGTTTCAGACATTTTTAAAAGAAACCTGAAGAGAGGTAGAAGCCCTAGTATCTAATGTCAAAGAGTATGTATGCTTTTCCTTGAGATAAAATGTGCAATCACTAATGGTATAATATCACCCCAAAACTACCTAGATTTTACAGAGGAAAGGAATGCATGGCACACATTATAAAAATCACATATTAGATTAGCTCTTCCATTGAGGAAGATTAGAGGATGGGCTTTCAATAGGAGCTATCACATCTACATACAAATGAGAGTTGACAAATAAATGTAAATTACTTGCCAAATACCAACCAATGGACAGTGGCTCCATCACAATTGAATGGTAAACATTCAACAAGGAACAGATCCCCATAAGGATAGGCTCAATGCTAGCTTACATAGCAGAATATATTCATTTTGATATACTTTTAGAATACATTCAACAAAAGTATATAATCATCATACTACGACACATCTAGATCCTTAAAATGTTTTTTTAATTTTTGATTTAGTAATAAACTATAGGTATAATAGAATTTTTAATATTTAGGACTTCAAAGATAATTTACTAGAGAAAAATTTGAATTGCTTATTTTTTTCTTTGAGGGCTTTTTTGTCCCATTTTTTTCCTGCCTACTTCATTCCTGGGGGGGGTGTCAAAATTTCTCTTATGCATTTGCTCGTTGATAATGTCCCCCAAAGCATGAAAAGTATGGAAAAGTCATATTCTTACTAATTTGATCAAATAAATTGGTGCCAGCACAATGAAGAAAACACCATTTTAAGTCAGGAGTAGGTGCCTCATGCCGATAATTCTAACTGCTCAGGAGGCTGAGAACTCAGGGAGAAAAGTCCATGAGACTCCATCTTCAAAGTAATCAGACAGAAGCAAAGCTGGAAGAGTGGCCCAACTGGTAGAGCACCAGCCAAGCCAGCATGTTGAACAAGTGAGATGCCCCGAGTTCAAACTCCAGTACCAGAAATAAAAAGGACAGGCATGATGCTATAGAGAGTTAAAGTGTCAAAGAAGGCCTTGGCTTGTGCAGATGAGACTTCTTCGTACCCATCTGTAGGTAGGTCCCAGCCTACGCATTACTTGCTAATGAAACCTATTCTGTCTTTTTGCTGGACATTAGTTCTCTAGGTTTTGCCTACTTTCCCTTAAGAACACTTGTCATTTGTAATTGGTTAATTATTAACAGTTATTGGATGCTGCTCATCTTAACAGGCCATAAAGTCCCTGAATAGCCACAGAATCTGTTTTCCCACTGCCATGTTTCTGGTCTGGCACATATATGCCATTTAGGAACTGAGGCTTCCATCTCATTCTGCCAGCATCTTTCCATAAGCTTTTCAAGTACATGTGATAAACATTTGACTTGAACTACCTTAAATTTAATAAGACAATCAGGCTTATGAAATGAGAGCTTGGAAAGGCTAGAGTACCAAATTGGCCCAATCTGAGTCCAATGACCACTTCTGCGGCTGAACGGCGAGAACTTTGGGCTCCTAGTCCACCAGTTCATGACTTTGGGTTATGGAAGAAGTAGGGAGCAGGAAGAAGGATGGTCAGAATATTGGGCACAGAAAACAATGGTGCTCACAATCTTCCCGCTTGGACTGGAGGAAGATGAGGATATGCCACAGTTCTAGATTCTCATTAGCCAGAGCCTTGACATAAGCAGCTTTGATTTCATTTTACTTTGTAAGATCCAGATGGATTAGTGACATTATAAGTGATCATTCCTAGCTCTATTAGAGAAAATTATGCCCACTCCTCATCAGTGGCAATATTTTACAATTAATCCAGAGTGCTACCAATTGACTGATTCGAAAAGAGCATATACACATGTTTCATTTTGAGGACAATTCTGAGGGGATTTGAAATGGTAACAGGAGTAAAAAGTTCTCCCACTTTGTACTTGGATGCTTCGTTGCTTCTATACTTGGAAGCACAGAATGACTAGCAATACTGGATCCTCCTGGGGTCTTGAAATTGCCCGCTGCTTTCCTGTGTGCTCAGAATGCTTTTCTCCTGCTAGAGTTATACAAGTAAATCAATCCTTCTTCCATAGATATGTGTACAATGGGACTGACTTTTTCTTTATGAGTTATACTTTCAGCCCACATGTGGCAACACATGAAATATCAATTTTTCCTCTCTTTTTATTCTATTTGTCAGGTCAGGCCCCTTCTCTATTTACACAAGGGCAGAAGAAAAGTTTGAGGAAGGTAAAAGGGTCAATGGGCCCATTATCCTGGCCGTCTATGGTTTTCTTCTGCCATTTCCTCTCATTTATCATTGTCCTCCCTAGAAACTCATCCATGTCCCATGAGTCTTGATTAGTTTTCCTTAGGTAATGTCCCCTTTGCAGAACCTATTTTAAGATCATTATGTTCTCTGCAGAGCAGTTTGGCCAGAACTTTCCCGTTGATCCCAATTTTCTGTCTACTCAGATTCTATTTTCCTTGTTCTCACTATGCAGGGAATATTTGCATTCTTTCTGATTGTGGCTTACTCTGTAGTAACCTTATACCATATGTATTTTTATACTTAAAGTCATGAGATCCTTATTTTGCATTCCTTAACCGTGAGCCATCTTCCATTTCCCATCCTTCACAAGGGCAACCCGGGTCAGCATGCATTCCTATTAGAGAATTCCCAGAGAAGCTTGGGAATTTGGTCCTCTCATTTCTCATTTTGGCAAAGATGAAGGAGGGAAGGTATACTTATTTATTTTTGGATAAACACTTTTAAATTCTATTTTCTCTAAACTGCCAACACTCCAGGTACATCATGCTTCCTTTCCTGATATCAAGATAGTTGCAGCTATAAACAAAGCAGAAGCCAGGGAAGCAAAGGAAATGCTTGGGTGAGAAACAACGTAAAGGGAGAAACATTTTTGCCTTATAGATTGTCTTTGCTACTTACTGAGGAGGGAATGTATTTAGGGGTTTGTGTATCTTCCATTCCTATATTCAACAGATCACTGATTCTGCAAGATGGTAATACATATTTGAGGGATATCATATAATTCACAGATCATATTACCATATTAAAATCTCTGGTGGTTCCCACTTAACTTTGTTTAACTCAGCATTCCCTAAATTTATCTGAGTTTGAAATTCTTGCCACAGTTTACCCAGAGGCAACCTGTAGAACCACATTCCTTGAATTACCCAATGAGAGGACAAAGAAATACAATTTTATTATCTTAAAAGTGACATCCTCTTTGCAGACATTGAATAAGTGAATTTTTTTGCTGGGGGGGGGTTCCGGTTGTGGGGCCTGAACTTGGCCTGGGCACTGTCCCTTCCCTCAGCTCTACAGCTCAAGGCTAGTGCTCTACCACTTGAGCCACAGCACCACTTCCGGCTTTTTTCTTTTCTTTCTTTTTTTTTTTTTTTTTGCTTATGTGGTTGAGGAATCGAACCCAGGGCCTCAGGCATGCAAGGCAAGTGCTCCACCACTGAGCCACCTTCCCAGCCCTGAATAAGTGAATTTAATTTCTTTCTTAACTTACAATTCCACTGTTCTTTCAGAGATCAGAGTCCTGGGGCTCACAGACCCGTACGTAACAGGGCTCTGAAGGTGGGTTCCGCACATTTGGAGCAAGAGAGACAGGCATATGGAGAGGGAAGAGAATTTTATAAAAGTCTTTTATTTCCACTGGGACATATTTAGAGATAAGGTTGGGAGACTTGATAGAATTTCACATAGGACTTCTAGGTAGAAAGGAGAAGTGGGTGGGACATCCGCTGCTGGCAACTGTACAGGGACAATTGGAGGGAATGGGTGGAAAGTACAGAGATCATATTTGACCCAATTCTCCATCATAAGCCTTTGGTCTAAAGGAGAAAGGAGAGGACAAGGAAAATACTAGAAAACTGCATGAATGGATTCATCCCTGGAAACCTAGAGTTTAGCTTTTGGCATGGATAGAGTAGAGCTTGGAATTTACTGCTGTGACCTATGTTTCAGTATTATCTGGATGGCACTTACAATGTCCCATAGGGTAAGAGAGCCCAGATGAGGGGGACTGAGTCAGCCCAGATGGACCTCTAGACTCCAACACAGGTGACAGGAGCCCAAGCACAAAGTTTCCCAGACATGGCCTCTGTGATCCCTTCCCTTCACCCCCACCTCGCCACTTCAATAAGATCATGTGATCACAGAAAGGTTAGAAGGAGAATAAAAGACAAAAAAGAAAGAAAGAAACTTCATTTTCTCACATATGTAAATTTTGGTATGGTTGGACTTTCAGGTACTGTCCAGTCTTATTTTTTATATTCCTGGAATTGTAGAGGCAAGCACTTACTATTCAGGCACTTCTTTTACATATAATTGTAGAATTGCCATAGTGAATTACTTGTGATACTATAATTATTGGCTTATTGGGCCATGAACACCTTCACTACAAACGCCTAGTTTCAATCACCTTTTTCCTTATACTTAGAACATCATCTTAGTGTAATGTGCATTCAAGATCTGTTGTATGAATGAATGAAATAGGCTCAGGGTTTGAATTTCAGGAGATGTCTCTGGAATGCAACTCCCACAACAGGTGAAAATCCGCCAAGTAGCGTTAGACAGTCATCTATATTTGCTTCTTCTCAGATTTTCACCTTTGGCCCAGGGAGCAGGGGTGGGGGTGGGGGGGTGGGGGCTGTCTCTGGAATGTAGCCCACTGTACAGGTGAGGGATCACTACGTATTTTTTTAAAAACCCGTGCACAGAGAAGCTGCAGTGAACTGCGATATAGCAAGGGGCAACTGTTCATTTTGGGGGCACTAACAGGATTTGAACCAAAGCCCTTGATGCTTGCTACACAAGCACTTACCACTTGAGCCTTACCCCCCAGTCCTTTTAGCTTTAGCTTCTTTTTTAGATAAGATTGCACTTTTGCCCTGGTCTGATCATAGATCATCAGCTTCCTACTTCTGTCACCTGTGTAGCAAAGATTACAGGAATGTGTCACCAAACCCAGCTCTTTTTTTTTTTAACTTAATTTAAAAACAAAGGCTTCTTGAAGAATTTGGTGGCTACCATTTTTCTTCATAGGCTGTCCATTTTTAGCTTTCTGCTTCCTTCATGAAGGACTGGTCCTATCTTTGAGTGTTCTTAAATTCTCTTGAACTATGAGTCAGGAAGAGCTTACAGGCAAAATCTGAGCCTTTAGCTTGAGAATCTCATTAATCTTTGTATGATTCTCCTGTTCCTATTCACCCTGCCCCCATTTTACCACTATCATCTCTGCAGGCCATGTATCGGCAGCCTTTGTACTTCCTACATTCCCATAGGCTTTTCTCATATTTTGATGAGGATTCATATTGTTGGATTATAACTAACCTCATTTGTATGTCAGTTTCCTCCTATACACTACATGTTCATTGAGACTCTAATTGTGCCTTTGTGTTTTATGATACCTCCTTCAGTGTAGGCATGAAATATGTTTACTAATTGATTACATAAGATATTTTATGATTACTCAAGAGCAAGTGAAAAAAGGCTTGCATGGAGGGCTTCATGTTCTGGCCCAGTTGGTCATCAAGCCTGCTAGCTATTGTAAAGCCACTGGCTTCCTGTCCTCGTCAACCCCCTAGCTGCAGAGGTACCTGGATATTCTGAAGAGCACCCAGGGGATACTCAGACATGAGCCCATTCTTATCCTTCCTTATTCTGCCTTGACTGCCTTCATATGTGGTCCTTCCATGTCACAGAACTCAAAGGTTCTCTTCCTGCCTTGTCATGGAGCTTCTAACAAACCCTGAAGATGAGAAACCCTCAAGTTCCAAGATACTGTGTAGTTTCCATCTGGTCTCATTGTCCCAGAGCCACACAGCCCCAGCAGAAATGGGAATGACACTCCCCTTTCTGTTTGTGCTCTTACTCTGGGTCTCAGTGTTAAAAGAAAGCTTTCTTTAGATTCCCAACTAGGGGGTGTGTTTTTAAATTTTTATTTTATTGTAAAGATGCTGCATAGAGGGGTTACAGTTACATGAGTAAGGTAATGAGTACATTTCTTGTCCAGCATTGTTTCCCCCTCCTTTGTTTTTCTCCTACAATCCCTTCCCTCCCCACCTCTTTCATCCCCCCCCCAAAGTTGTAAAGTTCACTTTCAACATAGTATATTGAAAGTCTCATTGTTGCAATGGGGCAACCCATGTCCTTGTTTCAGCATTTTGTTATTCCCCTTTCCCTCCCCAAATTAGATAAATGTGTATACAAGATGCAAGGTACCAAAATAAAATACAGAGTTCTTATGATTCTTGTAGCTTTTCCTTCATAATTGTATACAGAATCGCCTGTACCAAGTGACATATCTGTTTCTTCCATCAGCATGAAAGGTAAGGCAAGGTATTATCTATTTTCCTCACTCTTATATTCTCTCTGTCTGTCATTATACCTAACATATTATAATAGCAATAATCCTAACAATTGTGACAATAATAGTCATAGAGAATATTTGCCCTTTTCTTTCTCTTAACCAAACAATTTCTTATCACTCTACTGCTACTTACTCAGTTTATAATCATCTCTTTAGATGCTATTATCAGCTACATTTTCTATTCAGGTAAACTGAGAAACAAAGAGGTCAACTAACTTGCTTAAAGTGATTCAGTAAGTAATGGATGGAATTTAAATTCAAACACAGGAATCTGGTCCCAGGACTCATGCGATTCACTGTTAGAACTTGTTCTCCAGGCTCTTATGTTAGGTAACAATGCACAGTGCAATCCATATTCTCTGGGTACTAGACTTATACTTGGAAGCAGACATACCAGACTGGGCTGATAGCACCTTCTCCAGGAGTACTGGCTGACAGCTCAGCACCACAAGGAGAAAGAAGCCCAAGTTTATGAATGCTACAGGGAATGTGAACAGGATAGAGGAGAAGAGAAAGGTAGAAAAGTAGTTGGTTGCAAAAACAGAGGAGAATATTGTACATAACTAATAGTTGATGTAAGTGTAGAAAATTTGAAGCAGACAGAGGAATATTTAAATGAGATTTTTCAGATAACTTGCTTTGTGGGGCAGTCTCTAGAATATCCACTAGACCAGTCAAACAGTCTTTTCTAGAAAACCTCTAGCATAAAGGTCCATCCATCCTTCCTTCCTTCCTTTTATCTATTTCTTTCTTTCCCTTTTTCTTTCTCTCTTGCTTTACTTTTTCTCTTTTTTCTTACCTTCCTTTCTTCTCTCTTTCTTTCTCTTTACCCTTCCCTCCCTCTTTCTTTCTTTCTTTCTTTCTCTCTTCCTTCCTTCCTTTCTTTCTCTTTCTTTCTTTCTTTCCTTCTCTTTCTCTTTCTTTCCTTCTCTCTTTCTCTTTCTCTCTTGCTTTCTTTCTCTTTCTCTCTCTTCCTTCCTTCCTTCCTTTCCTTCTTTTCTTTCTTTCTTTCTCTCTCCCTTCCTTCCTTTCTTTTTTCTTTCTTTCTATTTCTTTCTTCTGTCCTGATAACAGAGTTTAAAGTCAGGGCCTCACTCCATTCAGTTTTCTTGCTCACGGCTGGCACTCCACCACTTAAGCCATGCTTCCAGTCTAGCATTTTGCTGGCTAATTGGTGATAGAAGACCTGTCTGTCGGGACTAACTCCAAATTGTGATCTCTAGTTCTCAGCCTCCTAGGTAATTAAGATTACACATGTGATCTACCATTACAACTTCAGATTTTTCTTTTAAGTGATACTGGGCAATACGGAATTTCACAATTGACCCTGGTTTTCTAAGAAGTTAGTAAGGCTGAGCTGTCTACTACAGGCTCAAGCCTGAATGCACTGGTGTCCTGGAGAAAGAAGAAAGAAATAGCTAGGAGCAGAGCTAGTATCCAACCAAGCCCTCTCCTGTTTTGGATTTTGAGACACATATATTCAAGAAAGAAGGAAAATGTTAAGGCTATACAGGAATAAAAACAAGAGAAAGTGAGAGAAGTGGTAGAAACACTGGCTTCCATGATTTGCATGGTGTGATTTCTGAAGTCGCTCCAGCCCCTACAGGATTTATGTGGTTTCATTAATCACACTTCCTTTTGAAATTCCTTTTGAATTTTCTGCCTCGGAGCCTTTGAACATTGACATTCAAGTACAATATTTTCTTTTAAAATTGCCTCTTGATAAAGGAAGGCAATGCTGTTGAGGTATTTCCCCAGATCTGAACTGGGTCTGTTTGGTCCTCAGATCTTGATGATAATATGCCAAAAGGGAGGTCCCTTCGGAGAAGAGAGGAGTTCTAGTATAATTAGGATGCCAGTTGCAGACACCCTGGGCCAAAAACCCATGGAGAAAGAAAAAAAGAGGGGATGGGCTGGGGCACGGGTGGGAGGGAAGCCTCTTGTCTCTGATTAACAACAACAAGCAGTGCCATCTAGTGGCAATTTATGTTTACCTTCAACTTGGCCTGTGACCTCCCAGTCCAGCATTTTGCTTATTACCAGACAGACTGGCAAATCCAAAGTCACTTTTCTGTCCAAGTGGTAGCCTGTAGTCAAATGACAGAGCTTTAAGGAAGACATGAATGTGTGGAAGCTGCTGACACTCAAACTAGCTGAACCCAAGGCATAATTGTGTGTTTGCTTTTATTTGTGGGTGCTGTTGGTGATTTTTGTATGCTGGGAAGTCCGCAAAAACAGTAACAAAGATTGTTTCTTGGGAAAGGGGCATAGGGAGAAGGAACACTTGTCATTGATATTCTCTCCAGCTACACATTGTCTTGTTTCACCTGCTCATGAGAGCATAAGCAGGTCAAGTCTAAAGTCAAGCTGCCAGACGCGGCAGAGGTGGTATTAATCAAGGTCTCTTTAGATTTTTCTCTCTAAAGGGGAAGGGAAGAAGAGGAAGGGACCCTAACAAAATCGTTAGCCGTCATAACTAAGTTAACAGAGGGGAAAACAAAACAGCCACACATCATCTCTCAGGGTCCCACCCTGAATTTGAGCTGTTTTCTGGCACTATCTTTCCACAAAGGCCCCATTAGCTGCCTGCACTCCACTGGGGTGGGCCTCCGAACCTCACCCCAATGGGTCTTGAAGCAACAGCTTCCCTATTGAGCACCACTCCCTGAAAGTGAATTCCAGCCAGTCAGACTCATTTCAATATCATGATTTGCTACGCATCGGTCTATTTTAATTGCATGAAGTAAACTTAAAATTTATTCTTTATAGTTTAAGAAACAGAGGGTGATTTTGAAATAAGAAAGCCCTTGTAACTAATTTACTTGAGGTTATTCAATTTATGACTTGATCAGAAAAAAAAAAGAAATGGCAATTGTTTTTTTGAAATTTACTAAAATATGGCATAGAAAATGTTGGAATATAAACCCCTTCACTTTGGCAGGTCAATAGTGGAGATCAATGAGATAGCTCTGCCCTGCTCTCTCCTAGAAAAAAGCTAGTACATTTCACTAGAGCCATAAGCTAACGGTAATAAAGCAAGCATGTGTAATTCTGAATCTTTAATTCAGGCACTCAATTTCAGTTAACTAGGTAAGCAGTTTTTCTTGAACAGACGCTAATAGGCCACACAGGTAGATGAACATGAGGAACATAAACTTATAGGCTAGACAGTGAATTAAGACATTCTCTTAATTGTAATTGATTCCCCAAAAAGGGAAAAAGAAAGCCACTGATTGATGAAATCTCTACATGTCAAAGCTACATGATCAAAATTAGCACTCTGTTAGGTCTCTAGTGTGTCACCATAAATGTTAAAAAGTTGTCAGGAAACATAAGTTAAGAATGGTGTACTATGTCCCTGAAATACTTATTCTTGACATTTTGGAGAAGAGATCTTCTAAAGATTATATCTAAGTCATCCTGGTTGTTTGTTAAAAAAAAATAGTGTCTGTGAAAAATAGACAGTGTCTGGAAAATAGACAAAACAGTGTGAGTGTGAACATAATAATTGGGTCTTTCGAAATATTTATAAAATTCTTCCATAAAAGTCAAAAGCAGATAGTGTCTCAATGTAAATGTCATTCAGCTTGGGATTAATTTCCTCTGAAAACATGCACTTTAGCATTCTTAAAATTAATTTGATTAAGTTGGTTTTAGAGTAAAAATACAAAACATTTGAACAACACGAAGAAGAAAACAGGCTGTCAACAAACTGTTGATGAAAACAACCCAGTGGGCTGAAGGTGTGGTTCAAGTGGTAGAGGCTGGTCTAGCAAATGCAGGGCTGTGAATTTACATCTCAGTACTGTGCCTCCCAAACACAAGCAAACAACAACAAACCCATTGATTTTTAGAATCTTTGGTCATGGTACTCACGGTACTCACACGGTAAAAGGGAATAAACTAGGATCCAGTCAGTAAGTCCTGATTAGCACTGTTCCTGGTTTGGAGTCTATTCTATGATAATTTTTTACTTTCTGGAATTCATCAGAGTTCTTTTTCCTAGTGGAAATGTACCCGGGAGTTTCCTCCAATGGAGGCTGGATGGTAAGTGAAGCTGTTATAACAAGGGCAAGTATCAGCTGTTGCTTCCCTACTAGGTAACAGTGTTACATTTCTACCATGTGCCCATATGCTAAGTGGTTTTTTTATTTATTTGTTTGCAGATTATCCTTGTAATTCTCATAGCATTACTTTCCTTCTCCTCCTCCATCCACTCCTTCTCCTCCTCCTCTCCTCCCTCCTCTCTCCTTCTTTTTCTCCTTTGCTGTGAGACCTTAGATAACTTGCCCAACTGAAGTTGGTTTGCATTGGCAGAGTCCAGAAGACTTTGTGTTCCCCCTGGCTAAGTTGGAAGAGTAGTCATCCAAGTCAAGAAGGCCTCCTTTCAGCAGAAAAAGAGGAAAGAAAAGATGAAGTGTGTTTTCTGTTTTCTGTTCCTATGTTCAAAGTTAAGGCTAGATTAGTTAAAATATGACCCCCATCCTCACACTGCTTTTCATTTTTCACAAGGCAGTAAGGATGCCAGCAAGTGTGGGAGTCGAACTCATAGGTTTGTGGACATAAACAGACATCAAATGCTGGGCTTCAGTAACATAGAGAAAAGTTTACAAGGGAAACAAGGCTAGTAATTCTCCTATTTAGGATTGGCCTCATAAGGCCAGGGTTCTCTTTGATACATTATGATTCTATCCCCATGTTCACAGGTGATTGCTTCAGTGATGGATGATGACCAAAGTTAAGCCAATCAGATTCTGTGCTGGGATTTATTTTTTTCTGGTCCTATGCCTTGAACTCTAGGCCTAGGTGCTGTCCCTAAGCTCGTTTTGCTCAAGCACTCTACCACTTGAGCTACAGCACCACTGCCAGCTTTTTCTGTGATTAATTGAAGATAAAAGATTCATGGATATCCCCACACCTCCAGGCTGGCTTTAAACCATGATCCTCAGATCTCAGCCTTCTGAGTAGCGGGGATTATAGGCAGGAGGCATTATGTGCCAGGGTTTTTTTGAAGAGTAACTCAGGAGGTCTTGCAACTGGAGGCAATGCTTTAAATATAAAAGAATTGCTGCTGGCTGTCATATTTCCTGCCATATAGAAGTTAAAGAACATTGGTAACATTCAGAAAGGAACATGAGATTAGATGGAGAGAGTACATTCTAGTCATCTTTGCTGGTCTCACAGTAATTTCAGAAGTACCCTATATCTATACTTGTGTAGTACATCTTTTATTTCTGTCTCGTGTTACCATGGAATTCTGACTGACACATTCTCGTTCCCCCAATTAGTAATTCACTGCATTTTCAAACCATTAATAAAAGAAAAACAACTATGGATGGGCCTATTCTGTTTTAACTCAAGGACTATTGCAGTCAGCAGAGAAGGCCTTACAGCCTTGAAGGCCTGGTCATTTGGAGAAGGAGAGAAAAAAATCTGTGGTGAAGAGGCCAAGAGTATGAAAAAGAGACCTTTAGAAGAAGATGGTGTTGAAAGTGAGTCTTGGAGGAAACATTAAACACAGCTCACTGCTGTCACAATATAAAACCCTATAACATAAAACTCTAAGACACGCCTGTTCTTTTGAAAAGGGAGAAGTGGTATTTATTTCAATTTTCAATTCAGTGCTTCTGAAAGAACTTCATGGAGTCTGACTATATTTTTACTTGAAAAACTTTTAGTATAGCATAAACAAGATGGGTGAACTATTGATATCTGTGGGACAAGGGTTAGAGGCATTAGAAAGCATTTTCTAGTAGTCCCTTATTTAAAGCATGGCTAGCTATTATGGTAGAGCAGTAAAACCTCATTATACCATACTTAGAGTTGACATTTCCAGGCTGTATTGTTCATGTTTTTAAGTCCTGGAGAAAAGCCCATTAAAGGCATGTTCCTCTCACATTAATTCAACATTTAGCTACTTATAACACAAACCTCCATCTTTTGGTAAATGTCATTTTAAAAGTTTTGCCATATATGGACATTATTTATTGCTTGAGTCCCATTGTGTGCTTATAATATGCCCTTTATCAGACCCAAATGCCCACTTCAGAGATTTTCATTTTGAGTAACAACTGGCATCTTACATTATCCAATGATGCAGGAAAGTTAAATTACAGCCAGTTCATATCATAGAAACAAAATGTTTCCTGCAATTACTGATAAGGGACAGTTCATTTTCTCTCTGTCATCCTGGAAAAAAAAACCTCCTAACAACAATTCATGCCTGGTTAAACAGGATTTCCACATCTACTGCTGACATCTTTCCAAATAATTCAGGGTTGTTATTATCATATAGCCCTGGCAAGGCTCAAAAGCAAGCAGACTTGACGAGTCTGCTCAAAGCAGAGCTTAAGTAGTTGTAATTAATAATAATTACATGCCCACTACACTCCAGTTTTATCATATTATCCATCAATGCAAATAAAAAAAAACCCTCACACAACACACTTGCAACAGGATTAGTGCATTAATAAAGCCACTCTTGTAGATGTCATCGTTTAAAGGTTTGAAGTATTCATTATGGTTTCTGTTTTATTGATTTTCATTATTCTCTGTCTGGTTACAAAATGTCACATGGGTACAATACAGGGTGGGACCAGCATTGCTCTCCTCCAAAAGCCTCCTTCCTTCCAGCAGTGACTGGGCTTTGAACTGAGGTTGCTGGGCCGCAGCACACAGTACTAACCACTCGGCGATCACAAGTTCCAGAAGAGCTGAGCATCAAGCCTTCTTTCAGAATCACTGCAACATTAAAATCTGTGGAAACACTGCCATCTATTGCCTCAGCACATATATTCTCTCATGAGTGGAAAAGAGGAGCCGAGCTTTGGTTACTTCTAATTACTTAAAAAGCAATAACAAAGTGCCTGGAGCATGAAACCAGCATGGTCTTCTAGACAGACTGGGGAAATTGTAATAGGAAAGGATTCTGGGGATTCACCATCCAGGAAATGGTAATCAAGGTAACAAGGCAGAGATTCTGGTCTGTTGACTCATACTTCCTACTTTAACCAGTAATGTCTCCACAGGCCCATCCAACCGCCACCACCAATTACACTGCACTCAGTAAGACGTGCAGCCAGTCCTGTTCTCGTGTGCCTTAACTTTTTTTTTTTCCTGCCATTACTCTTATTTGTACAGGCTTAGGCAACATAACTATAAAAAATATAGCAGGAACAAAATGTCCTCAGACTCAAACCAGAGACTTGTTTCTCGTAGCAGAGGAAGCACAATGAGCATACTTTGAATGAGGAAAGGCCCCTCCTCCAAACATACAGATACCCCAAAGTAACACTCCTTCCCAGTATGCGTCTAAAAAGGCACACATTTTACAAAAGCTTCCCAATAAGATTAGCAATCCATAACACAAAGAAGCTAGATTTCAGGGAGATAGTCATATATTTTCTTATAAAAATGGTCTGCACAAGATATTTCAAGGGCTGACAATTTAACAGGAAGAAAGAAAGCATTCAGAAAAAAAAATCTACTTCTAATGAATGGATCGTCACTAGGGTGTCTCCTTTAAGCCCTCTAAACAGAGAGGACCGGGGAGCAGCTGCAGCTAGCTGGCATTGGGGGAGGGGGGTGTGAGGCTGTGCCTAATCCAGGCATGGATTGGTTGTCAACAGCTCCAGGGCTTCTGGAAGGAAGCTATCTCCAGAGGTAAAAGTTTCAGACCCGGTGTTCACTCACTCATTCCTCTCCAATCATTGATAGCCCTTCTATCTTCCTCCTGTACTCATAGAAACATTTCTTTCCATGGTCCATAGAATATTCTTACCCATGTTCCTGAGCTAATGCATGATCTGTGTAGGAACTAACGTGAAAGAAGACTTTAAAAAAAACCAACAATTCTGTGTGTGTGTGTGTGTGTGTGTCTGTGTCTGTGTCTGTGTGTCTGTGTGTGTGTGAGAGAGAGACACATGACACAGAGTGGGAAAAAAAACAGTAACAAAGTCAGAGACAGAGAAAAGAGGATTTTAGTATTTTTTTCCAACTCTTTCCCTGTGTGACTGTGGGCTGGTCACTGGATCTTTCTGAATCTCTATTTCTTCATCAGAATAGTTAGGGATTCAAATCTGGTTTTGTCACTAACAGGGGGCGTGTGGGACGGGGGAGTAGTGACACAGACTTTGTGCTGCTTCTGTAATTTCCATGTCAGTTTTCTCATTATTTCAGGATAATTATAGCACCTATTTCACAGGATTGCTATGAGGATAGATAGTTCAGTGCATGTCAACAACTTAAAATAGGCCTATCACATCGTGAGTACTGTCCAAATGTTAGGTACTTTATTATAATTTAACGAAACATATGTCAGTGGTCCCTATTTAAACTGCTGCACTTATTCTATCCATCAGTTATACTATGGGACTATACCCCAAGTCCTAGTGAGTCCAAATAAAAAAAGTTTCTCCCTTGTTTGTGCCTCATGTTTATTACAGGGACCTGCTCTGGGTCTCCTCATTCAGGGACATAGGCTGAGGGCAACTGTTCTCAAGACTCATTGTTCACTGAGCAGTACTTATTTGGCAAATGGAAGGAGAGCCCTGGAGATTCTGGAAAGAGCAACAAAAAGCAACTTGGACTTAGATTTCTCTGCAGATCATAGAAATATTTTACCGTACAAAAGCTCCTTCAATATCATATTTTCAGACGAAAGAAATATGGGTTTAGGGTATCGTCTCTGCTACCCACTGGGTAGCTGGTGGCCATTTTGTCCAAACTTGCCTATTTTGCAGTGCTCATCTCAGTCTGGCTCTTTCATTCTTTCCAATCCATGGACTGAGTTTGTCAGCATGCTTGGCTAACCCTCATAATTCCAACTCCATTTCACATCACTTCCTATGTGCATAGCCCCAAACATGGAGTCTTAGCAGAATGAATGTAAAACAAAGTGTAAAACCATGGCAAGAGGTGACTAAAATACATTAGACTTACATTTGGCTGAATTTAAGTGGTATTATCAATTTAGAAGCCATGCTTTCAATTTCTCTTTATTGCCTATATCAGAACAACTTCTTGTTAACTAATATAATGCTTTGACATTTGGTTTTAGGGTGTTTTAGTACAAATTCCAGGAACAAATTTGTACATCTGAGAAACAAATTGTTCAATCGATTCTAGTAGAAAGAAGAAAGACATGATGAGAAGAGTGCCTTAATTTTTTTTTCCGGCCATTACTCTTATTTGTAAGGCCTAGGCAACACAACTATGTGTATGTATGTGTGTATCTGTGTGTGAGAGGCACAGAGAGGGAAAAAAAACCCAGAGCAACAAAGTCAGAGACAGAGAAAAGAGGATTTTAGTAATTTTTTTCGACTCTTTCTCTGTGTGACTGTGGGCTGGTCACTGGATCTTTCTGAATCTCTATTTCCTCATCAGAATAGTTAGGGGATCAGACAAGTGAGTTCTCAGATTCCTTACATATCTAACACACTACAATTTAATTTAGAGAAATATTTATAAACAATAGCCCCATGTAAAAAAATTGGAAGAAAAAAAGAAACATTCAAAGTAGGAGGCTCATCACCATTGCAGCGAGCTCTCATATTTTCCTTAAGTTCACAGAAGCTGTCATTTTGCTGGCTTCCAAATGTTGTCAGCCCTATGTCTCTACCCATGGGAACATATTTTAACTACATAAGGAATGGTGTGTTGGGTGAGTGGTTTTAGTTGAGCGTAAGGAAGAATTTCTTTTTAAAAAAATCTTTAATGTAGTTTTATTTTATGAGAAAGATGGCTAACATATAGGCCAGATGCATGCAAATATTGTGGATCAAATTATTTGCAAACTAGTATGGCAAAAAGATCCAAACATGGCAAGAATCCCTTGCTTGTGAGGGGCACTAAAGGATGGAATTCATTCCCAAAGACGACTGTTGACTTTCCTTCTGAGTCTCTAAAAATAAGATTGATGTTTACCAGCATCTCATTGTTAGAGCAACAGCTTTGCTGCCGACTATGCTATTCTCCCTCTGATGGAGTTGTTACATTCCTGGCTGTTCATAATGGCTTTGAGCAGAGGAGCAGGGGCTGACAAGGAGCCTGGGCCTGGTCGGGTCCCCACCTCCCAGCTGAGTCCTGTCTCCAGTGTCACTACTCCTCCCTCTTTTCCCAGACCAAGTGCTGTTCTCCTCCTGGGCCCTCTTCTCAGTTTGCCTCCTGCCTCACTGGGGGTGGGGAAATGACAGTCAGATCCATCACTGGGCTGGAGGCCAAGTGCTGCAATCCGCTGGGCTGAGGCTGGCCCTGTGCCCAGTTTTCAGACAAAGACAGGTTGGGAACCCCCCTGCAAAGAAGGCTCCAAGGCCCCTCCTACCAGGGTCCTGTCTCTGTCTCTTCTTTCTTGGGTTCTTTCTAGAACACCATCCCCCCATGATGGGGAGCTCCGTGTGTGTGTGTGTGTGTGTGTGTGTGTGTGTGTGTGTGTGTGTGTGTATGTGTGTGTGTGTAAAAAAGGGAGGAAGAGGGAGAGAGGTGGAAGGAGAGGTGGGGTAGGAGAGAAAAAGTGGACAGTTTGGCACATGCAATGGGGTCAAGGATCCAAGGATTACACACACACACCCTATACTCGCCTCTGGGAATAAATCATATTTTTAGAAAGGAAAATGAGGTAGCTGGAAGCCAAGGAAGCCCAAGCGAACAGTAGCTCCAAATTTCCAACTTCCACACACGTCACCAGCATAAACGCGCTGGAAGTGATTTCGTCTCAGATTCGACCATCTCCTTAAGGTTTCCTGCCCTCTCAGAAAATCTTTGATTCTGAGAAATCACGAAAACACTAGAGAAAACACATGATTTTCAGATGCTTGCAACCACAAAATGTTTTAACAGCTTACATTTTCAAGAGTAAACTGCCTGGAGTGATTTTCCCCCTTGCTTATTAATGAATTCTATTTAACGAAGTCAGAAAGCTTGCTGTAGGGAAGGCTGGAATGGTGGGGATGGGGGTGGGTGGGGGAGGGGCTGGTGGTTAGTGGTTTAATTTTAATTTTTTTTGCCTGAAGGCACCATTAGAAAACTCCAGATGCAAAGATTTCTAATAGAATCCCTCCTCTATCCCAGCCCTCTGGAATACACAGACCTAACCTTTCCGATCTGGCAGGCCAGGCCTCTATTTGGAAGTGTTATGAAGGGGGCTGATCCATTAATGATAATGTGTGATAACAAGAAGCCCCAAGAACAGCTGAAGGCCTGGGGCAGCAGAGAATTAGGGCTCTGCATGTAGGAAGAGGGGCAACAGGACAACATGAGGAAGGGGGACCTGGGGTTGAGAGGCGGATGGTAGAGAGCCAGGGAAGCCCTCATGACCACATTTCTCTCTCCATTGTATTTAAACCCCCGGGCTTTTAGAAAAAGAAATGTTGGCAGGAAGGTGTTCAGTTAGTATTCTGGCTTTCTGGCTGAGAGGTTTCTAAGCAAACACTGAAGAACTGCTTTGTTATCATCATCATCATCATCCTTTTGTAGTTTTGGGGGATTGAACTGAGTGCCTCACACATAGTTGTCAAGTGTTCTAACACTGAGCTATACTCCCAGCACCAAGTAGCTATATATACCAAGTATATATATATATATATATACATATATATATATATATATAGGTATTAATGGTGGTGGTGGTGGTGGTTGTGGGGCTTGAACTCAGGGCCTGAGCATTGTCCCTGAGCTCTTTTGCTCAAGACTAATGCTCTATCACATTGAGCCATAGCACCATTTCTGGTTTTCTGGTGGTTAATTGGAGATAAGAGACTCATAGACTTTTCTGCTTGGGCTGGCTTCAAACTGCAACCCCCAGATCTCAGCCTCCTAAGTAGCTAGTATTATAAGTGTAAGCCACCACCACATGGCCCAAGTAGCTACTTAAAGAAGCACTGGTATAAGCTGCTCTGGGGTTAATAGTCTTGGAAAATGCAATCAACCATTCTGTGTTTCTTATAAAAATGGGAACATATGTTCTATAGGGTCATTGGGAGAATTACATATATATACTGTCCCCTTAACAGAATGTCTCATGCTTAGTATGCTTAATGAACAGTTGCTATGCTTTGGACACAGAAGCAAGCTGCTCTGAGCCTCAGGTCAGAATGAAGAGAGGCCAGCAGAGCCAGGCCCAGCAATGGTTATGATGGCAATATGTTTAGATCAGGGTACTAGCTGGACACCAGAAGGAAGAGGGCTTCAGAGCCTGGACAGGTAGCTTCTGAATAGTGAATAGGGACAGAACAAAGGACTAGAATAAGAATATGTAAAGTCAGCAACATAGCAGAAGAATCCAGAAAATCCCTGAAGCAGAGGCAGTGTGTCTTTTCTGTTCAGAAGGAGTCAATAATATCTGATTAACTGAGTCAAGAAAGAAGTGTGAACATGGGAAGAGAGGAACTTTGGGTAAAGGGGGATTAGAGGTATGAGAGGTTGGAACGTGTAAGAGACAATTTATTCTTCAAAGCCCTTCTATATAGATAGATTGGGTCTCTTGGCTCATCAATTGGGCCTACTCTTCTGCTGCATATTTTAAAGAGTGATGACAAGTTTACTCTGAAAATGACTGAGCTTTTACATAGAGGAGACATTAGTCCCAGGTAGAAGGGGTTGGAAGCAGTCTGGTTAAATAGTACTCATCTTTGTATCACTCATATTATTCCCCTTAGTGTTTAAAACAGAGCAGAAGCCAATGAGATTGAGTGGGATTTAAAATTTAGAACTCAAGAACAAACTGATTAAGCTGGGTGCTGGTAGCTCAAACCTGTAATCTTAGCTCCTCAGGAGGCTGAGATCTGAGGATTGCTATTTGAAGCCAGTTCTATAAGAACGTCTGTCAGACTCGTCTCTCCAATTAGCCATCAAAAAGCCAGAAGTAGAGCTGTGCCTCAAGAGGTAGAGTGCTCCTGAGCACAAAAGTTCAAAGACAACGCCCAGGCCCTGAGTTCAAGTCCCAGGACCGGGAAGGTGGGGGTAGGGGGAAGCTGATAAATGGTTCAAAGTTGGCTAAGTGTGATGGGGCTATAATCCAAGCATGCAGGAGGTAGAGTCAGGAAAATTATGAGTTAGAGGATAGCCTGGGCTGTCTTAAAAACAAAACAGCAACACCCAAATAGTGTGCTCCTTACTTGGTCTCTTTTTCTTATGGCTATAGGTGTTTTGTTATCGATTTTAATTTCCCCTTTTCTAAAGTTTATTTAATGGTATAACTATGCTGACTTGCATAAGGTCCATGCTCAATTCTGACCTCCTCTATAAAGATCACAAATCTCCGAAACCACAGTTTCTCCTGATTAAGTAGGTCTAAGAAATGAACAAATACATTACAAATCAGGAAGGGTCAGCGTCCTTGGTTTCTCTTACTCTCAAGTGGCTAAAGAACCAAGATTAGGGGATGTATTTTTAAGTGCCAGATTATCAAGGTCTGATGTGTTCCATAGTAGCTCCTTCCTGATCTGTAATGTACTTGTCAATTTCTTACACATACTGAATCAGAGATTTCTGACATTCATAGAGAGGGAAGGTCAGAATTGGGCATGGACCTTATGGAAGTCAACAGTGTGATGAAATGCACACAAAATGAACATCATGTCACCTGCTCATGTTTTGTTCTGCTTTGTTCATAATGAAGCCTGTAATCTGGGAACGTTCAATTTAACCTCTTTTGCTTCATTGAGTATAAAAAGAATGACCAATCTGCCCTGTATCTATGACAAAAAGGTATTAAGACAAAAATGTGAAATATTTAGAATGGCTTGAAAGGTGTTGTATGGAACATACAACTGCAGTTATTCTCACCATTATCATCATTATCGTAGCTACTACTGATGCTGGAGATAGGTATTAAGTTTACAAGAGGAAGCCAGATCTCTATCCTAGGTAACCCCAGAACCATAAGGATATCTTGGATGAAACACCTGGACCCTTGACAGCTTTTCCTTAATTATCATCAATTCTTTGAGTGGGCTGAGAAACAGAGAGAGAGAGAAAAAATTTTTAAAGGAGGGAAAACTAGCCTAATTGAATGTAGGATAAACTATTCATTAGCCAGCTAAATAGCTACGACATTTAATAACCTATAGTGCCTCATGGAAAACCAAGACATTGCCAAAAGTAATTGAAGTTTGTGATTCTCCAAACTGTTATTTAAAGCAGGATTTGGCAAGGCTCAGTGGGTTTGCACCAATTTTAATTGCATTTTTAAAATCCAGGATGGAGATTGTGTTTCTTAACTCGTTATTTGCGTAGTGAAATCTCTTTATGGTAAACTTGCTCATAGTAAAACCTTATGCAGTGATTTTTAAAGTTCAAAGCATGTGGATCCATCTATATCAAAACCCATGCTCTAAGTTCTGACCTTTTAACTGATTAATTCCCAGTTGCATATAACCTCCAATTTGGTCTCTTTTTTCCTGACTTCCAACAAGGTGGTAAACCCTTATTACTACTATAGAGAGCTTCATGGGGAGTTTGACCTAGAGAGAGGGACCCCCTATGATGACTAAATAGTCCCTGGGGGAGAATCACCAAGTAGCCACATCTGCTAAAGGGAGTAAACCACAGTTGCCTTCCATCCTCGACCCCTAGACACCTAGACACCATTAAATATACACAATGCGTTTAGTACAGAATTTTTGTCCAGCACATTTACAAGAGCCAATTATGATTGTATCACCCTCAAAATTACTGATGGGGCTTCTCCACTCCCCTGTAATTTCCCATGAATAATTACTTTAAAATAGCTACCATTTGTTGAGTACATATTAATGCAGGAGGCAATGTGCTAAACAGTTCACAGGAATTAGATCATTGAATCCTCAGGAGAACTTAGAGATGATTATTTTCTCCAGTGGGCTGAGGTAGGAGTGGATGAAAGGTTTATTGGGGACCAGACATCCAAGGCCTCCAGAGCTGGGATCTAAATACAAGAGGCTAATTCTGGGTTCCACCTGCTTCTAAACCACACTTGGTTACAGCATTGTTGACATGAGCCGTACAGCCCCCCACCCCCGCCCTGCCACCCATGTGAACTTCCCTGATGATCTCCCCATTGCAATTCCCATGTGTAACACAGTAACCTGGATCACTGATACTTCTCATTTCTACCCTGTAAAAGGGATCACTGGTAGATCTTCCAAAGGCAGTCATCGTGAGGATAAAAGGAGAACAAGCAAAAAAAAAATGCATTTGGGCTGGGTGCTGGTACTTCCTACCTGTAATCCTAGCTACTCAGAAGGCTGAAATCTGCAGATCATGGTTCAAAGCCAGCAAGAGCAGGAAAATCTGTGAGACTCCCATCTCCAATAAAGGACTTAGAAAAACCCAGAAGTAATGCTGTGGCTCAAATGGTAGACCTTGGTCAAAAGAAGCTCAGAGACAGAGTCCTGACCCTGAGTTCAAGCCCCAGGACTGGTACAAAAAAAATGGCCTTGATATGTGTAAATAAAAGCATGTCATTTCTATCAGGTATAGTGTTGGTAATCTGTCAGGGATTGTGCTGCACAGTGCTTAACTTAGTGCCATAGTGTGGCAGATGCAGTGTTAGGCAAAGTTTTCAGAGGTCTGGAAAGTCCACCATCCTATGATTTCCTATCTACAGGGGTTGTCAATTCTGCCCTTCCCAGAATAAATAACAGCATGACGGAAGATGGACTGGTAGAACTTTGGACAAAAGAAGGTCAGGTCAAGAATCATACATAGCTGGTTAGGTGGCAGACTGAGATTTGTGTTTGCTAGTGCTGCCGTCTTTCTTCTTATACATAATACAAATGATCATTTTCACTCTGCTTCTGAGCTGTCTCCATCTTGTCTACCTTTCTCCCCTCACACTCAATTGTGCTTGCCATTGGTGGACAAACAAACCAGTGCTTTAGTCTGTGGCCTCTCTCCTAAAACACAAATCATATTTCTAATTAGCAACTCTACTCTGTAACTGCGTATCTCAGAAGGATCTAAGGCTTGCTGCCAAAGCTGAAGTTGAATGCCTTCTACAATGCTTTTTCTTCTTTCACATAACCTATCTCAGGCAAAGACATGGATGTTCCCCAATTGTTACAAGCTAGACACTGTGGTGTCAGTCTCTGTCCCTTTCTTGGCCATACTGCTCCATCCTCTGTATTCTAACTCAATACCAGTTTTCTTCCTAACACTACCAGGGATACCTCTTCATCATCACTTCCCAATCACTGTGGCTCCTCAGCAACTTGTCTTCCTTTCCTTTCCTTTCCTTTCCTTTCCTTTC